>NC_077232.1:16441254-16761254 GCF_027887165.1 Monodelphis domestica | reverse complement strand
GAAGATAGTCTGCTTTGGTCTTCACCCCCTCCACTACTTCTTTCTCTGGAGGTGGGTAGCATTCTTGGTCTTGAGTTCTTCGGGATTGTCCTGGATCATTGTGTTTTATTTTTTGTTTGTGTTTTTAATTTGGAAATTTTTATCTAATTAATTTAGAATATTTTTCCATGGTTACAATATTCATGTTCTTTCCCTCCCCTCCCCCAGCCCCCTCTCTTAGCCAAAGAGCAATTCCACTGGGTTTTACATATCTCATTGATCCAGACCTATTTCCATATTATTGATTTTTGCACCGGGGTGATCATTTAGAGTCTGCATCCCCAATTATGTCCCCATCAACCCGTCTGATCAAGCAGTGATCATGTATTTTATCTGCCAGTTTTTGTTTTTGTTTTTTGAGTTTTGTGATATGTCAGAAAGATCCTGGAAGCTGGCATTCAAAGATCTGAATTGAAGCCATTGTTCAGTCCCTCCTTTTTCTGACAGGTTGTACAAGTTTGGGTAGTAGCTTCACTCTGCTTCCTCATTATTTGAATGAAAGGGGGAATAAGGTCACAGAAAGAATTAAATGTCATATACACCAGATTGTTCATAGTTCCACATTCAGAGGAAGAACCGTGGGAGCAGAAACTCAGAAGAAAAACACCTGCTTGATCACATGGGTCAAGGGGGATATGATTGAGGATGCAGACTCTAAACAATCACCCTGGTGCAAATATCAATTATATGGAAATAAGTCTGGATCAATGACACATGTAAAACCCAGTGGAATTATGGGTAGGCTGGTGGGGGGAGGAAGAAGAGGAGGAGGAGAGGGAAAGTACATGAATCATGTAACTATGGAAAAATATTCTAAATTAATTAAATAAAAATTATCAAAAAATAAAAAAATTTGAATTAAAAAAAAAAAAGATTGTCCATAGTTGTTCCATCTGTGACAGAAAGTAGCCAGAAACACTGTAAGTACCTATTGACTGGATGATGGATTAATAAAATGCTCTGAAGACATTATTGTACCCAAAAGAATGATGAATTGGAAGAAACCAGAAAAATTGAGGACTTATCTGATTCATATTTAAGTCTCTCACCCCAGCCCCATGATCTTGTATTTATTTCATATATATTCTGTACTTATTTCCGGGTCTTACATATTGTTTCCCTGACAGAACAGAATATAGACTCATTAGGCCCAAGGGCTGCTTCAACTTTGGTTTTGTTTCCTCTTTGATTAATAAAATGATATTGTTGTTCTTGTCTTTTGGTTTTGAAGAGGACCCATGACATCAAGGGGTGATGTCCTGACTTGTATGAGTTGGATTTCAGTGAAGCAGTTGCACAAAATCATCAGCCTTGATCACATTTCCAGATTCAATCAGGTCCAATGGCCAGACAAAGGTCAGGACAACTGGTGATGGCCAAGGGTGCAGTGGATGGCCTTGCCATCTTCCCTATCTAACCATGTCTCTCTAGAGCTCCTTCTTCAGCTGCCTTCTCAGGAATGAATCATTCTCATCCATTCATTCCAATGGGGGAAATCTTCACATGCTGGAGTTAGGTCATCCCCCTAACTCAATGAGGGAAGCATTTGAGGCCTGTTGGTTACCCTCCAATTGTCTGCCCAGCAAGCCCTCACACCCCCACATAGGTGCTTTTGTAAAGGCTTCATGGAATTATTATGATCAATTTTTGATACGCAGCTCCCTCTTTTCCTTGGAGAGATGGTAGTCTTTGGACACAAAATATTACATATGCTTTTAGGTATGGTTTTTTGCTTATTGGTTTTATTTGGTTACAAGTGGGCTGGTGGGATGGGGCAGAAGGAAGGAATACACCAGAAGTGACCATGATATTAAAGCAGAAGTCATCTGGAATAAATTTGACATCTCCATCATACTCCCAAGTACCCTCAGCATCCTGTAAGATTGCCTCAGCCTCGATACACTCATGCCTAAATGCCTCAATTTTCTGCTCCTCTGATTTTTGGGGAGAAAATAACTATAGTCATTCTGCTGCCTGTGATCCCTTATGGGCTGCAAAATCAGCTACAGCAGTTGATTTCCTTCAGGGTCCTCTTTCTTCCTCTTATCAGTTCCTGAAGGCCAAGGATTCGAGTCCTGGGAAGGTCCTCCAACTCAAAGTTCTCTTTGATTTAACCAAAGTCCCTCTACTAAGACTAAGAAGATACCTCCTTTTATCTATCTCCTGTAGCAAATTAAACACCTTTCTCTTTAACCAGTACGTTATTTTTTTTTCTTTGAATGGCTCCTTGCATTTTAACAAATAACCATTTTTCCTCTTTCTTCCAGGTGATGTATAAATATTGTTTGCTTTTTAAACCCTCACCTTCCATCTTGGAGTCAATACTGTGTATTGGTTCCAAATCAGAAGAGTGATAAGGGCTAGGCAATGGGGGTCAAGTGACTTGCCCAGGGTCACAGCTGGGAAGTGTCTGAGGTCAAATTTGAACCCAGGACCTCCCATCTCTAGGCCTGACTCTCAATCCACTGAGCTACCCAGCTGCCCCCTAAATATTGTTTTGATAAATTGCAATGATATATTTCCCATCAATTGATGATGGGCCATGCCACACTCTGAGAGTACTAAAATCTATTTCTGATCTATTCTAGTTTATTTAAGAGTTAGCTAATTAAATGGATAGAAAAATTCATGAGAATGAATAAATGGAAAAATCTACATGCATCGATGCAAAATGAGCTGAGCAGAACCAGGAGAACATTGTACATAATTACATCAATATTATACTATGGAGGCCATCTCAGGGAGAAAGAAGGGAAAGAAGGGGGGGCGGGAATTTTGCTCAAAATTAAAAAATAAAAAGTAGGATTAAAATTATTTTTACATGTCATTGAGAAAAAAAGAAAATATTTTTTAAAAAAAGAAAATTCAGGTGACAGCTGAAAAGTAATTTCTTCCTTGCACAACTCATTTGCTTATGATATCACCTTTATGCCTAAGTGATGGGTTCATTTGTAGTTTATCTTGGTATAGTCAAGACCAGGTTACTCAGAGACTTAAGTTTCTACAGCATCGCTGGATGTTTTGGTTTTTTGTCTTTTGTTTTGGTACCTTTATTCTGCTTCAGAATCAGCTCCGTGGGATGCTTCTAAGGCAGAAGAGCAGTAAGGCCTAGGCAATGGGGGTTAAATGACTAACCCAGCGTCATACAAGTAAGAAATGTCTGAGACTAGTTTTGAACTCAGGACCTCCCATCTTTAAGTCTGGCTTTCAATCCACTGAGCCATCCAGCTGTCCCAATGAATATTAATGTTAAAAAATCTGTGTTTTGGGAAGAAGTTTGGACATTGTAGAAAACAATGCAAAAGAGCAGCTAGGTAGCTCAGTGGACTGATAGGCAGGCCTGGAGATTGGAAGGAGGTCCTGGGTTCCAATTTGACCTCAGGTACGTTCTAGTTGTGTGACCTTGGACAAGTCACTTGACCCCCATTGCCTAGCCCTTCCTGCTCTTGTGCCTTGGAACCAGTACACAGTATTGCTTCTAAGGCGGAAGGTGAGGGTTTTTACAAGAAAAAGCATTTAGGAGATTCTGAAACATTTGGGGAAATGCAATAAGCCCCGTGGCATCTGCAGACAAGAACATCTGGAGGACCTTCACAATGATGAGAAATCCTTTCCAAGCCCAATGCTGGGATTCTCTGAAAGTGCTTTACAAACCTTTGAGCACTACATAAAGACAAATTCTTTTTTTTTTTTAAACCCTCACCTTCCGTCTTGGAGTCAATACCGTGTATTGGCTCCAAGGCAGAAGAGTGGTAAGGGTAGGCAATGGGGGTCAAGTGACTTGCCCAGGGTCACACAGCTAGGAAGTGGCTGAGGTCAGATTTGAACCTAGGACCTCCCGTCTCTAGGTCTGGCTCTCAATCCACTGAACTACCCAGCTGCCCCCATAAAGACAAATTCTTAACAGATGTAAGGTGGTATCTGTGAGGATTTTTTACTTGTACCTTTCCAAAGATTAGAGTTGATATAACTGCTAGATGGTCATTTGTACCCCTTTTAAGACCTTGGATCTCGCGGCTACAGGGGAATCTTCATCTACATTGACATCCCATTTATCTAACAATAAAGAAAAAGGTCCTCCGAGGATCCCCTGCTAACCTCTGCGCTTGGGATTCCGTCAGTCCCTTGACATCGCCTTCTCTGGAGCAGGAACCAGCGGTGGATGCCAGTTTCTCTGACTTTCTTTATATGGGACACAGTCCCCTCTAGAGATTGAGGAATAAGGGAAGGAAAAGGAATAAGCAATTCTATTATATTGGCAGCTAAGTGGCGCAGTGGCTGGAGTGCTGGGCCTGGAGTCAAGCTCGATCTGAGTTTATATCTGGCCTCAGACACTAGCTGTGTGGTCTTGGCCAAGTCACCTAACCTCAGTTTCCTTTATATGCAAAGACAGAGATAAGAATAGCACTTGCCTTCTGTAGTAAACAAAGAAAGATTGCAACATCTTTTTGCGGTGGTTGATGTATCAAATGCGATATTTGTAGGAGCTTAAGGATGCTTTTTCTCTTCCCTGATAAGAGAATATAGATGTGCTACTTATCCAGTGCCTGGCACATCGTAGGCACTTAATAAAATGACACTACTCTGTGCTGCCAGGCCCTGTGCTAAGTGCTTTCCCAAATTGTATCTCAACCACATCTTTCTTTAGCCCAGTCTTGCCCCTTGAAAATGATGGGCCTCAAACTGTGATTGTAAGAATGGTGACTCTCACCCCTGTGCAGGCCCCTGCTAATATTGATTATGTGGCTGTGCCTTCTGCAAGAAAAACTGCTATTCTCTAGACCAGCATTCCCAGGGAGATCAGGAAAAAAGGAGCGGACCCCACATGTTCCAAAATATTTAAAGTATCTCCCTTTGGGGTGGCGAAGCACTGGAAAGCTAAGGGACGTCCGTCAGTGGGGGAATGTCCAAACCAGTTGTGGCGTGCGATTGTGATGGAACATCACTGTGCCTTAAGAAGCGATGAACAGATTCACTTTTTTAAACTTGGAAAGAACTGTTAGATAATGAAGAGGGAACTGAGTAGAACCAAGAGCACATATATACAGCTACAGTTTAATACTGGAAGAATAACTTACGAACAGTCACCTCCAGAGAATGAGCTGGAAAATGGAAACACAAAAGACATAATCTATATCTGTTTGCTGGTGGATGCCTTATCTGGTGTGGAGAGGGGAGAAAGGAGCTGAGATACCTGGAAATAAATTCTATTAATTTTTTTTTTAAATAAAAACCCTTACTTTCCATCTTTGAATCAATACTGTGTATTGGTTTCAAGGCAGAAGAGTGGTAAGAGCTAGGCAATGGGGGTTAAGTGACTTGCCCAGGGTCACAGAGCTGGGAAGTGGTCGAGTCCAGACTTGAACCCAGGACCTCCCATCTCTAGGCCTGACTCTCAATGCACTAACCTACCCAGCTGCCCCCATAACAGAATTTTTAAGAGGGAATGGGAATGAGATTCAACAAAATTAAGCCGTACACTGAAGAAGTCTAACATCATATGGAGTGTTCCATACCAATTCCCCATTACCAAGAAATGTGAATGAAGTAGCTTTCTAATAGATTATCTCTTATCTCATTTTGGGGGTTGAACTTGTGTAGAATTGAAAATCTGTTACCTAAAAAAAAAAAAGAACTACATTTCCCAAGAGTCTACTGATTTCCTGTCATTAATCTGTATTATATATATATATATACACACACACACACATATAAATAAATCTGTAGACAGAAGATATAATGTGAGGATGGGAAGAGTCCCGCCTCTTCTTGGGCTTGCAGCCAGCAGTGATGGTGGGGATTTTAAAAATGGCTAACCAGCCACGGACATGTGGTTTTTATTTTGTACCCTCTTTATTCCTTGATTTCTAATGATCTTTAATAAATCTCTTAATATTTTCATTAGAGAGCTAATTTTTACACTTGGCCATTATAATTTTGCAGCATGGTTTAAATTATTTTGTGCCTTTTGTAAAAGTTAAAATAGTTGTCTGCCATAAACTGTAGCAGTTAAAAGAGTGGGAGATATAAATTGTGATAGATATAAGAGAGAGTAAATTTGACCACAGAAAATGTTTCACTACAGTGTCTTGGTTTTAAATCAAATATAAGGTGGTCGCCAGGGAATATATTCCCAATTATCTATATATCCAAGTCAATTGGGTTTTATAGAGATTTTAATTAACAATACAATGAGTAATCAAAGAGAGAGACAAAAGGTATAAGTATGAAGGGCCTTAAGCCAACATGGCCTAGACCTGAGTCTTAAGAGAGAGAGAATCAGTCAGTTTTTTATCACTCACCACAAGATTTGTCTTAAGCAAGGATGTCTGGGGAAGAGTCTCCCCAGAGGGAGTTCCAGCCAGTCAGCCTCCCAAGGGATTTCTCAAGAGATCTTCAAAGGGCCTCCTCCAAAAGGATCTATCTCCAAGCAATCCAAGGATCTCCAAGGCTGAATCTATCTCCAAGGATCCCTTGCTCAAGAGATTCCTTTTCTTATATAGGGTTTTTTTTCCTATGTCACCTCCCCTAAGTTCTTCCATCTCCCAATCATCGTAGATGTTTCCTAAAGGACAGCCCATCTGAATTCCAGCTAAGTCGACTAATCCCCTCAGTAAGTCTGAACTAGAGAAAACACAGCTGAGTCAACTAATCCCATCAAGAGAAAACCTGCCTGACCTTTATAGGTACCTGGCATCCCATTGTATCAATTCTAAAAACAGGCCTGGCTCAAAGAACTCCTTGCCTTATTATAAGTATGGTTTTAAGTACTTTCATTGTTTAGCAAGGAGTTCTCTCTCCTAAAGCAGTCTTAAGTACGGGTGGAGTAGAGGTCCTCCCATTTCTGATCCTGGCGAGTTCTCACATCAAAATGGGGAATGTTTCCAGTAGGGAATTTGTTCCAATGGAGGATTCCTCAATGTGGAAATTTTTAACATTCACAAGTCTGAGAGATTTCAATATTTACACTTTCGACTTTCCATTTGCATTGTTTTTGTTTTTTTTTTTTACAAAGCACATTCCTTGCCACAATCCTGCAAGGCAGGAAATAAGGGTAATAGAGGCAAACTGACTTTCATTTTATCAGATTGTCTCCATCTAAAAAGCATTTTTTTCTTCTTCCATCATGGTTTCAACTCATACTAAACTGAACTTCATGACTACAAGAAATAAAATATAATTATCTGGGGTAGGGGGGGTAGGGGTAGGAGGGGAAGCATTGGTTCCAGAATTCTGATTATTTTGCCCAAACTACAGATGTATCCTCTCCTGGCCTAAGATGTCAATGATGAGACTGACAGCTGTAACCCAGGCAGGGACAAGGCCAAAGGAGCCATTAGGCTTAGGTGGGCCTGCTCTGTTGCCCCTGTCATCACCAGCCAGACACAGCTAAAGACAAGTCTGTTAAAATCACTGGACACATTAAGTTCTCTGACTTGATGTTCTCTAGCTACTTCATGGGCAATTAACATTTCTCCCCTCATTTGCCAAGTGGGAGTCAAAGGAATAGGCTCCACCAGGGCTTTTACCTAGAAAACAAAAATCTCAAGTTGCTGCCATTTCCCATTCTCTACCATTAAAAAAACAAAAACAAAAAACATTTCTGCATTTCTCCCATGACCACTCCATGGATCCCATATTCCCAAGAATTAAATGAACAAGGTCCAGGTCCCCCTCATTTTTCCCATTTATATATAGATGGAAGAGAATCAGACAGACAATAGGACTTTTTAAAAATTATTTAATTTAGTTGTTTTCTTGGAAAAAAGCAATAATGCAAAAAAACCCAAAAATATAATTATCGTTTTGTTTTGTTTTGAATCTGCCTTTATTCCACCTGTAGGACTTGAAGCCTCTCCCACTGGCAGGAATCTGGTTCTGATTCGGTACCAAACCTGGAAATAGAGTGTAGACAGCAGGGGAAGAGAAGGTGGGCCATGGGGCTGCCCACTCTGAAGCCTTCTGCTCCAGTCACTTTCTTGATCCAGCTCCTGTATATCCACCTTTCCCTGCTCTGGGCGTGGGGCATATTGGAGGAAGGCCCCCAACCACCCGTCGGTTCTACCCGTCAAAGCTGGGAAGGAAGCAAGGGAAGTCCTCGGGCCAGCATAAATTCCATTTCCCTGGAGTGTTGATTTCCTCTGGAATGACCTATACTGCACCTCTTCACCTCTACCCTCCTCAGCCAAGACCCCCACTGGCTGAGGCTCATTTGGTAAGGAACAGAATCAAAAACACCAACAAAAGCATACAAGGAAGGCACCTCAGTGTGATCCTCAACCAGGAGTGGGTGGTGGTAGGGAGGTGAGAGAAGAGAAAAGCTGCAGACAGACTTCTGAGGGAGACAAATGACATGAACAAGATAAAACAAAACAGCAGCGGATCATTCACATCCCCATGTAGTGCTTTGGGGACCCTGCCTCTGGCCAAGGTCAATGAGAAGGCACCCTTGGGGCCTCGCAGCGACAGAACTTCCAAGCAGGGAAGGAGGGGTGAAAGATTTCCATTTTGAGAGCAGGGCAGTAAGGGCATTTACCAGTGTTCTGAGATTAGGGGTACATCATGAAATGAGCCACGAGAACCTTCCCCTGTTCCCCAATAGCCCACACATGATCCTGACCAGTTTTAAAATCTTCCTGCCTCATCTGAGGTGGGAAAATAGAACATGAAATCTACATTGATGTATGCTCAATGCAGAGTCCCAGGGTGGGGTGGATTTCAAAAAAACAAGATTCTTAATGGAAGGGAGGAAAATCAAAACAGAAAAATTAGATTTTTCTCTACATATATATAATATACAGATATTTAACAAATTATTCAAGAGGTGGCTCCAGTCCATAGGGCTTGAGACAGATGGTGGAAAGACTTACTCCAGGTCATTTACTCCCTGTCTCTCCCATTCCGAAAATAGGCAAAGTTCTGCTCCACACTGGAACACAGACCCCATGGCGACCTACTGCCAGGGGAGAAAGCTGAAGCATAGAAGGCAATTGGGGTGGGGGGTGGGGGGTGGGGGGTGAGGAGTGACGTGGACAGCAGAATGGCTGGAAGTCTTGCTCTGGCCCTTCTTATCTTTCCAGGGAAAGTTCTCAGTTGCAGAAGTCCAAGTAGCCCCCACAGTTACAAGCACTATAATCCTGGAGCATTAGCCCATTCCTACTAATGGTGAAGTGGCAGCCAGCTGCTGTGTAGCCCATAGGATGAAGAGTAGTCGGGGCAGCTTTACATGGATGAAGACAAATCCCTGGCTGTCCCCATTCTCTATCCAAGTAGGCAGTCCCGTCCTGCAGTCAGTCAGCAATTTTCTCAGGTATTTGTGGCATGCCCAGGACCTCCAAAACCTTCCCTGCCTTTGAGAACTCATTAAAAAGGGGCGCCAAACCCCAAATGCAGCCATTACAGAAACCTCCCAAAGAGATTCTCACTTGCATTTTTTAAAAGGAACTTCTACGGAGAGCTTGCTCTTGGCAGCACCAAAATAACCTCCAATCCACATACTCACCTCACGTGTCTCTTGGCTGAATGAGATATGGTTGCTATGATGGGACTAGAGGTGGCATAATTTTAAATGGGGTAAAAGGGAGAAGGAAGAGTCAAAGATAGAGAGATCTGCAGGTACGAAATAATGCTAACTCCCAGCCACCCAACCTCTCCCTTACAAACACAGGTATCTAGTATGTCAGGTTCAATCAGCTAAGGCATCAAAGCCAATCAATCACCACCCCCGGGTGTCTGCTCCTGGTGATTGCTTTGGAACAAATGATTGGTTAAGAAAGACAACCTTGAGGAAAGCACTGGGTAAGGAAGTCACAATGGCCGGCTTTCTCTCCCAACCTTTGTCCTCTTCCCCTCTGATCCTCCTCCCTCTCTTGTTCCTGCAATTTCAGAAAATGTCTGGGCATGAGCTCCAGTCCTGTTTTTCTTTACTTTCCCAGTATCCTCCTCTATAAATATGGGTTAACTCCTTGGTAACAGGGTCCTTTTTCCTCTCAAACCACAGTGCCTTGTAAGGGTCGTACGGAGTGCCTATAAAGAAGAGAGAGAAGATGGAGTTAGCAGGGCACCAAGCTGGCGCCACTTCTACCCCAAAGAGACAGTGGTGGCTCCTCTTACCATCCTCGGTGGCTTTCACAGCCTCGGCTTCCCTCTTCTTCCTGGAAAGACGTTGCTTCTCCTCCAGGCGCTGCTTCTCCGCATTGGCCTCATCCCAGCGTCCGTTTTCCATCAGTCTCTGGTCAGGCCTCAGGCGGCTGTCCGTGGGGGCTGTGCCACTCTCCCATGCATTGAGAGTCAGGGCAAGTTCAGAGAAGTAGTACATGTTCTCTGCATTCTTCCTGCAATGAGAGGCAGAAAGGCAAGGAGTTATCAGCAGCGAGAGGTAAGGGCACTACAAAAAGGTCAAGCAGGCAAGATGCACTTCTAGAAAGAATCCAGAACTGAATCATGCACTTCCAAAGATTAGAATGAAACTTTTCCCTGAGCTAGTCTCTCTGAATCAGAGCTGATTCTTCAGTGCTTCTGTGGGAAGCTCTGCTGAGCCACCTAAACTTCTGGGAGTGAGGGCCAAATTCTGTCACATGAGGTGACTTTCTCCACTTTTAGTTCTTCTCTATAATCTCAACCCAGAAGAATACTAAATGGTTACAAGATTTAGGACCTGTGGTACATTTGTCCTGGATCATCTCCAGTCTTACTATTTGAGGTGGGTGTCTTACAAATTTGACCAGTTGTTCTGTTTCATAACCTCATCCTTCCACTGGTGTGGCAATTCCTGATCTCTAATCTTCTCTGCCTGGAGGCAATCATTAACCAGGTGTTAGGTGTTTTCCTCCTCGAGATGGTTCTAAAAATTCTGGCCCCACACTATATAACAGTGTCTGCCCATCCATTCAAACCAGTGCTTCCCTACCTCCCCCTAACCCAAGATGATTTCCGAACTGATTTCTGAAAGTATCTAATATGAATGGAAGTGGCCAAGAGATCACAATGACATTTCAAAATTTCCATAAGGAATACTAGTTAAATTAAAAAAAAAAAAAGAAAATCTTTTTTGTAATTGCTCATTTGACTTTCTCAGCCTCTACCCCTTGGTATTTAAGGGGAAAAGTAGGCTGAGAAGCTGTACCCATTCCCCTTGGCTCAGGGCCTCATCAGCTAGATAGCACAGAGTGGGCATACTCACGGCAAAGGGTTCCTCTTCCAAAGCATGATCCTGCTGTCTTCTAAGTCATGGCTTCTTTGCCGACTGTCACTCCCATTATCCCCATTGCTTGGGAGCACTTTGAAATAATCCATTTTCTCATCCCAGGTACCCAGAAGGGCAAAGTGTACTTTTCCTGATGGGTCTGTGACTTCTCCTGTAACCTACAAAGATGAAAAGCAAAGGGAGAGAGAATTCACTCTTGGTTTCAATGACTGAATAAAAAAAAAATTCACATGGAATCCCAGCTTTTGGAACCAAAATCCACTCTTTGATAAAAACTGCTGGGAAAATTGGAAGACAGTATGGAAGAGATAAGGTTTGGATCAACATCTCACACCCTACACCAAGATAAACTCAGAATGGGTGAATGACTTGAATATAAAGAAGGAAACTATAAGTAAATTAAGTGAACACAGAATAGTATACATGTCAGATCTTTGGGAAAGGAAAGATTTTAAGACCAAGGAAGAGTTAGAAAAAAAACATAAAATGTAAAATAAATAATTTTGATTACATCAAATTAAAAAGGTTTTGTACAAGCAAAACCAATGCAACCAAAATTAGAAGGGAAACAACAAACTGAGAAACAATCTTCATAACAAAAACCTCTGACAAAGGTCTAAGTACTCAAATTTGCAAAGAGCTAAATCAATTGTACAAAAAAATCAAGCCATTCTCCAATTACTAAATGGGCAAGGGACATGAACAGGCAGTTTTCAGCCAAAGAAATCAAAACTATTAATAAGCACATGAAAAAGTGCTCTAAATCTCTTATAAGCAGAGAGATACAAATCAAAACAACTCTGAGGTATCACCTCACACCTAGCAGATTGGCTAACATGACAGCAAAGGGAAGTAATGAATGCTGGAGGGGATGTGGCAAAGTTGGGACATTAATTCATTGCTGGTGGAGTTGTGAATTGATCCAACCATTCTGGAGGGCAATTTGGAACTATGTCCAAAGGGCGATAATAGACTGTCTGCCCTTTGACTCAGCCATAAGACTGCTGGGCTTGTACCCCAAAGAGATAATAAGGAAAAAGACATGTACAAGAATATTCATAGCTGTGCTCTTTGTGGAGGCAAAAAATTGGAAAATGAGGGGATGCCATTCAATTGGGGAATGGCTGAACAAATTGTGGTACTTGTTGGTGATGGAATACTATTTTGCTCAAAGGAATAATAAACTGACAGGATTCCATGTGAACTGGAAGGTCCTCCAGGAATTGATGCAGAGTGAGAGGAACAGAACCAGGAGAACAATGTACACAGAGATGGATACACTGTGGTACAACTGAATGTAATGGACTTCTCCACTGGTGGCAATGCAATGATCCTGAACACAACTCTAAAATTATCCTTACAACAACCCGGAGGGATCTATGAGAAAGAACACTATCCACATTCAGAGGAAAAACTGTGGGAGTAGAAACACCGAAGAAAAACAACTGCTTGATTACGTGGGTTGAGGGGGATATGATTGGGGATGTAGACTCTAAATGAACATCCTAGTGCAAACAACAACATGGAAATAGATTCTGATCAAGGATACATGTAATACCCAGTGCAATTGTGTGTCAGCTACAAGAAGGGTAGGGGGAGGGGAGGGAGGGAAAGAATATGATTCTTGTAACTAAGGAATAATGTTCTAAATTGACTAAATAAAATTTTCAATAAAATAAAATATTGCTATAACCCAATCTCTACCAATGCTTTCCAATTTTCTCAGCTCTTGTCCAATAGGGAATTCTTCAAGTAATTTGTATTTTCAGGTTTATCAAACCCTGTTAATTTAGTTTCAACTGTTTCTGTTGCTTCCTCATCTAGTCTGTTTTACAGATCCATTTTTTTCTACCAGTACCAAATAATGTTTGATGATCACTGCTTTATAGGATAAAAGTCTGTAAAAATTATTACTCCTTCATTCAATCCCTTACCCCTATATTGGTCTTTAAATTCTGCATCAGAGGAATCTTTACTTTTTTTTTGTGCCATGGAACCTTTGGGAACCTGCTCTAAGAATTATGTTGCTAAATGCACAAAATCGAATATATAGGACTACAAAGGAAATCAATTATCCTGGAAGGCAGTAAAGTTTTTGAAGTTCACATTCACCAGGTTAAGAATCCCTCGCTTTTTGTCCTCAAAATGAATTTTGCTATTACCAAGTGTAACTCAGATCTACCATATATAAGGCACTCTGTTACACGCCAAGGATACAAAAAGAAATATAATCAAGACCTCACAAAGTCTTTCTCCCAGTTCTCACACAATTTGCATTGTTTGGGATAGGACATATAGAGGATTAACTAAAATACAAGATGGCATATTATCATAATAAATGCATAGGATAGATCAGAGTGATAACAACAGACTCCAAAAGAGAGGAGGGAGGGCAGATAATGTGCAAGGGAGTTGGGGAAGGTGTCAGAAGAAAAGGAGAGTATACATTTCATAAGCACATATTGCAGAGCAGAGTGGGGAAAAGGGGAAGATTCTGTTTCAACTCATCCCTGAGGGAAGGTGTACAGAAAAGCACTAACAAAGAAGGCAGATCAAACCAACCCAACACACATTTGTTAAGTAGCAAGACCTGAGTTAAATGCTAACAATAAAGGAAAAAAAAACAAAAAAAGATCCTCCACCTTCCCCCAAGTTTACATTGAAATAAGAGAGAGAAGCAAGTACCTCAGCTTTGCTGGAGTGTCGGGTGAATGAAGGAGAGCAACACAAAGTAAGTTTGGAAACACATGCTGAAGCCAGACTGTGTGGGTATGAAAACAGAAGGTTAAAGAGTCTGCATTTCCTTCCCTAGTCAGTGGGAAGCAACAGAAATGTTTTCAACATAGAATATCCACATTGGGCCTGTATTTGAGGAAGATTCATTTGGCAGCTGTGCAAAGGATGGTTTGGAGACCAGTGACACGGCAGACCAAATTAATTAAAAGATTTGGGGTGTCAGAAAGGGCAAAAAGAGGAGATGTCTGAAAGAAGTATTTCAGAGATGAAACAACAGAACTTAAGTGACTGGATGTAAGGGATGAAGGAAAGAGAAGACTCAAAGGTGATCCAAGTTCTAAGCCTGGTGACTGGGAAGAGGAAATCATGTAAAGAAAACAAGTAAGTTAGGTAGGAGAATAAGTCCTGAAGGAAAATTGTGGCTTATATTAGTCACATTGAGCTTGAGGTTCAGGTGGAGCTATTCAGTAGACATTCAGAAATCAGGAAGAGGAAGGAAGAAATTACCTGTCAAATCTATGGATAGAAAAAGAATTCATGACCAAATAAGGACAGGGAGAGCAAAGAAGATAAAACTACCAATTCTAATTCTAGAAAGTTAAAAAGCTTTTGCACAAATGAATATAAGGCAGTTAATGTGAGAAGGGAAAGTTAAGTATGAAAAAACTTTGTAATAAGTTTCCCTAATAAAGGTCTCAATATATAAACAATTGGTTTTAATTCAGTGAATCAATCAGTAAACATTTATTAAGCACTCGTACTATGGGCGAGGCACTGTGTGAAGTGTTGGAATAAGACGAGAAAGTCATTCTCCAACCGATAAATGGTCAAAAAACATGAATAGACAGTTTTAGGGGAAGGAACCCAAGCTATTAATAACCACATTAAAAATGCTCTAAATCACTAATAGAAACATAAATTAAAACACTTCTGAGGTGCCACCTCGCACCCATCAGACTAACAAACAGAAAACAACAAATGCAGAGATATGGGAAAATAAGTACACTAATGCACCATTAGTGGAGCTGTAAAGTGAGCCAGCCATTTTGGAAAACAATTTGGAACTATGTCCCCAAAGCTACTGAACTGTGCATACCTCTTTGTCCAGCAATACCACTATCCTAAAGAGATGAAAGAGGGAAAGGACCTACATGTACAAAAAAATTTTAGAACAGCACTTTTTCATGTTGGCCAGAATTGAAAATTATGGAGGTGGGGGCAGCTGAGTGGCTCAGTGGATTGAGAGCCAGGCTTAGAGACAGGAGGTCCTGGGTTCAAATCTGACCTCAGACACTTCCTAGCTGTGTGACTCCGGGCAAGTCACAACTCCCATTGCCTAGCCCTTATCACTCTGCCTTGGAACCAATACACAGTATTGATTCTAAGATGGAAGGTGAGGGTTTCCAAAAAAAAAAAGGAAAAAAGAAGAAGCAGCTGAAAAGGGAAAGAGGGGTAAAGATATCCAAATGGGAAATGGAGAGATGGCTGTTCTGGAACTTCTCTTTAAATGGAGGCTTTAGGAGTTCTTTGCTCTATCCTCTAGCCCTCCAATCTGAAGGCCAAAGACAGATCCAAGGGGAATAAAGGATTGATATTAAATTCTATAGAAGAGAGCTGAGAAAAAGTTGTTGAGTTGATCAAATTAAAAGACCAATGGTGATCTTGAAATCAGTTTCAGCAGAGAAAGAACATTTGGTTAAGGAGAAAGACTGGGAGAAGAAATAATCAATTCAGAAGTTTGAAATAGAGACAGGAAAAGGGATCAAAGGCAAAAAGGTTAGACATGCATAGACGCGTGTGTATGGAATAATTCTGATTCTCACTACTCTTACCTTCCTGGCCACATCTCGGGAAAAGTAGCTGTAAGGAACAAACTTGAGATTGCACTTGTCTCCTGTCTTATGATTCACAATGTCAATCTCGCCAGACTACACAGGAAAAGAAATAAGGGTTAGCTTTACTGAGATTCAGGTACTTGGGATACATATCAAATCCCAAATTTGATTACCACTCATTCTTCAACCTGTGCACTGTGGAACTAATCAGCTACTGTTCCCCATATAAGTCAACTCTGGAGATAAGGTCAGAGCCCTTTATATAGCAGGAAGATAGGACAGACACCCATACCCTACTGGTTATCCATACCTTACAAGTAATGGCACGTGGCTTGTGGCTTTGACTTCCAGATTAAACTAACTGAGGCTTCTCAACTTGTTTTCACAATGACACTCCCCAGTCTCTCATAACTCTTCCCTCTTTACTGATCCCAGTAGACACCCTACTCATTTCCCACCGTCACACCAGTCACTCAGACCCTAGCAACACATCCAAATCCTACTCATCTCAAAGCAAGCTGAAATTGTTCTTTCCTCCAAGAAGCCTTCCCTGACCATTCCAATGCACAGTGAAGTCTCTCTTATGAACTTTCCACACAAAATTGTATCATATAATGCCTTATGATATATCCTGTCTTAACAGCTTATATTTTCATGTCTACATAGCTTATCTCAATTAGGCTGTACCTTCACCGAGAATAGACCCACATCTCATCCACTTTTGGATCCTTGACTGTGGTTGCACAATGTAGACTTTCAATAAATATTTGCTTAATGAGTGCATTCTAGAATAGTTCTAATGTAGTCATCAGCACATACTAGGACAAGAGAATGTTAAACCTGAAGGGATCATGCTAGTCTGACCCTCTTGTTTTAGAGAAGTAAACAAAAAGCTGAGAAGGGTCAAGTGATTTGTCTAATGTCATGGAGCTAGTGATAGAACCAAAATTAAAACCCAGGGTTGCTTCTTCCTAATTCTGATGCATGTCCCATTTATACCCACACCAGAGATAAGCAATGTTTTTTATTACTTTGCCAACTAGATCAGATTAACTAAGCAAAATTCTGTGGGCCAATTGCGTTTACCTTTTATATTTCTCTGCAAAGCTGCACCTAAGCAGATGGCCTCTAACCATTAGAGACCCTGTGGGCACCTTAGCTTACCTGATCTATCCACAATTTGCCCACAATAATGTTGTGCACTGTGGTGGTGACTTTTTTCCAAGTGTAATGATGACCAGTGGCATGGAAGATACAATGGATGCTACCTAGAAGCAGAAAGAGACACAGATAACTATCCAAATATTAAGACAATTGGCATGATATTATCACAGAAGGAAATCTTATTTTCTTGCATTTGACAAGTTGTTTTGTGTTTTTCTGATTTGTTAAGAGAAGTGTTATTGAGAGACAGCTCAGCAGGGCTCAGTAGATAGAGGAGGAGGATTGGAGCTGGGAGGTCCACACTTCCTAGCTGTGTGACCCTGAGCAAGTCACTTGACCAACTGCCTTAGATTTACTGTTCTTCTGCCTGGGAACCAATTCTTAATATCAATTCTAAAAAAGAGGGTGACGGTTAAAAAAAAAGTGTTACCATCTTGTGGGAACGTACCTTGCTGTTTCGCTGGATTTTGTCTAGCAACCATGGAAATAGGAGCTCAATGATAAATGCATAATAAATACTGGTTAACTGAAATACAATCAGCTAAAAAAATCTTTTGACAACCTGCATCTTCTAATGGCTATTCACAACAACAGAAGTGGAAATTCAAGACAGGATTCTACCTTTTTTTAAACAATTTTGCCTCCATGTAGATGTTTCTGCTTTTGAATGTCAAAGGTACCAAAGGGGGCCAGAGGAAATCTAACAGAATAGCAGTCAGTGTATAGCAGGGGAAAGAACATAAGATAACAGGAGTCTGCCACTGACCTGGCGTGTAACCAGGAAGGAATCATGTCTCTCTGTCACCATCTCCTCCTCCTCCTCCTTCTCTTCGGGACTTCCTAAATTGCAGCTTTTCTAGCAAAAAGGGGTCTTTGAGATGCTCTGATTTACCTTCTCCCTTCCTGAATAACAGTGAGGTTCCCAGAGGAGAAAGGTCACCCAACCAGTTAGTGGAAGGTGCAGATCTAGAGCTGAAGCTTCCTGACTTCCTATGAAAATTATTTTTGAACTTATGAAAAGGCGGGAGGAGCAAGGCAGAGAAGAGCTAGAAAAGGCCTGATTTGTTGCCATGAACAGGCAAGGACTTTGCGGGCAACAGTGCACTAATGCCATCTGGTGGCAACATCACTAAATTACAAAAGCAGCTCTAAGGTAGTAACTTCATTAACCCCATTTGGGGTTTTCTTGGCAAAGTTACTGACATGGTTTGCCATTTCCTTCTCCAGCTCATTTTACAGATTAGGAAACTGAGGTATGCAGTGAGAAATTACTTGCCCAGGGTCATACAGCTAGGAAGTATCCAGGGCCATGTTTGAACTCAGGTCTTCCTGAGCAGCACCTCCCTGCCCATTCTAGGGTACAAGGTTCCACAATTAAATTCAGCGAGATAGATTTAAGAGTTGAAGGGGCCCTTTGGTGTCTAGTTCAAACCTTTCATTTTTTAAAAATTTGAGTTCCAAAATTCTCTCCTCCCCATCCTCTGAGGTGGCAAGTCATAGGACGCCAATTCTATATGGAGGTCATCTAGTTCCACATCAGAACTGTTCTAGGAAAAGTTAGTTAAGATATGCAAGTTTGCAAAGGGCAGAAGCATGGGCAGCAGAGTACAAGATTCCCAAGTTCTGTTGGGAGCTGGCTGTTACTAAGAGACAGCTGGGCCTTGGGCTATGGCTTTTCTCTCTGGGGTTTGACCTGAGAGACTGGCTATTTCCCTGTGGCTGTTTTGGGTTTTTTTTGAAAGCCACAGCCCAAGGCCTACTTTTTCTATGACAGTATGTTCTAAAAAACCCAAAACACAACAAAAAAGGGCAAGAGAAATAAAGTAAAAACTGCTTCAGTCTGTGGTCAGAGCTCCTCAATTTTCTCTCTGATGGCGGACAGCTGTTTCATCCTGGACCTTTGGAAGTGTCTTGATCCGAGTAGCCAAGTCTTTCCCATCAGTGCAGTATCTCTGTGACTGTGTACCCTGTTCACTCCTGGTTCTGCTCACTTCACTTTCACTTTTCAGTTCATATAATGCTTTCCAGTTTTCCTTATGGCACAATAGGATTCCGTCACAATCATCTTCCACGACTTGTTCAGCCATTGCCTAATTAATGGGCATCCCCTCAATTTCCAATTCTTTGCCATCACAAAAAGAGCTGCTATAGATATTTTTGTACAGATAGGCCTTTTTTCCTTTTTTTTCCATCTCTCTGGGGAACAAACCTACTTGTGGTATTACTGGGTCAAAGGGTATGCATAGTTTGATAGCTCTTTGGGTATAGTTCCAAACTGTTCCTCAAAATGGATGCATTGGTTTGCATCTCTCCCTCCACCAGTGCATTTATTAATGCCCCTATTTTTCCAAATCCCTTCTAGCAGGGAATATCATTTTCCATTTACCTCAGTTTTAATTTGCGTTTCTTTTACCAATAGCAGTTAACAGCATTTTTTTTCATGTGACTATAGAGTTGATTTCTTCTCCTGAAAAAATGTCTGTTTCCCTCTTTAGACCATTTCTCAATTGGAGAAATAGCTCTTCTTTTTATATTGTTAATGGGGCCTTAAGAGAAACTTGCTATAAAATTTCTCCCTGGTTTCCTGTTTTCCTCCTAGTTTTGGTCACACTGGTTTTATTTGTGCAAAAACCTTTTAATTTCATGTAATCAAAATTATCCATTTTGCTTCCTGTGAATGATTCTATCTCTTGTTTGGTCCTAAACTCTTATTACAGATCTGAGAGGTAAATTTTTCATTGCTTCTCTAATTTACTTATTTTATTTCACCTTTTATTTCATTTAATCATTGTGGCCTCATTTTAAACACAACGAAAACAGTGACTTCCCCAAGGTCACACAGTATTAAATTATAAAGTGATGGAGCTGGGATCCAAACCCCCTACATTCTCCTCTTACTCCAGTTTGGGGAAGTGAAAACTTTATTGCAACAATCATCCTCTTGAAATGTGGCTAAGTCATCAAGTATTTATTAAGCCCCTACTACTTGACAAACCCTATGCTAAGAACTGGGACCACAACGAAAGGCAAAAAACAGTCCCTCCTCTTGAGGAGCTCAAAGACTAAGGGGGGGGGGGGGAAGGGGGAGAAGAATCCTTGTCTGAATCCAGATATTCATTTGGAAATAAATTTTAATTAAAAAAAAAACAAACAAACAAAACCAACATTTATACCTTGATCTCCAGGTTAATTCGTCTCAAATCCCGAATCCTTTTGTAGTTACACATAAGGAGTTATTTTCATCAGTTTCCATGAGTTCAATGTCCACTTCCATTCAAATGATTCCCAAATCATTATATTCCGCCCGCCACTCATTCCCATTCTAGAGCCCCATACCGATAACTCACTGTCACTGGGCATGTGCTCTTGGAGATTCCCTCTTGGGCTCCAGCTCAGTATGTCCAAAACCAGATCTCATTACCTGCCTCCCCTCTTTCTCCTGAGGGCACCACCACTCTTCTGGCTACCCAGGAATACAAACTCAGACTCCTTCTGGTAGCTTCCCTCTCCTTCATTCCTGACAGCCAAACATTTGCAAGGCCTTCTCAGTGTCTTATCTTCAACTTCACTGCCATCATCCCAGTGCAGACAATTATCACCTCTTACATGGACTACTGCATGAGCTTCTGACTCAGTTTCCCAGCTTCTAGTTTCTCTCTTCATCCTATACACAATCTTCCCAAGGCACAGATCCAGAAACCCTGACTCAAAAATCTTCACTGGCTCCCTATGGCCCCTCAGGTAAAATGCAAATTTCTCGCTCTGGCCTATAAAGTCCTTCACAGTCTATCTAGCCAAGTTTATTCCACTGTCTTCCCACTTCCCGTGAATTCTATGGCCCACCTCACACTCCTGCTTCTGGTTCTCCACTCAGCTGTGCCAGAGCCCCCACGTATTAGTCCCCCACATTTAGGATGCCCTCCCTCCTGAACTGCAGGCTTTTAGAGAATCCCGACTATAGCTCATCTCCAAGTGGTCTTTTCTGGGCAACCTCTTAGCTCCGCTCCTGCTTACCTTCCATTTCCCCTCTATTTACATGTAATATCCTGAAGTAGAATGTAAACTCATTGAGGGTGACAGTAATTGTTTTCCTTTTCTTTGCATGCTTGGTCCCTAGCACAATGTCTTGAATATGCTACAGGCACTCCCAAAAAGTAGCTACATCCTACTTTATTAATTCTGTAAAGCTGAATGAGCAATATAGCATATGCTTCAAAAAGTCTTTCCATGGAACTCTTCTAAGCAGAACGGCACTCTAAAAATTCAGGAAACAGTGTGTGTAAAAGAATCCAATCGTGTATAATAAGGGGGCTTGTAAAAGCCTTTTTTACATTTTCAAGAAGTATGCTGCAAAGAGAAGAAAGCTGAAGGAACTGAATGAACAAACCAAGCCTATGGATGGGAAACACTGAGCAAACTCACCTCATCCCAGAAACAAACAGACTTTTAAGAGTCTATTGTTACAGTAAGGTCCTTCTCCGGCTCTCTTGGACCTGAATTCAGAAGGTACCTAGCACAGTGTAAAGCACTCATAAAATCCCCTAACTGGATACCTCATGTAGGGGGTGGTTACTGAGCTAAAGAAGGGGCTAAGAGCTCGTTCTGAGCTTAAAGAAAATGTCTGGCTACTCACTAGCTCTCCTTGGGTTCAGAGCAAATGGGTGGGGTGGGGTGGGGGCAGGAGAGGCTCTAGTAACTGCTAAGCACTTCTAAGAATTCACTTTGTAATTTGAAAACTGTAAGTCTGAACACATTACCAACAGAAAGTTTTGGAAAATAAAAATGACAACAATAGAACTAAAAATAAAGCTGTTTTCTTTACCTAAGAGGAGTGATATTTGGGGGACGGATGGAGAATTCTTTCTACCCTACCACAAAGTAATCTGGGGCTTGGAGTTGGAGTTTTGGCCTAACTTGTAATTAGCTTTCTCAAGTCATTTACAGAGCACTTTACAACCTACAAAGGTTTTCCATACATTCTCTCATTGGGGCGGCCCCAGAGGCAGGGTACCTTACCAAGGGGCATGATGGACAGATATTTGCCACGGAACTTGCTGGTGATTTTGATTTCCTGTCGTAATGTCCAGCCATTTTTGGATTCAGCATGGTGTGCGGCAGCAGGGGGATGGTGGCTCACCTTGAAGAGAAGAGAGAAGAATACAGAACAAGGATGGAGAGAGAAAATATTCCCTATATCATTTAGAACAGGATTTGTGTGCTGCAGGAGATCTTAGAGAACAGCTAACCCCACCCAGCATTTTATTTTTATTTATTATTTTTTTTAAACCCTTACCATCTGTCTTAGCATCAATACTGGGTATTGGTTCTAAGACAGAAGAGCAGTAAGGGCTAGGCAATGGGGGTCAAGTGACTTGCCCAGGGTCACACAGCTAGGAAGTGTCTGAGGCCAAATTTGAACTCAGGACCTCCCATCTCTGGGCCTGACTCAATCCACTGAGCTACCCAGCTGCCCACTTCCACCCAGTATTTTAAAGCTGAAGATGACACCAAAAGAGAAAGAGGACAAAAAAACAGGCCCAAGTTTACCCAGCTGGCTGGTGAAAGGCAAGGTAAGAACCCAGATTTCCTAATTCCTGGTCTAAGGTTCTTTGAATGAATGAAGCAGTTATTAAGTTCTCTCTTGCACTAAGGCTGGGCTCTAAAAGGCTCCTGCTCTCAGGGAGCTCCCATTCTAATGAGGGAAGCAGCACACAGGAAATGTCAGGAGGAAAGGTCCCACGGTCTTTAGGGTCTGATAGCAATGTCTCTTCTAAGGTCATTTCCACTGATGAAATCCTATCAGTTTCTACAGGGAAACCATTTCATAAGTATTTTTCCCCCCTGGGTTCTTAGTAGCTGTGGCTGCAGAACCAATGGGAGCAGCTTCCAGGCTGGATCTCCACAGGGATAGAGCATCCCCCATCCCACCTCCACCAGGACAGCTGAAGGCATTGGGCAGGAAGCACTGCCAAGGCTCTGGAGCTCGGGGTCCTGGGCTATCTTCATTAGGGTCTAAGGGAAGATGGTGGTCAAAGTGGTAGAGGTGGCCCAACCCACCTGGCACATGCCACTGCCTATTTCTCTCTCAGGGTTCTCTGCTACCTCAGCTAGTAATCCCACCTGCCCTGTGAGTAGCAGCCAGCTGATAGTTGGCAGGAATGGCTGTTCCCCTCTCCAAAGGAGCCACCTCCTCTGAAGCACTGTCAATGGGGAGATAGGAGGGGTGCTATCAACCTTAAGGCTCTTGTCCCAACATCTAGAGGTGGCAGCTATCCAGCTGCAGTTGTTTGTGTTTATGAGAAGGGTGTTCTCTTATCAACAATGATTTCTCCCCTCAATCTTGCCTGCTGGATCAGGGTGAGGGAGAGGGCCTTGCTGCCCCAACTGAGTAAGGCTGCCAGTGTGTAGAGGATGCTTAGGGAAGACTAGTACTTCTGGCATAAGAGCTTGCCAAGCTCGTTTCAGGGCTGCTTTTCTCCTCTGATGTCTAGCTTTCACCCCACTCTCAGCTGTTGCTCCCAGAAGATGGAGCGCTCAAAGCAGTTGCACCCTGATATGCCATCTCTGCAGGTAGCTAAATGAGGTTGAAGGTAACCAACAGGTCTCAAACCCATTAGATTAGAGGGATGTCTACCTCAAAAGTCCATAAAGAGCTCCCCAATAGAATGGACAAATGAGAACTTGTTCCAATGGCCATGAAGGCAGAAGAAGCCGGTTCTGTGGAGCACTTAGAGCTTAGTCAAACAGCAAAGAACCTAAGGTCATCCACTGCTTCCTGAGCCATCACCAGTTGTGACTTATCTTGCCACTGGACTAAGACTCGGGAGTATGAGGCCCATTACTCTGTGCAACTCTGATGCATGTAAATCCACCTTGTGCACCAGATTTGGATGTCATTTTGATCCTCTTTGATTAAGGCTAACCATTCCAAGCTATAACCAAAAATACTTTTTTTTAAACCCTCACCTTCCATCTTAGAATCAATACTGTGTATTGTTTCTAAGGCAGAAGAGTGGTAAGGGCTAGACAATGGAGGTTAAGTGACTTGCCCAGGGTCACACAGCTAGAAAGTGTCTGAGGCCACATTTGAACTCAGGACCTCCTATCTCTGGGCCTGAGCGGAACTACCCAGCTGCCCCACCACCACTAACCCCGCCAAAATACTCTTGATGCTTATAAGACCCACAAGATTGTCAATAATCACATCTCATAGGAAAGAAGAAAAGCCCAGGACACACCAGGGATTTCTGATAGTCCGGGACATAAGAAGGCAACCTAGCCCCAAAGGTTTTCTCCTCCATGTTATGAGGTTGTCATAAGAGCCACAATGTCCCACAAGCTCTGGAAGGCCATTTACCTGTTCACAGAGGGATCGATAACCATTCTCCTCAAGGCGGTCCAGCTCAAAGGTCTCTCCTAGGAGTGGATTGAATGGCTTACTAGTACGGAAGACAGTAGTGGAGTAGGAGGACACGGTGAAAGCAGCCACGTAGCACAGCTGTTCTAGTGAGTTCTCACATTTTGCAGCTCGGTCTAAGAGTTCATGATATTCCAAATCTTCAGTGAGGCGCTGAAGCATGGACAGGGGTTCATTAAAGTTCACCTGACAGGAAAAGAAAAGAAAAATGTTAAATTGCTTTAATGTATCCATAAGAGCCAAGGCAGTAAAATACTAATATAAATACATAAACCAGGCAGTTACTCTTTTATAAACTAGAAAATGAAGCAACTAGAGGTGGAGAGCTTTGGTCAAAGTGAGCAAGCAAGTCAAAGGGGTGAGCACATTGGCCTGGGGCTTCATCTCCAGAATCAGCTTTGCCAATCAACGCTCCTCCCCTACAGGGCTTGGGAAGAAGGTGGACTTTTCAAGCATCTAGTATAAAGGTGACTCCATTTTAGGTTCAAGAAGTTCTCAACTTATAAAGGGACCTTTGAAATAAGCCCTCTTTCCTAGACGCCAGCCCTTAGATTCTGCTCTACCACCCTCCTTTGGGAAGTGAAAGCTCCCTCTTTTCCATGTCCCCAGAATGTCTCTTCATTCCCTCCCCAAACCTGATTCCTTGACTAGAGATAATCTTAACCAGAACAGTGTAAACAAATTAATGTTAAGACTCACTGATAGTCCCATAACCCTTCAAGAATATTGGAACTGTTAAAAGTTATGATGAATCCCAAATCCGAACTCGCTGAATTCCATAAATATTAGCAAAGAAAGTCAAGAAATTTGGGCAGGGTGAGTAGGGCACAAAATTCTTGCATAGGAGGCCACTGAACAGGTCAATTCTACCTCAAACTGCTTGGAGTCACTTGGGGTTGAGTTCCCTGAACTAGTGGCTGCCACAGGTTCCTCCCATCTCTTTCTGCAGAGTCCACAATCGCTAAAGCTCTAAGTTTGCTCCTCAGCTTTCATGGTAATGAAACTGAGGTTTTAGAGTAAGGGGGAAGAACAAATGCAACTGTTCCTAAGAAAAAGCCATTTCAAAATCAGAATTGGCTTATATTTTCTTTTCTTTTAACCCTACCTTCTGTCTTAGACTCAATTCTAAATACCAGCTCCAAAGCAAAAGAACAGTAAGAACCAGGCACTAAGGGTTAAATGACTTACCCAGGGTTGAGACGTACCACTAGGAAGTGGCTGAGGATAGATTTGAACCTAAGTCCTCCTTTGCTTTGGCCTAAATTTTCAAGGAAGGCTGGTCCTTATTTCAGGTGATTATCAAAACCTGCTCTGTTAATATTCTATCACGGCATCACGCTTATTTGTGGAGATATTTCCTGTGTTTTCTCTCTTTCCCTCAAGTTAGAATGTAAACCCTGAAGGAAAGGACTGTATGCTTCAATTCTGCGTCCTTTGCCCCTCACCTAGCACTTTGCCCAAAGTATCTACTGAGTTGAACTGAACCAGACTGCAACAAAAATAGCAGCAGTCAGCTGGACCTCTCCAAGGAGGGAAGGGAAAGAGAACCGAACACAGGCTTACTATCTCGGTGATATACAGAGGCCCACCAGAAATGAAGATGGATCAGGTTGATTTCTAAAATCCCTTCAAGCTCTGAATCCTTGGTACTAACTGTACAAACAGAACCACCCCAAGGCTCCCACCGGTCCCTGTGGTGTCCAGAAATCCATCCTTTGTTCTCGTATACAGGAAACCTGTGGAGCTGCATTAAACTGACATTCACAACTACTCCTCTATTTCCACAGCACTGTTAGCTTTACAAATCGCTTTCTTCACAAAAAGCCTGGCCAGACAGATAGTACAAATATCCTTATTCTTACTTTATGGAAGAGAAAACTCAGGCTCAGAGAAACCAAGTGACTCAGCCAAGGTCACAGAGCCAGTGCAAGCAATAGCTGGGATTGGCAGGGAGGTCTCTCCTGACTCCAAGTCCTGCAGTCTTTCCACTATACCATTTGCCTGAAGGAAACAAGTCAAATCCCTCCCCACAAAGGCCTGTGGAAATCCCAGGATTCCACTCTACAGACATAAACAGGGTCTCACCGGCATTGGGATCTTGGAGAGTTCCTTTCCAATACAGTTCTTCATTATACTCCATAAGTTGAGGCTGTAGTTTGGCTTATAGGGAATTCGAGTTCTTTTTTCCTTCTTCGTCTCTTCCAACTGATGTTTATACTAGGGGCAAGATAAGATGCAGGCAATCACCCCCAAGAAAGAGGAAAAAAAGCAACCCTCTTCCCTAAGGTGAAAGTCTGTGCTTCTCTAGCTCTTGGCAAGTAAACGGCGACCTGGAGTTCCCCTCAAAGAGTCCCACCAGTAACCTCATCCTTCCCCAATACCTCCTAATAAGCCTTCTCAGGCTAGAGAACTACCTGCTCGTCCAGGCTGATGTCACTGCTGGCCCCACTGATATTGCTGCCAGTCCGTCTAAATGAGTAAGAGAAAGCATGGAAATTAAGCAAAGGTCGGAACTCTCAACTTTTACTGGACACCATATATCCCTTAACAAGTAAAAACGATCACACTGCGGAGAGAACAGGGTGCGGTGCTGCACTTCTGGGCACAAAGCTGGCAGACAGACCCAGCTTACTGCCATGGAAGCCTCCAACCTCCTGGAGGTCAGATACTTTGGATCCCATAGGGGTGGCGCCAAGAAGAACTTACTTGTGGCCCAAGCTCTCGGGCATGGTGATGATCTCGGGAGCATCGAAGAATTCATTGTCATCATCTTCATCACTCATATCTCCTTTGCCCGAACAGATCTGATCTGCAAGGGGAAGGCCAGGCTGACACACTTTATCTTCCTTTTCCCAATATTCCGTTTAATATTCCCAATATTAAATATCAACTATACACAGCTAGCAGGAACAAAAGAAAATAAGGCAAAAGCAGAGGCTGGTCTGCTGGAGACTGCTCCAGTTTTACATGGAATAAGCAACCAAATGAAAAGGGTAAGTGGCCCTGAGGGGTCAAGATGCTCTGCTCTCTGGCAGCAGCAAACAGTCTGAAGGGATAGGACAGGTCTGCCCACGAGGCCACCAGGAGCCTGCTGCTCACCTTTCACAGAACCAGTGCTGCCAGGGGCGCTTGCTGGCAGCACTGTGGCACCCCGGAAAGCCCTCTCCAGGTGGTTATGCTGCTTGGCCAGCTGCTCCAAGGTCTCCTCCAGGCGAATACGCTGGTCTCGTTCATACTGCAGAGACTTCTGCCACTTCTTGCTATGTGTCTGGGCCAACATCAGGAAATCCCTGCAGGCCTGTATGTCAACAGAATCGGGGCACGTCATTCATTTGATCTCAAAAGAGCCCCACCAAGTAACAGACTCCCATGCAGAGAAACTTTACCCTGACTAGTCATGGTGCATGACTATTCCCCAGTATCAGTGATGGCCACATTTCCCACTATGGTCAAGAACAAATACAGGAGAAGAGAACATCGCTGTGGGGATTCTTTAATGGTCTCTTGGTCACAAGGCCTGAAGGAATGTCAAGTAGTAAGCCTGGCCACAGGATTTCCATTGCCACAAATGATGACATCTATCCTCCAGATGAGATCATGTGGCAGATGGAGAAATGAAAAGGTGACAGGAATAATCACTTTTTCATGGAGAGAGTTACAGGGCTGAATCTGGAGAATTTTGTACTACAAATGGGAGAATATTTAACCAAAGTCATCAAAACTGGGCCCAAAGTAGGTGATGTCTTTGGGTGTACTTCAGGGAAATACATTACTTCTAGATTTGAGGGGGACCTAGATGGACTTCTCACTCAGTGGGGAGGTAGGAATCAAATCTTTAAGTATAACTGAAAGAAAAGGAAAAGTTTGATACTTCAAATTTCAAGCTAACAGGAGGTTTTGGTTTCTGAGGTGAGGTCACCTTCACACTCGTCAGAACAATTTGGAAGAAGAAAGACAAGAGCTGAAAAAGATCTTGGAAATCACCTAGTCAGGCCCCCCCCCGCCCCCCCTCCCCTTTAAACCCTTACCTTCCGTCTTGGAGTCAATACTAAGTATTGGCTCCAAGGCAGAAGAGCGGTAAGGACAGGCAATGGTGGTCAAGTGACTTGCCCAGGGTCACACAGCTGGGAAGTGATGGAGGCCAGATTTGAACCTAGGACCTCCCATCTCTAGGCCTGACTCTCAATCCACTAAGCCACCCAGCTGCCCCCCACTCCCCCCCGGCCCTTATTTTAAAAAAGAAATAAAGTAAAAAGATATGAAAACCTAGAAAACTGCCTAAGCTCTAAAGAAGCAGCAAGCCTAGACTTCCTTGTCAGAATACTTCTCGATCCAACATATTTCCCCAGTTTCACTGCTGCAAGCATGTAAATCTTAATATATACAGACTCCAGTTTATCAATAAGTGAATCAAGGAAGTATAAGATAATAAGCACACTGCATTTGAAGAGAGAAGGCCAGAGAGGGCGAATAACAAGGAAAGTAGAATGAGAGAGGAGAATCCATCCCTGAAACTACACGACCACATTCTCTCTTCAAGTCTCAGGTTGGGGTGCTACTATCTACATGAAAAGCCTCCCCCAACAATCCTCTTCATTCTTAATTGAAAGGATTTCTTCTTGACTCAAAAGTTTCCCTCCAGCCTTTTTCTGGATCTCTCCACTGTCTAAATGAATCCCTATCTTCATCTCTATGCCCTATCACCTTGCACAATGACTTGTCATATTGCTTTTGAATGAAATGAAACAAGCCCCTAACTGCCAGTGTTAAAAAATGAAGAAATAATAATGCCCAGAATATAATACAGAAATGGAGATGGTATTGAGGAAAAAAGATAAACTATGAGGGAGAAAGTTGATTTTTAAACAAAAAGGTACTTTTGTTCGGATTTTGAATAATGTCTCTATGTAGAGAGTGTTTCTTGACTTTTATATTTAACATTTAAACATTTCAGATTTCCCAAAACACTTTCCACACTTTAGTCATTTGATTAGGCCATGTATGAAGTACCTACTCTGTGTGTGGCATTGTGTAGTCTAATAACTAGAGGCTGAGACACCCATGTACAAGGAAGTAGAACTCAAAAAAACAAAAACAAAACAGAGAATCAGCATGGCTTAAGAGAATGAATGCTGGCCCTGGAGTCAAAAGAAGGTCTGAATTGATATACTGCCTCTGATAGTAACTCTGACAGATGTCATTATCCCCATTTTATAGATAAGCAAAAAGAGGCTCACAGCATTTGGGAACTTGCCCCTGATTACACAAGCAAAAAATGTCAGAAGAAGGAAGCAACCCTCTAGGTTATGTCTCTCTAAGCCTAGCACAAGGGGTACGACCCCGCTACCAAACATCACTGGCACTGCTTTCATATCATTTCTTTTAGGAAAAGCTCCAAATGTGCTTATTTGTGACTGATTTAATCATCTACTTTTTATTAAATGGGGAGACTTTGTCACAAGAGAACTAACAGACTTCAAGGATATTTTTCAAAACACAAATTGTTTTGGGGAATGACAATGGCCCTGGGAATTAGAAAAATTGGTTCAATGGTGGAATCGTGGTGGTTACCCAACTTTCTACATTCCTTTCTTCTGATCAAGTGGCTAAAACAAGTAGTTCTCTTGCTATCTTCTATGATTTAGATAATTCCCAACTCAAGTTGAATAGTTAATTAAACTCCTACTGTGCACACAAAAGAGTGCTAGGAATCAAGGGAAATACAAAACCTTTACTTTCATGGTATTTACATTCTTATAATACAGAGTAACAGCAGAGATTTGGAGCTGGAGGAAGACTCCATTTCGAAATGCTACCTCTGATACTTGATGCTGGTGCTATTCAGTCTGACCTCATTTGGGGTTTTCTTGGCCAAAAAATTGGAGTGGTTTGCCATTTCCTTCTCTAGCTCATTTTCCAAATGAGGAAATCGAGACAAATAGGGTGACACATAACTGTGATGGTAGGTATATGAGGCTAGATTTGAACTCTGGTCTTCCTGACTCCAGGTCCAGTATTCTATCCACCATGTCATTTAGCTCCCCTGACAGTGACTATGGGCTAATTCACTGAGCTTCTCTAAGCCTCAGTTTTCTCATCTATGAAATGGGGAAAATATTCATGGTAGTCACCTCATAGGGCTGTCATGAGGATCAGATAAGCTAATGTCTGGAAAGCCCTTGTGCCAACTCTTATTACAGTTACAGAGTACAAAAGTATAAACAAAATGTTATGGACTAAGAAGGAAAAGTTCACTGCTGAATAAAGTTATCAAGGAAGCTTTCCTGGAGGAGGCAGAATCTGAATTGGCTTTTTAATGCAGACATTCCCCAGGCTAGAAATGGGTAGGGAGGCATTCTAGGTATAAAGTTATCTACCGAATCTGTTGAGCATTTTAGAGAAAGAAAATAAAACTATAAATTAGAAGCACTGTCTATTTAGTAATAACGGGAATAAATGAAACCAGTTACATTTGTCCTGTTAATAAGAAAAATTCAGATATTTACAAGTTAAGCTGAATGAAACTATTTTTAAGCACATTTTAAAGGGTATTGCCTAAACTAGACCGAAACCCATGAAATTAATGGATTCACAGAATTTAGAGGTGGAAGGGAACCTTGAAGTCTTTTAATCCAACTCTTTCCTTTTACAGATGAGGAAGCTGAGAGGCCTGGAGAAGGGAAGGAACTTGTTAAAAATCAGAGAGGCAATAGAGGGTAGAGGAAGGATTGAGACCTACATCTTCTAACTATAAATCCAATGGATTTTTACTCTATCTCACTGTGTCTCCATTGCATTTAAATGGAAAAAGCTACTCAAACATTTTTCTCAAGAATTTTCATCCTCTCCATAATCCCTCTAACATTTAAGTGAAACCTGAAAAAGATATCTTCTCAAGCTAGTCCCTTTGTTTATTCTCCACATTACCATGCAGTGTCTGGAAGGCATAAAAGGAAGGCAGAGCTGTTCTGTATTTAACTCAGCACTTGTCACCCAACAAAGCAGAGGAAGTATTCTTTCCAAATCCCTGATCCTCCCAATAAGATCCACCTGGGGCAGGGAGCTCTCTCCAACACTGCTCCCTCCCCACCTTACATAAGGATTCCCAAAGTGCAAATGACTTTTCTTTGTAACCACAAATTACCTTGGAAAGCAAGTGGTGAGGACAGGGTCCTCAAGTTTTCTAAGGTTTCCTGTAACACGTTATCGACCAGACCAGTTTACTCCACCCTGGGCCAACAACTATGAGCATGGAGGGACCAGGCTTTATTTTAGGTCCCCCGAGATCCCTTCTATCTACTGAGAAGGGCAGGCACCCTGTTTCCTTCTGAGCAACAAGCCCAGTAACTCTAGTTCCAGAAGCAATGAAGCGAAGCCTGATGTTCTATGCCACGGAGGCTCCAATTTCAACATATATGCAGGAGTTTATATTCTGGTCAGGGAAGGGACCAAAGCGCCCCAGGCTATGGTGTTTGCACTTACATTAATCATGGCATTGGATGTGATCCTGAAGAGTGTAGCACGTTCATTGACCTGCTTGATCTTTTCATTGCTCTCAGCAGGCAGTTTGAGGGACTCCAGCTCACTGAGGGACCGCTGGAGAGCTGTGCCATGCTTAGCAATCAGGTCATTGCAGGTGCTCAAGTCTTCCACTTTGCTGGAGAGGGTCCGGAGCGTATTCTGAAGTTCTGTCTTATCAGTTTGAGAGACTGATTCTTCATCTCCTGATTCGTCTGTAGAGGAAACAAAACAAAAGAAGTGACCCTGAGTGGAGGCATATTTTCCAAGGAACCAGCCAGTACACCAACTGGACACACCTAAAACTGGTGCTTATCAGTCTTAGCAACTTGGAGGCCCTAGTGAGGCTAGATGAGTACCTGATTACAGGACAGGGATGATGAAGGGGGAGCTCAATGGCTCCTGGGCTCAGGAGTGGGTTATTGAGCCTTTTACCTCTAGTTTGCCGGTTCCAATCCAGCCCAAGCTGACTGTTACTGAAAATCCACTACCATCTGTTGGCTGTTCGGTGGGCCCTGTATGAAATGAGTTGAGAATCTCAGTCTAATTCCTTGTGGACAAAAGTCCACATCACAAAATCCAGAATTGGAACTAATTAATCACTAGCAAAGGCAGGCTCCGGGAATCAGGGACTCAGGGACTGTGTAAGGATATTATGCTACCCAAGTCTCTAATACTTAGGACTAGATACAGAAGTTTACTTCCAAGAGTCACTAGCCCTATTGATTATTAGCCCTACTAGTGTTAAGAGTTCACTTAAGTTAGCATTAAAAAGTGATGGAATCCATCTCAGTCTCCCTAACAATGGGGAAAGGCCCAAGTTCAAATGGAATCTTAACCATGAATTTATCACAATGTGCTGTCTTTGCTATATGAAGTCTAAAAATGGAATGGTAACGAGGAAGAAACCAAAGCATATATTCTGTCCTCTGAATGACAACCCTATCTCAGCCAACAAGTAAACATTCAGTTCAAATTGACTAAAATCAATGTCTAAGTGGGGTGCTTTGGATGAAAAATCAAGAGCACACATATGTAATTTACTTTCTAGAAACCAAGGGAGCAATGAGACTTTCAGATGGGAAGTTTTCATTGACTATTTCAAGGAAACTGCCAGAACTTATATTCTGTCCAATGATTTGGGCTCAAATGAAGAGTCAAGTCAGAGGACACCATAAAGCCTAGATTAAGAAATCAAATCCTAGGGGCAGATGGGTAGCTCAGCGGATTGAAAGCCAGGCAGAGATGAGAGGTCCTGAGTTCAAATCTGACCTCGGACATTTCCTAGCTGTGTGACCCTGGGCAAGTCACTTAACCCCTATTGCCTGGACCTTACTGCTCTTTTGCCTTGGAACCAATACTGATTCTAAGATGGAAGGTAAAGGTTTAAAAAAAAAATCAAATCCTACAACAGTGAAGTGAGAAATAAGTGAAAAATGCTACTGGATCCAAGTGGAGGGTTTGTAGTAAAACCCAAAGATTAACCCCTTAGGCAAAAGGGTTTCTTGAACCTGTAAAGTCATATTAAAGCATCAATCAGGTAGGCAGTTTGTATTAAAAAGACTAAAGTCCTTGCTACATCTATAAGAATACTGCTTTAGAGTGACTGGAAACCTGAGGGAACTATACCTAAAAGATCCAAGGGAACAGCAGATTGGCTTTAAGGTCCAATCAGCAGAGCATGATGGGGCCAAATCAGACTGTTCCCTGTTAAATATTAACAAGGAAATTTACAATGTGCATCTCTCTCTTTTCTATCCTCACTTACCTGACTCTGCCAACATCTTCACAGCCTTTGCCTTGGCCAGTTCCAAGGCTGTCACCCAGCGCTGACGCTCTACTTCTGAGCTGGCCTTCAGGTGGTAAGTCTGAGCTCCACCATTAGAGATGATGAAGTTGCAGGAATCCTCCACAGTGATGTTGGCAGTGGCTAGGTTGATGGTTCCTCGGCAGGTGTGCCGCATTTCTGCCTTTGACCTATACCAAAGGAAACAAAAGACAAGTCCTGTAAACTGGAGGACTGAAAATCTATTCCTGATCAGGTCCCATTCCCTTTCAATACCCTGAGATTTGAAGACAAGTCTTACAAACCTGCAAATTCTAGGTAGGGTTTTTTATTGATTCTAAAATGTAAAGCAGGCTATGTGGAGTTGTCTTCCAAGCCTATAAACGCTGGTTCTAAGTCAGAGAACACTCCATACCCCTTGCTATCATCAGAATTACTTTTCATTGACCAAATAATGGCTAGTTTCTTTAGGTATTTCTCACACCATCCTAGAGGGTTAAGTTTAAGATGTATCACCTTAATTAGGCATTTTATGCAACATATTTGTGACTTGTAACATCTTAGGAGTAAGTAACCACTCCCCTGGCTCATCTCTGCAACAGTTTCAATGAGGAAAAGATGAGACAAAAAGAAAACTCTCATTCTGGGTTCTATTTGTATTAGAAGACTATAAAAAGTCTCTAGACCTTTTTGAAATGAAGCTCAATAAATGCATCATGGAGCTATTTCTTGGCCTGACATAAACCGTTTTTGTGGGGGCAAGAAAAGGACGGGCAGCCATTGTCTTCCTGGCCCAGCAACTCTCCTGAGGAGAAACTGTTAAAGCGTCCTATTCCTTACTCACTGGGTGAGATTCAGAGATCTTCTGATCCTTGGTGTAAAAGTTCCCTGGAGCTCCCTGACTGGCAGGTTTATTAATAGCACTCACTTCTAGAGCTTTACTGCACTGCTCAGTGACACAACAACCAGCAAGAGGTTCTTCACTAAATAACAAACCTCAATTAAATCTATACTTTTGCAACAGAAGCAGAAATGTGCATGGCTCTCAAAAGCCCTCCCAATGTCAACTTTCCCACTACAGATAGTCAGTGATAAGGCCCTCCCGATAAAAGGCAGCCTGGTTACTAAGGCTGTGCTCTGACCAACCCAGAAACACAAAGAGATCAAAGTCCCTTGACAATCTTTAGTTCTCTTTCTCATTGGCTACAAGGCCAAACACACCTGGAATGTCCTGAATTCCTACATGTCCAAAAGGGCACACATTACATCTCTTCCCAAAGTTTGCTTACTCTCTCTGCTTGAGTCTGTTTTTTTTTCTGACCACTCACTATCTCTCCCCCTCCCACCTCCAACTGTAAAAGAAAGTGAGGGTTCTCAATAGACCATGCATTGCCCTTCCTTCTACCTGATCCACGAGTAACACGAGCCCATGCCGCAGGCTATTTGCACCCCCCTCAGGCTTCAGTTACTCTATGAATAATACAGGCCAAATTCCAGGCACACAGCTGACACACAGGCTCACCCTTCCTTTCCCTTCCAAGGGCACCACCTGGCCCCTTCATCACATTCCTTCTCGCTGGCAATTTCCATAAGCTACTTCATGGGAATCTCTTGTATCTAGTATGAAATCCCCAAATTAACCACTTAGTAGTTAGAAACACTTCTAGAGCCCACAGGTAAGGCCTGCTTGAGTTCAGTTTAGTTCTGTTGGGCTCAGGTGCCTGCTTCTAAATGCCCAGTGAATAAGGAGAGACATGATGCTCATAAGATTGGGGAGTTCTTAAGGAAGTATGTTTTTAAGTGGTATTTTCTAGCTTGAAAGTTTTTCCCTTTAAATATATTCCCCAATCAACAAATGGTCAAAGGATATAAATAGGCAGTTCTCAGATGAAGAAATTAAAACCATCAATAATCACATGTTAAAGTGTTCTGAATCTCTCATAATTAGAGAAATACAAATCAAAACAACTCCACAGTACTACCTCACACCTGGCAGATTGGCCAATAATGGCAGCAAAGGAAAATGATAAATGTTGGAGGGGATGTGGCAAAATTGGGACATTAATATACTGCTGGTGGAGTTGTGAATTGATCCAACCATTCTGGAGGGCAATTTGGAACTATGCCCAAAGGGCGCTAAAAGATTGTCTGCCCTTTGATCCAGCCATAGAGCTTCTGGGTTTGTACCCCAAAGAGATAATAAGGAAAAAGACTTGTACAAGAATATTCATAGCTGCGCTCTTTGTGGAGGCAAAACATCGGAAAATGGCAGGGAATGACTTAACAAATTGTGATATCTGATAGTGATGAAATACTATTGTGCTGAAAGGAATGATGAGCTGGAGGGATTCCATGTGAACTGGAACCACCTCCAGGAATTGATGCAGAGTGAGAGGAGTAGAACCAGGAGAACATTGTATACAGAGACAGATACATTGTAGCACAATCAGATGTAACACTTTTCTACAGGCAGAGAAATATGTGAGAAAGAACACTATCCACATCCAGAGAAAGAACTGTGGGAGCAGAAATGCAGAAAACATACGACCGAACACATAGTTCAATGGGGATGTGATGGGGGTTTTGGCATTAAAAGATCACTCTATTGCAAATATGAATATATAAATAGGTTTTGAACAATGATACATGTATAACCCAGTGGAATTGCTCATCAACTCAGGGATGGGGGAGGAAAGAGGGGTGGGAAAATCATGAATCATGTAACCATGGAAAAATATTTTAAATAAATTATATTTAAAATATGTGTGTGTGTGTGTGTGTGTGTGTGTGTGTGTGTGTGTGTGTACACACACATATAGAGAGTTGAGGGACAACTAGGTAGCTAGTGGACAGAATACCAGGCCTAGAGATGGAAGTTCAAATCTGGCCTCAGACACTTCCTAGCTGTGTAACCTTGGGCAAGTCCCGTAAACCCAACTGCTGAACCCTTGGCACTCTTCTGCCTTAGAATAATTGATACTAAGACAGAAGGTAACAGAAGGGGTATATGTATTTGATAACAGAGCTCTAGGCAGAGGATTTATATCTGAGGGTCTATGCTATACATAGACACATCATAGTGGTCAGATATGTAGGAGGACAAGAAAAGGGCTGAGAACCAGGGTTGCAAGAATAAAGGACAACACTACAGCTAGTCTGGGTGTAGGGAAAAATATAACTAGCCTCCCAGGAATTCTTTTGGAAGGGGCAGATGTAATTAAAAAGCAGCTTACACATCTAGGGCTTTAGGGTCTCCAAAGCACTTTCCTGCCTGCTTACACTAATAGGGAAATAGGACAAGTATTATCACTCCTGTTCTGCAAATGAGGGAACCAAGACCTAACAGATGTTAGTTAACCTGACTTGGCAAATGAGCCACAGCTGATGGCTGGTAGAGCTGGGACTGGAACCCAAGGCTTCTCATTCCAAGTTCACTGGTCCCGGACCTCCACCATACTGCACAATTGTAGGTATATAAAGGAAGAGTAAGGATTCTCATTGCAGCTTGAAATTTTTAAGCCTGGCTAGCAAGCCATATTGTGGTGTGGCCCCAAGTGTAGCTCTTGGTGATAACTCAGCATCCTGTTGGCTGGTTGGCGTGTGAACAGAACTCTTGAGGGAATAATATTAAGCAGCAGTTCTCAAACTTTTTGGTGTCAGGACACCGTACACTCTTTTGTTTAAGTGGGTATCTACTGATATAGCATTGGAATTTAAAGCATTTTAGCATTATTATGAAAATAGTTTTGACATCCTGGATCCCCTGTAAGAGTCTCAGGGATACACAATGGTCCCCAGATTATACTGTGAGAACCTCACTGATCCACATTTGTATCTCAGGATATCTTGGGTTATAGTCTATCTGCAGTCAGAGATTGCTTGGAGAACTCAGAGTTCTCTGAGACTAATGACAATAAGGTTACAGGGATGTCCAAGACCCCAACAGACTAATGAATTTGGCAGGAATCTGGGTCAGGAAAAAAGTCAGCACAAAAGTTAAAGCTTCCTCATTTATATGCCATTTTTTGGAGAAGAACAAAACAGATGAGAGGCAAAATTCAAGGAAGTCTAAAGAAGCAAAAGAATGTAGGAGATAAATGTACTGAGGGCAAAAAAGCCCTGCATCTGATGAGAAAAGTGTTGCACATGGTGGGGAAGAGGATAATACTTCTAAGAACACAAAGTAAAGAGAGATTATGAGGCCCGATTGTGAATTGACAAGTATAAAAATGACTGTGATCACAGGTGAATGGATGGAAAAAGATGGGCTGTGGGGATTTGAAGAAGATGGACAGGAACTTAGAAATTCATCTAGTCCAAGACACTGAGTTTATGAGTAAGACAACTAAGGCTAGGCTCCCGACAAGTAGCAAAGCTGGAATTCAAATTCAGGTCTTTTTTGTTATATCTCAAATACCATTACTTAAGGCAGGACAAAATGGGATTCTTAGTATATCCTTTGTCTCCAACTTTTGCCATCTCTGCTCAGGCTGATATAGGAAATGGGACAGAATGCAGAAAAATCTGATTGCTGGTCCAGTGACTAGCAGGAAGGAGCAGAAATGAAGAGTTAGTTGGCTGGCTAATGTTATATTTCCAACACTACTGTGGGGAGTCATGAGTTTCCTGAACCCTGAAGGGAAGAGTGTTTTGGAATATACCCTAATTCAATTCAACAAACATTTGCTAAGCTATCTATTGTAAAGTACATTCAATACCCAAGATCTGTGAATGTAATTATTACAGGCCAATAACCCATTGTCCTCTACTGAATGCTTCAATCCAATTAAACTAGTACTCAACCTTAGCTTTGGGCAAAGTTAGTTAGACTTTCTAGGCCACCTCCTTTTCACCAAACTGCATTGAACATAACCAGCAACAAAAAGGGGGGCAGGTCAGTTAGGGCCTAACTATCCAGATGATTCACTTATATGAGGCATGCGTGTTGTTGACGATCTTAATTTGTTGTGCAGGATTAGGGCTTTAGATTTGTAATTTTACAAATGTAGAAAAGCCCAGAGCACTTTGTATGAGAGCAATCAACACTCTTGGAATATCTCTACTTAACCAAAGACCTATGTAACAGAACTGATCACAACAAAGTGATAATTTGGGGGTGAGGATGACTCTATCAAGTCTATTCAGACTATTGAGCAGCAAGAAAAAAATTAGAAGACTACTAAAAATATTGTAGAGAAGATTCTTGCTTCAAATGCTGATTGTACTACATGGTCCCTGAAGTTGCCTCAGACCCTAATATTCTATAACTGTGATTGTATATAAAAGGAATAAAGATAAATTGAAGTCATCTTAGGTCAACCATAAACCCCAAGGAAGGGGAAGCAAAATTCAGGCAAATTATAGAAAGCCAAGGAAGATGGGAAAGAGTATGAAGGGCAATAAAAACCTCATTTCTGATAGGAAAAACCTTTGGGTTTAAGGTGTTGTGGATGACACATAAAAAGGTTAACAAACCTGAATGGAGAAGGGATGGAAAAACTAAAAGTTCCAGGGCTTTGGAGTAAGTGGGATGCGCTAAGTCCCTTTCAAGCTCTGACACTATGTTGTTCTTTAAAGTTGTTTGAGAATGTTTGAGTTTACAGAAGATGATATTTATTAAATCAATAAAGGCAGCCTGGATTTTAAGAGAGAATTCTTTGTGTTGATTATTCCTGGCTGGTGGTGTTTATTTGTGTCTGGAGCTTGTGGGCAGCATATAGAACACAGATTGGCCTAAATGCAGTTAAATTGGGTTTCACAGAATAATAACTGCTGAATCGAAGAGAGGGTAAATCTGTCTTACAGGCCAGCTGGGTCTCCAGGTATGTTTGAGTGGCTAACTCTTGTGCTTTCTCCCCTCTATTTGTATCTATGAATGTACAGAAAAAATTTAATCGAACGGGCACTCGGGGGATATAGGCAATAACCTCTGCCAAAGGGACCTGACCCCAGGGTGGATTTCTGTGTTTTGGAGATAAGCCGGTGCCTGTGATTAGTCCCGTGGGTTCGCTTTGCTAGATGTGAGTGGACTGTAAAAAGAAAACAAGCCCAAGCAGAAAGTTTGGGCTATTAACATCTGCTGAGCTGGGCGGAATTTAGGGCACGCTTCTGAGTTTGGCAGGTCAGCCAGTGCCCGTGCTGACTGGTCCTGCTCGGGTGGAGAGAGTCCGGGCCAAGTCCCAAGCTATAGTTTGTTTGGGTTTCTGTAGTGCAGCAGCGATGTTGGCAGAGTTGAGTCCAGCACAGGGCACTCCCCGTGGGTTCCGCTGATAAGCCCCGGTGACTCTGCCTTAGTTGATTAGTCCCATGTGAACTCGTGTGTGTGTGTGTGTGTGTGTGTGTGTCTGTATGTCCGTACTAGTCAAAGTCAATACAGCGGTTCTTAGGGCAGGGGACAGATGTCAGACGTGGCATCTCACCTCGGCCACCTATTTCCTGCCTTCATGACCTTGGTTTGGCCAGGGCCTCAGTTTCCCTCCCCCTCCCTCTTGGTAAAGCGGGGGCGGGGACGGGGGAGGGGAAGAGGTTGGGCCGAAGCTTGCTCGGCTGGCGGGGGCCCTGAACGCCGAGTTCAGGCGCCGGACTGACCTGTAGTAGCTGAGGAGCCCGTTGCTCAACACGAACCACCGTCGCTGGTAGCCCTTGATGTAATTGGTCCATTTGAAGAGCCAGCCCTCCCGGGCCGAGCCGGAGCCTGAGCCCCCGGTCCCGCCGCCCGAACCCCCCGTGGGCGGAGCAGGGGCGGGACCGGCCGCCGACCCTCCCCCAGCCGTGGCCGTGGGGCCCGGCCCCGGTCCCGGGCCTCCTCCAGAAGCGACCGCCGTGGGGCCCGGCGCTATTCCGGGCCCGGGCCCGGAGTCGCCGCGTCCTCCTCCTCCCGTCGCGGCCGATCCCGAGCCTCCGCCGCCCGGCGCAGCACCCATAGCCGGGCCGGGCCCCACCACTCCCCGCAGCTCGGTCGCCGCCATCACCCCCAGACACCGGCCCCGGAGGCCACGAAGCAGCAGCGGTAGCACCCGGACTCCCTCCTTGTCTCTCACACACACACAGCAAGCGCAGCAGCGGCCACCGCGCAACGTCCACGCCCCGCCTGTCCAGCGGCCGGGAGGCGGGACCAGCCGCCGCGATGGAGGCCACCCATTGGTTCGTACAGCCGCCCCTCGGCCAGTGGCTTCTTGCCATTGGTGCCTTGCCCAGGCTGGTCAAATAGCCCCACCCCAAAGTACACCTGGGTGGGACACTTCCGCCAGAGATTTTGCAGATTGGGTGGCAGGGAAGCCAATCAGACCCAGGCCGTGGTTCATTGGTCCTGGGGGTTGGAAATCTTCCATACCCACAGAGGAAGAGGGAGCGGGCCCAACCAGCTGCGTAAGTGATTGGCCCTGGCTTCCGCCATTCGTTTTAGTTTATGTCTCCGTCACTGCCACGTCACCCCGTTCCATCACTCCTTCCTCATACCCTCTTCCGCCCTCGCCGATTGGTTGTTCGGCTCCTGCTCTGGTTTACTTTAACAGTCTTGAGCCAATCAAGATCCTGATAGGTAGGAACCTTTCGACTTCTTCACTTTCTAGTGGTCGATGCCATAGCCACTCAGTAGGCACCAAAGAGGCGTTTCTGAAGCCAAGCGCTGAAGGGGACCCTTGTAGTGAAGGGAGAGGCGGGACTTCGGAACCCAGAAAGATTACTGGCTCCCAGAGCCTGAAAGACTGGGCCTTTTGATGCTGACCAATGGTGGCTCTGGGTTCTGGAGCAGCCAATCCATGCCGGGAACAGGGTTGTGGGCGTGGTCTCCTTAGGATGGGGGGGTGAGGATGGAAAGGGGCGAGAAGGGGGGAGAAAGCAGCAGCTGCAGGGTTGGCGCAGGCGCAGTGCAGGGGCCGGGCCTCTTGTCTCAGATTCTGTCTACTTTCTCTTTACTCTTGTCTCGGATGGAAACCCAGGAGGAGTCCCTGCCCACGCCGGGCTTCAGGATCTTCAGATACAGGTTGGGGTTTTAAACACCTGGTTTTCGGGGAGAAGATGCAAGCTTTCAGGACCCACAGATATGCAGGCATGGGCAAGGCCTGTCCCCAGACCAGAGTTTTACCTCCTGCTGTCTCCCACGTCCCTATGCGCCTGCGTGCCCCGCCCAACTCCCCTCCCGCCCCACCCCGGGCCAATTTCTCCCCCTTCTCCCCTTCCAGCTTTTACCCTTTCATTCAAGGCCCTTCACTCCTCCATGAAGCATCCTCCACCCTCGCTCCCAGGACAGTTCTATTTAACGAAGAATTGAGGTTCCAGGGGCAGAGCCGGCCCATTCTGGTTAACTCAAATTCCATTCATTTATCCCTCTATTCAACAAAAGATTATCACGAAGGGAACAGTTTCAGAAAAAGGTGAGAAGACTTGTGTGGACTGATCCATTGGGAAGTGAGCAGAACCAGGAGAACGATTTAAGCAGTAACAACATCAGCACTGTCTGCAGAGAAGACTGAAAAACTCCAAATGAATTTCCCCGAGTGTATGTTAGGGTTGTGATTTGTTGTCTGAAAATCTGTTTTCCATGCCTTGTTCTTTATGGGTGACTTGAATAATAAGCAAGTTAATTAAACTTTCCAAGCTTCAGTTTGCTCATCTGCTAAATGAGGATAAAAGTCTTGGTACTTCCTGCCTCACTGTAAGTCTTTTGTAAAGTTTAAAGCCCTCTAGAATTGTGAGTTATTGTGATTAGGAAGATGAAATCAGAAATAGTCACCATCTTCAAAGATCTCAGTCTTGTAAATTCTGACAGTCGCTCATTCAGCAGATATTTATTACATACATATCCTTTGGAACAGGTCAAGCTCCATAATTATGGGTCAGACTCACACAACTCAATTGGAAAGCCAGGAATCCAACCCAGCTGCTTTTTTATGCCTCCCTATTCTGCTCAGATGGTCCCAAGACTTCACCTTGATGGCCCTCTGATACTTTGAGATATCTTGACTCAGGCTCCTTATACTCCACTCATCAACCTTCTTTTTCTGACTTTACTAATTCTGACGGTGACAACGTCCTTCATCAGCTTCCTGTGTGATAAACCGGTGGATGATTTTTTGATTCTTCCCTGTCTCTCATCTCACATCTGCTTGATTATCTTGTCTCCATTTTCCTATTTCCTCTTGTCTGTTCTTACTACTGCTCTTGAAAGAGCTTCATTACCACACTCATCCTACTGCAGTAGATTCTAAAATGTCTTCCTGCTTCCTCTCTCTGGTTCTTCCAAGCCATTCTTCCTTCTCTTGCCACAATAATCTTCCATTATGTGGTCGGTCATATCATTCCTCTGATCAGAAATGTTCTCTGTTTCCCTATTGCCTCCAGAGTAAACAAACTGCCTTATCTTCTCTCTACAATCTAGAGGTACAAATGATTTGTCTTTCTCATGTGCTACTTTGGACTACTTGGACTACTTTATGCTCCAGCCAAACTGGTCAAACTAACTGTGCCTTAGGACTTTGGCTCACATTCTTCTCCATGCATATAATAGCCTCTCTTCATCTCTTGAATTCTGACCAGCTCTTTATAGCCCACCTGTACCGGGATGTCATATCCAACAATTGTCTCCCATCCATACATCCACACATAAATATTACTCAAGATTCCTTAGAAGATATAAAAACAGAGCTAAACCTTATCATTGGCCCTCTGACTATTAATGGTAAAAAAAGGTAGTAGGGCATGTCAAAGTTGTTCACTTCTGTGATGGAGAAGATCCAGTACAGAGTTCAAATTGAAGAGATGATGAAGTCATCCACATGTTCTTGTAATGAATGATATTGCCCTGGGGGCATCCAAACTATAATATTGCAAGCTTCCTCTAATAGATCAATCTGTAAACAATTATTGAGCATCTACTATGTGCCAGTGCTTGTAATACAAAAAGAGGTAAAAGACCATTCTTGAGTTCAAGGAGCTTAAAATCTAATATGAGAGAAGATTTGTAAACAATTGTATACAAACAAGCTTGTTAAGTTGCTTCAGTTGTGCCCTGACCCCATTTTGGTTTTTCTTTGCAAAGGTACTTTAATGGTTTGCTATTTCTTTCTCTAGTCTCATTGGATAGATGAGGAAACTGAGGCAAACAGTTCTAAATGACTTGCCCAGGGTCACACAGCTAGTAACTATCTGAAACCAGTCTGCACTCTATCCACTATGTGACTTAGTTGCTTTTACAAACAAGCTATCTATAGGATAAATAAGAAAAAATTAATGGAAGGAAGGCACTAGAATTAAGGGTTGGGAAAGGCTTCCTTTCAAATATGAAATTTTAGTTGGGGTTTTAACCCAGAAAATCAGGAAGAATTGAAGAGGGAAGGTGTTTCAGGCAGCCAGAGAAGCCAAGAGATGGAATGTTTTGTTTATGAATCAACTGGGAGACCAATACAACTGGATCAGAAAGACTAGAAAGGTCGAAAGGGACTAGGTTATGAGAGGCTTTGAACGCCAACTAGGTAACCTTAGGGAGCCATATACTATTCAAAATTATTTTGTCTGTTACTAAACTTCTACCTCAAGGAGGTCATTGATAAGAAGAAAGTCCTTATATGTAAAAATATGTGTAACAAGTCTTTGTGAAATCAAAGAATTGGGAACAAAGTCAATGTTAATGACTGTAATGGGGAAATTTAAGGCTTCTGGGAGAAGGTTATAATATAGTAATGGTTACAAATGTGGCTACAAGATTTATATAATATTAACAATGGCCGCCAAGGAATTTACTTATGAAATTCCTAAAATGAAACACTCAAGTCAGAATGAGGTTTATGGAGGTTTAATCACACTGGGAGTAGGGAAAAGGTTAGGGAGAGAAGGAGAGAAGAGAAAAGGGAAAGAGGCTACTCAACCTCTGACCAAGGCAGAGGGAGTTTAGGCCTAAAGGCCCAGGTGGAAAGAACCAGTCCTTAACTCACGTGACCGATCTGAAGGAAAGCTGTCTGCGGGCGTCCTCTCTCTCCAAGCTCCTAACACCCACTCCCCCTAGCTCTCTCCACAGGAAGTTCCGCCAATCCCAGAGGCTGTTCCCTACCTCTCTTCCTGTGTCTCACAAATCCAATGGTTGGCTCTAGCTTGGCTTAGGACAGCCCAGGTGGGCAGTTAGTTATTTCTGATTAGTCATTGACTAGCGCATGCCCGTGTAGGTGGGTGTGCACAATTTTTGGGTGCTAGACCAAGATGGAGACTTTTAAAATTCACATGACTCAGCATGTGAATATAAAGTAATTTGACTCCTATAAGAAATCATTGTTATGATAGAGACAGAAAAGGGTGGAAAGATTCACATAAATTGATGCAGAATGAAGTAAGCAGAGCCAAGAAAACAACATGCAATAAATATGGTGATTGCCATACCACCAATAGAAAGGACAACTACTGTGGATGAGGAAATAATAATATAAATAATCAATAATCTATAAAGATCAACCACCTCATACACTACCAAAAAATCAAAAGTTGATGTTTCAGAATTACAAAGAACAAGGATGACTCTAAAGAAGAAAGAGCAGAAGACTCTCCAACCCTACCTCTTTGCAGAGGTGGGTGGGCCCCAAGGTATTATACTACACATATTTTCAGACCTTTTGGATATATTTAGTGTATGCATATACATGTATGCATAATTGATGTTTTTTTGTACCTACTTGTAGATATAAAAACATATATCTGGGAGGGGAAGGAGAGGGACTGGAGAAATTTTTGGTGATATGAAACAACCAAAAGGACATCAATAAAATGTATTTCTTAGAAAAGAAAGGCCATGATCATGTCATGGGCATTGTACCCCTAGAAACTCAGACAAACTATTATCAGGGAAATTCCTTTGCTCCCTTATACCCAGCCTCTGACTCCCAACCCCAAAACATCTGACCTTGAGAGGATTATCCTCCTTTGATTGTCCCATTGATCCAAATCATAAGAACCAACCCCATGCCTTCAGGGAAAACTCCTCCCCAACCCCTTGCCCCAGAATCAAGTCTTCATGGGGAGCTCCCCAATGCCTCTATGCTGTCTTGCTTGCCAAAAATGCAACATTACTAATAAATCTCTCTTTACTTTTAAGCTAAATTTGGAGTCTTGCATTCTTGCAAAAGGTATCCGTCCCGAACCCCAGGGGTACACATTTACACCCCACAACAATCATATTTTTGTGCATTAGATGGAGTAAGATATACTAGTTCAAATGGGTCAAACATAGCAAACCACAATCCTGAGTGCCTCTGGAACTCGATTAAAATGTAATTGGGGAGGGAACTGGGTGACTCAGTGGATGGAGACCCAAATCTAGAGATAGGAGGTGCTGGGTTCAAATCTGATTTCAGACACTTCCCAGCTGTGTGACCCTGAGCAAAGTCACTCAACCCCCATTGCCTAGCCCTTACCACTCTTCTGCCTTGGAACCAAAACATTGTATAGATTATAAGATGGAAAGTAAGGGTTAAAAATAATGTAATTGGGAAATGTCAAGGGCATTGTACCCTCAGAAACTCAGGCATTAGGCCCTCCTGACTCCCAACCCAAAACACCTGACCTTGAAAGATTTGCCCCATTGAATTGAGAAGGACAAAGAGACACACCTCATTCATTCATCCTCCAAATCAAGAGAACCACCCCCAAGCCCTCCAGCTAACCTCCTCCAGAGTCAAGTCCCCACTGCTGTAGAATATAAAAACCCCAGAATGGAGGCATTCTAGATGCATCCTCTCAGGTTGCTCCACTCATGCTGTCTCCCTGGCCAAAAATTCAACATTACTAATAAACCTCTCTCTTTACTTTTGAGTCTTGCATTCTTGGAAAAGGTATCCTTCCCAAACCCAAGGAATTAAAACCTCACACACACCCCTTTGGGGAGGCTGATATGCGAGGGATTTTGAGATTGTTTTCATTCCCCTTTAACTACAACTATCTTTAGGCTCCATCATTTCACTCTAAACTTCTGATACTACTTTAAGATAACACATCACTCTGGAATCTCTGCTGCAAATTCTCAAATGAGCAGGTGTTACTTTCAAACCTCTTAGCCAGGTAAAATGCTCCTATTAAACTTTCCCACTTCAACTCAATCTGGGGACTAGCTCTGTCCTGTCTAGGTTCTCTACTTAAAGGGACTTTGCTCAGGAGAAATAAAATGGCCAGTTTTATGTCTTCTACAGAAATATTTTTAAAATCAATGAAAATGACGAGAAACAATACTCACCTGTATTCCATATCTTCAGGAATCCTTCAGATTCTAGGCTGCAGGAAAATCTGGTCCAGGCTTTTGGCTGCTAAGAAATGTCTTGAGGTAAAACTTTAATAGATTTTAATCACTTCAGCCACACTCCAGAACTGGGGTGTAAAATACAGGGCATTGCTAGAAATTTCTTAAAAGAGTTTCCCAGGTGAGAAATTCCTTTCTCTATCAGTAATCATGTGCCAGTGATCATCAGAAACAATGCCCACAAAACCATTAGTTCTCTCCACTTAAAAAGGAAGGGGGCAGCTGGGTGGCTCAGTGGATGGAGAGCCAGGTCTAGAGATGGGAGGTCCTGGGTTCAAATTTGACCTCAGAGACTTCCCAGCTGTGTGACCCTGGGCAAGTCACTTGACCCCCATTGCCTAGCCCTTACCACTCTTCTGCCTTGGAGCCAATACACAGTATATGGCTCCAAGACAGACTCCAAGACAGAAGGTACGGGTTTAAAAAAAAAAAGGAAAATTAGTTATCAGTATTCTCTGATCTTTTAAAACAAAAACTTATTATCTATTGTAATGGTTGCACTCTGGAAATTTACCTTAAAAATTCCAAAAAATCCAGGTCTAGGATCCTTTTACTTTTTCAAAAACTAAAACCTGTAACATTTTTTCTTCAAACACAAAACTTAGGGTTACTAAGAAAAGAATGATTAATTACTAAGAAAAATGACCTTTAACTCTGAATACCTCGACAATTTTCTTCTCTTTTTCCTTTGTTTTTTAACTCTAATTTACTTTTGGCTCCAAGTTTGCCTTTCTCTTAGCTTTGCTTCAAACCACTTTGGCCTATGGCTAAAGCCGCTCCTAAAGAGGAAATTTGTTGGTCAGTTTAAAAATGTTCAGGGTTTCCTTATTATTTAAAGCGATGCCTTTCCCCCAATATTTCTTGTCATTTACAACAATTCAATGACTGCAGTTGACCATCCTAAAATGAAATTTCTTTACTCCAGAATTCACACACACCTTGCTATTTGAAAACACTTAACAGCTGGAAAAAAAAATGTGACAACAGACTGCAGAGTCTGGATGCTCTGGCCACTGACCCTTGGGAGTGCCACCGACTCAGGATGGACTCCGAGGAACAAAAGAATTTGGGGAACCTCTATACATACCATTTGGGGAGTCCAGAGACAGGGAAAGATGATTGACATCACCATAGCTACAAGGAAATGGGAGAGTTCAAACTACACTGACAGGAAACAATCAAACTTGGGAAAAGAATCCTAGCTACAGTCTAGGTGTAAGGGAAGGGGATGCTTACAATGGATACAGAAGGATGCTTCCTGCCCAGGTGTGGATCTTCCTGGGAAAGGTTCTGATACAATAGGGGACACTACCTAAAACAAGAGGGTCCTTAGCATATGCTTATCCCACCCAACCAGGACTGTCATTTCCCTGAGGATCTCCCATTCATTCTGAAACTGCTAGCTTGGGATTCCCTTCAGGGTAGGTTCCCATGGGAACAGGGAACAAGTACAAGCTTTGGGGTCTCCAATCTACAAGCTAGTCCTGAAAATTGGGGTTCATCAGATCTCACCAGATAACAAGTTTGGGATTCCTCGATTCCATGTTGACAGTAATCATCCTAAGACAGTAAGGTAAGGGTTCCCCCCCAAAAAAGATGCAGCCCAGGAACTGAGACACCTTGCCCTGCATTAAGGGAGAGACTCATCCCACAACCATGCCACATTTGGAAAGGAACTTGGGGGGAGCAAGCTTTAATAACAACTGTTTTAAGTTTGAGCCTACTCTCCTGGGATACCAAAGTGCTAGGCTTGCCCTCCAGCATTGGGGAAAATGTTGTTGATGTCTGTGTTTGCTGTTTCTTCTCAGTAAAAATTGTTAAGTAGTTATCAGCGATGTGGACAAGAAATCAATTGGTTAGATGATATTTTGGTACTAATACTGGTTCAATCAATAATATAAGTGAGTGTGGGGCATCTGGGTAGCTCAATGGATTGAGAGCCAAGCCTAGAGAGGGGAGGTCCTAGGTTCAAATCTGGTCTCAGACACTTCCCAGCTGGGTGACCCTGGGCAAGTCACTTAACCCCCATTGTCTGCCTAGTCCTTACCACTCTTCTGCCTTGGAGCCAATACACAGTATTGATTCCAAGACCCTAGGTCGGGTCTTGGAATTTTAAAATTTTATGAAATTTCCATAAAAATGGAAATTTAAAATGAAAAAAATAATAATATAAGTATGATAATAACTGGCACTGGTCATTGATATTGTTGAGAAACAAGCCAGAATATGATCTTAAACTGATTGCGATATAATATACCCCAGTGTCTTACTGGTATCATAGATTGCCAAGGGGGGAAATGTAGCTGCCCCCTGGGGATTTGACTTGCTCTCCATATGTGTTCTGGGAGAGTAAGCCCACAGGTATATTCTCTGGGCTACTTTTTACATAAATGTATAAAGTCTTGCATTTGGGTTAAACTAAATCAGCTATAAAAGGATAGGATGGGCAAAGTTCTATCTAGATCAGAGGTATCAAAATGGAGGGTGCTATTGCAACCCACAATCCTCCTTTAGTTAAAAATGTAAGGGGGGGACAACTAAGTGGCTCACTGGATAGAGTGTCATACCTAGAAATGGGAGGTCCCAGGTTCAAAATTGTGCTCAGACACTTTCTAGCTGTGCAATCCTGGGCAAGTCACTGAACCCTAATTGCCTAACCCTTGCCTTTCTTCTACCTTAGAACAGATACTTAGCATTGATTTGAAGGCAGAAAGTAAGGATTTTTTTTTTTAATCCTTACCTTCTGTCTTAGAGTCAATATAGTGTATTGGTTCTATTGGCTCCAGAAGAGAGGTCAGGGCAAGGCAATGGAAGTTAAGTGATTTTCCCTGGACCACACAGCTGGGAAGAATCTGAGGTCAGATTTGAACCCAGGACCTCCTGTCTCTATGCCTCACTCTCAATCCACTGAGCTACCCAGCTGCCCCCTATGCTGCCATTTTTATTTGAGTTTGGCACCATTGAGTTAGACCACAGTTCCTATTATAAGAAGAAATTGATCCACTATTCATAAGCAAAGGATAAACTATGGGAGTGGAAACACCGAGGAAAAGCAACTGCCTGACTACAGCGGTTGAGGGGACATGACAGAGGAGAGACTCTAAACGAACACTCTAATGCAAATATTATCAACATGGCAATGGGTTCAAATCAAGAAAACATGCAATGCCCAGTGGATTTACACGTCGGCTATGGGGGGTGGGGGAGAGGAAAAGAAAATGATCTATGTCTTTAATGAATAATGCTCGGAAATGATCAAATAAAATATAATTTAAAAAAAAGAAGAAGAAATTGATCAATGAAGTATCTAATCAACTTGAGGAGCTTATCTTTGGAGAAGCATATGGGGTATGCAGAGAGCACTAGCTCCTCTTGCCGAAGGTTTGCCCAGCCCTTTTCAGAGCTGCTCATCCACCTTTAGTGTCCACCGTTCACTCAGCTCTTACCTGTGACTCCAGGAAACTGTAGCAGGCACAATGGCCACATGCCGGTAAAAAGGACCTCCTTAGACAGGCTAAACCATGTTAAGGGTAACTGTCATGCCTCAAACCCCTCCATGAATTAGGGGGATAGCTACCCCCGAGCATCTGAAGACTTCCCTTAGTGGACCAGGATATGAGAACAATTTGTCACAATGGCCATGAAGGTGACTAAAGCGGATACCATGGAGCTCCTAGACCTTGGCCAGACGTCGTAGACACCAAGGTCATCTATTGCATCCTGGGCCATCTCCAGATGCCCTGACTGGACTTTGATGACTCTGGGAGAGAGAGTAAGGCTAATGACTTTGTGCACCTCTGCCTCACTTAAATCTAATTCATGTGAAAGTCAGGACATCACCCAATGATATCTTTGCTCCTCTTTGAAATGAAGGACAAACATATTACATCTCTGGAAAGCCTCTCTTCCTATAGAGTATGAACATAAACATGCCCATTCAATCTTTGTCAGAGGCGGAGAATGGACCTGCCATTTTATTGGTATTGGGAGTTCCCAGTAAGAAACTTCCTCTATCAAAGCAGATCTCTTCAACCTGCAGTCTTAGAGACTTGCCTAGAGCAGTGATGGTGAACCTTTTAGACCAAGTGCCCAAACTTCACCCTCACACTGCATGTGAATCTCCCTCTTACCCTAGACAGGGGAGGGAGGAAGTGCTCCCATTGGTCTGCTGGGCAGAAGGGCAGATGATGTGAGAAATGTCCTCAGGCATGTGTGGAGAGGGGAAGGAGAGCAACCCCCTCTGGCACACGTGCCATAGGTTTACCTACTCTTTTGTCTTGGAACCAACACATAATATTGATTCTAAGATGGATGGTAAGGATTCTTTTAATAAATAAATAAAAAGAACCTACTAAGGATTAGAATACTCTAAGTGGCAGAGAGTCAAATAACGACAAAATGAAGTGGAAAAAGAGGGTGATTGTGGAGAATGGGAATCGGACTTTTGCAGCTTAGAGTGGGGTATCTTTTCCTCTCTGAGTGTCATGATATCTACACAGACCTGGACCAAGAGATGGCAGGAGAATTGATGATGAAAGCAGAATGTTGCATTTTGTTTATTTTAGATTTGCTGAATCAAAAACAGCCTCCCCTGCTTCCCAGGATTTGTTGAGAGGAAGGAGATTGCCCAAGGAGGCCGGGGTCCTAGGGTGTGATATAGTCAGTACAATGCCATCATAAGCAGAAGCATTTGAAAGACCTCACCTTCGGGGGAGGCAGCCACATCTCTGACATACCGCTCTGTCAAACATGGCCAACAAATAGTTTTAACTTGTTTGGCCAGATTTTGTGGTTACAAGAGATGGTAGTAGGAGTGGGGTAGGATAAATAGAAAGTGCAGGCCATCTAAAAAATCTTCAATTATGTTTCAAAAGAAAACAACTGGACTTCCTTTAACAATTCCTCTTCCCTTTGGAGTTTGGCACAGGACATCACCAATGATGGGCATCCTAGAGTTGGTAGACCTGGGTTCAAATCCCTCCTCACATATTTAATAGCTGGGTAATCATGAACAAGTCACTTAAAAAAATCTCAGCGCCTCAGTTTTATCATCTATAAAATGGGGATAATACATGTTCCACTTACTTCATGAATTGCTCTGAAGAAGGTGCATCCCACAGCACCTGCTTTGGCTAACTTCATGGCTGTTTTCCATGCTTGGAGCAGATGCCCTCCTAACTCACTAAGGGATTTGAAGGCCCTCAGTTTCCCTCAACCTTGTTTAGATGGCCTGCTGAGATGTCTGTGGCCACTCATGCTACAATTCTTGGAGCCCCAGATGAGAGCTGGGTAACAAGTAGACTCCAAAAGTGTCTGACAGCCCTGAAAGGGACTGAGCAAGCTCTCCCCCCAGAGGGGCTAGTCCTCCCTGCACACACCATACATGCCAGTAATATTATTCAATTCTGTTTGCAGTCCCACCTTCCTCATTGTCTACCTGTTTCCCCCTTTTCATCTAGAAAGTAAGGCTAAGCACATCTCCCTTGCTTGCCTGGGAGAGGTTTTGTGATTAGATGATACTTTTACAGCAGGGCTTAGTCTCTCCGCAATCTGCTGGAAAAGAAGACTATAAATTTCTGTCTGAAACAGTTGGGAGAGGGGGAGGTGAGGAGGGTCTAGACATTTGCTGTGAGCACCCCAGGGAACTTTTTTTATTGGTCTTCAGTGACTGAGGCTGCTTCTAAGATAATTGGTCACTGACAGCCAGAGAGGGCAGATTCTAATCAGAGGAATGGTCCCTCCTCTAGGAGAGTAGATAAGCTGTGAAATTCCTTACTCCTTTTGTCCCTTCCCAGCTTTATCATTCCTTCCCACCCACCCCTTTCTTGTCTGGAGTTTTGTAGTCTTCCAGACTGGAGTGCAGCCTGGGAGAGGGGACCTCTCCTGGTCACTCCCTCCCCCTATGACAGTCTTCAGCTTTTAGGGAAGCACATGATCAGTGGCTTGAGTTTGAAGCCAAAAGGAGAGAGTTTATGACTTTCCATTCCCTTTCGACCTTTGTTTGTTTTGGGGGGACACTGATGGAAGATCACTGATCCTGGAAATGTGTATTTCCAACCTCAAGGCAATGACTTGCTCAATAACCATGAGTTCTAGAGTCAGGTACAAGAACCACACAGGGAGATTGCCTTAACAAAATGCTTCTCTAAGAAGGAAGAGACCCAGGAAGTGAAGGAAATCCAAAGATCGGAGACAAGCTAATTTTCCCAGCATCATTCAAGTAGTAAGTGCCAGAGGCAGGATATGAACCCAGGAATCCTGGCTCAAAAAAATCAAACACTGCCCATTGTGACACACTCCCGTCCTCTTAAGCACTCCATGATTCTGCTGTGAATTCTTCTGATGGGGCAAGTTTGAGGTGAACAGGGAGTATTTGTTCAGTGCCAGCTGCCCCCCCTCCAACGTCTTTACTTTCTAGGAGGAGTCTAATGGGTAACACATTAAGTGTTTTGTTCACGCGTTGCCATGAGCCCTCTTTGTCTTTTGCATTTTTTATGATGGGTGAAGCAAAGGTTGCCCCAAACCTGATAGCTGTATTATATATGTGGAGGAGGGGATCCTGTTATCGACATTGGGGGAGATCTAGATGCAAGCCATTACTAAATCCCATTCAGGAGGTTTTGTCAGAGCTTGCTGGAGGGGTAGGGGAGGAAACATGAAGTAAAGAGAGACCCTCTTGTAAAATTGAGATTTGAACTCTGGACTTCAATCCCCACAACTCCTTGCTCCACTTCCCCAAAATGCTTTGTAATCTCACGGAATTCTGAGGTGGGCGAGATCGAGCAGGTACTTAAGCTGATTGCAAAGGCTTTTGCGCTCTCTCTGCTCTTGGACTTCTGTTTTGGGGCAGACGTGGCTCTTTCCATAATGTAGGTGAGGTCTTGTCTAGGCCTCTGTGGCCTAGGCACATTTTTCTTATCCTGTATTTTCTTTCATCCTTAACTTTTAATAAACCTCTAAAAAACATAATACTCCTTGTAGAGAGAAACCTGCCTCAGTCTCTCCTAAATTTTAATCTTTACACTCTTTAGTCTGGGTCCCTAGGAATGAGCCTAGACCATGCAAAACTAGAGATGGAGGAATGATAGCTATAAATGCATTTATTCCTCTATTTGTCTATCTGTCTTCTTTATATTTATTATATTTATATTAAAGTTAGATATTCAAGTTCTTATAAAGTGTTGTTCAGTCAGTTCAGTCATATCTGACTTTTTGTGATCCCATTTCAGGTTTTCTGGGCAAAGACAATGAGTGATTTGCCTTTTCCTTCTCTAGCTCATTTAACAGATGAAGAAACTGAGGCAAACAGGGTTAAATAACTTATCCAGGGTCATACAGCTAGGAAGTATCTGAGACCAGATTTGAATGCAGGATCTCCCATCTCTAAGCCTGGTGTCTATCCAATGAGCCACCTCGCTGAGCCCCCAGCCCTTCACTGAAGCATTTATTATTTTTTTACCAATTACATGTAATAACAAATTTCTACACAAGCTTTTCTAAGTTATATGAGGGAACTTCTCTCCCTCCTTTCCTTCCTCCAACTGGTGCTGGCAGGTTATTGGTTCTGGGTTATACCAGTATTATCATTCAAAACATATTTCCATATTGTTCATTTTTGTAATCTTATAAGACACAAACCCTAAAACATAAATCCAAATAAACAAGTGATAAATCATTTGCTTTCATCTGCATTCTAACTCCACAGTTCTTTCTCCAGAGGTGGATGGCATTCTTTGTCATGATCTCTCAAAATTGTCCTGGGTCACTGTATGTAAGGGGTAAATTTTATGGTTGGACCAAATATATATTTTACTTGGTCACCAGGGATTTAAATTCTAAATCCCAATGGAATACTCAAGTTGGAATGGAATTTTTTTTTAAACGTTATTTTATTTGGTCATTTCCATACATTATTCACTGGAAACAAAGATCATTTTCTTTTCCTCCCCTCCCCCCCCACCCCCACCCCCGCCTTTCCCTCTCCCATAGCCAACGCATGATTCCACTGGTTATCACATGTGTTCTTGACTCGAACCCATTTCCCTGTTGTTGGAATTTGCATTAGAGTGTTCATTTAGAGTCTCCTCAGTCTTATCCCCTCCAACCCTGTAGTCAAGCAGTTGCTTTTCATCAGTGTTTTTACTCCCACAGTTTATCCTCTCCTTGTGGGTAGTATTTTTTAGATCCCTGTAGATTGTTCAGGGAAATTGCATTGATACTAATGGAGAAGTCCATTACCTTTGATTGTTCCACAATGTATCAGTCTCTGTGTACAATGTTCTCCTGGTTCTGCTCCTTTCACTCTGCATCAGTTCATTGAGGTTGTTCCAGTCTCCATGGAATTCCTCCACTTTATTATTCCTTTTAGCACAATAGTATTCCATCACCAACATATACCACAGTTTGCTCAGCCATTCCCCAATTGATGGGCATCCCCTCGTTTTCCAATTTTTGGCCACCACAAAGAGCGCAGCTATGAATATTTTTGTACAAGTCTTTTTGTCCCTTATCTCTTTGGGGTACAGACCCAGCAGTGCTATGGCTGGATCAAAGGGCAGACATTCTTTTATCGCCCTTTGGACATAGTTCCAAATTGTCCTCCAGAATGGTTGGATCAATTCACAACTCCACCAGCAATGAATTAATGTCCCCACTTTGCCACATTCCCTCCAGCATTCATTACTTTCCATAGCTGTCATGTTAGCCAATCTGCTGGGTGTGAGGTGATACCTCAGAGTTGTTTTGATTTGCATCTCTCTGATTATAAGAGATTTAGAGCACTTTTTCATGTGCTTATTAATGGTTTTGATTTCTTTGGCTGAGAATTGCCTGTTCATGTCCCTTGCCCATTTGTCAATTGAAGAATGGCTTGATTTTTTGTACAATTGATTTAGCTCTGTATAAATTTGAGTAATTAAACCTTTGTCAGAGGTTTTTATGAAGATTGTTTCCCAATTTGTTGCTACCCTTCTGGTTTTGGTTACATTGGTTTTGTTTGTACAAAAACTTTTTAATTTGATGTAATCCAGATTATTTATTTTGCATTTTGTGACTCTTTCTAATTCTTGCTTGGTTTTGAAGTTTTTCCCTTCCCAAAGGTCTGACATGTATACTATTCTGTGTTCGCCTAATTTTCTTATAGTTTCCTTCTTTATATTCAGGTCATTCACCCATTTTGAATTTATCTTGGTGTAGGGTGTGAGGTGTTGATCTAAACCTAATCTTTCCCACACAGTCCTCCAATTTTCCCAGCAGTTTTTATGAAATAGTGGATTTTTGTCCCAAAAGCTGGGATCTTTGGGTTTATCATATACTGTCTTGCTGAGGTTGCTTGCCCCCAGGCTATTCCACTGATCTTCCTTTTGTCTCTTAGCCAGTACCAAATTGTTTTGATGACCGCTGCTTTATAATATAGTCTGAGATCTGGGACTGCAAGACCCCCTTCCTTTGTATTTTTTTTCATTGTTTCCCTGGATATCCTTGATCTTTTGTTCTTCCAAATGAACTTTGTTATGGTTTTTTCTAAATCAGTAAAAAAAAATTTTGGAAGTTCCATGGGTATGGCACTAAATAGATAGATGAGTTTGGGTAGGATGGTCATTTTTATTATATTGGCTCGTCCTACCCATGAGCAGTTAATGTTCTTCCAATTGTTCAAGTCTAGTTTTAGTTGTGTGGAAAGTGTTTTGTAGTTGTGTTCATATAGATCCTGTGTTTGTCTCGGGAGATAGATTCCTAAGTATTTTATTTTGTCTAAGGTAATTTTGAATGGGATTTCTCTTTCTAGTTCTTGCTGCTGAGCTGTGTTGGAATTATATAGAAATGCTGATGACTTATGTGGGTTTATTTTGTATCCTGCAACTTTGCTAAAGTTGTTGATTATTTCGATTAGCTTTTTGGTTGAATCTCTAGGATTCTTTAAGTAGACCATCATGTCATCTGCAAAGAGCAATAATTTGGTCTCCTCCTTGCCAATTTTAATGCCTTCAATTTCTTTTTCTTCTCTAATTGCTACTGCTAGTGTTTCTAATACAACGTCAAATAATAGAGGTGATAATGGGCATCCTTGTTTCACTCCTGATCGTAATGGGAATGGATTTAGTTTATCCCCATTGCAGATGATATTAGCTGATGGTTTTAGATATATACTGTTTATTATTTTTAGGAATGACCCTTCTATTCCTATGCTTTCTAGTGTTTTTAGTAGGAATGGGTGTTGTATTTTATCAAAGGCTTTTTCTGCATCTATTGAGATAATCATGTGGTTCTTGTTGGTTTGCTTGTTGATGTGGTCAATTATGTGGATAGTTTTCCTAATGTTGAACCAGCCCTGCATCCCTGGTATAAATCCTACTTGATCATGGTGGATGACCCTTCTGATCACTTGCTGGAGTCTTTTTGCTAGTATCCTATTTAAGATTTTTGCATCTATATTCATTAGGGAGATTGGTCTATAATTTTCTTTCTCTGTTTTTGGCCTGCCTGGTTTTGGAATTAGTACCATGTTTGTGTCATAAACGGAGTCTGGTAGAACTCCCTCTTTGCTTATTATGTCAAATAGTTTGTATAGTATTGGGATTAACTGTTCTCTGAATGTTTGATAGAATTCACTGGTGAATCCGTCATGCCCTGGGGATTTTTTCTTAGGAAGTTCTTTGATGGCCTGTTGGATTTCTTTTTCTGATATGGGATTATTTAAGAAAACTATTTCTTCTTCTGTTAGTCTAGGCAATTTATATTTTTGTAAATATTCATCCATATCACCTAGGTTGGTATATTTATTGCCATATAGTTGGGAAAAGTAGTTTTTAATGATTGCCTTAATTTCTTCTTCATTGGAGGTGAGATCCCCCTTTTCATCCTTGATGCTGTTAATTTGCCTTTCTTCTTTCCTTTTTTTAATTAACCAGTACTTTGTCTATTTTGTCTGTTTTTTTCAAAGTACCAGCTTCTAGTCTTGTTTATTAGCTCAATAGTTCTGTCACTTTTGATTTTATTAATTTCTCCCTTAATTTTTAGGATCTCTAGTATGGTTTTCTTCTGGGGGGTTTTAATTTGTTCATTCTCAAGTTTTTTGATTTGCATTTCCAATTCCTTGATCTCTGTCCTCCCTAATTTGTTAATATATGCACTCAGGGATATGAATTTTCCTCTAAGTACTGCCTTGGCTGCATCCCATAAGGTTTGAAAGGATGTTTCGCCGTTGTCATTTTCTTCAAAGAAATTATTAATTGTTTCTATGATTTCTTCTCTAACTATCCGATTTTGGAGTATCATGTTATTTAATTTCCAATTAATTTTTGATTTGGGTCTCCATGTACCCTTGCCGATCAATATTTTTTTTGCCTTGTGATCTGAAAAGGCTGCAGTTATAATTTCTGCTTTTCTGCATTTGAGTGCCATGTTTCTATGACCTAGTGTATGATCTATTTTTGTGAATGTGCCATGTGGTGCTGAAAAGAAGGTGTATTCCTTTTTGTCCCTATTTATTTTTCTCCATATGTCTATTAACTCTAATTTTTCTAAGATTTCATTCACCTCTTTTACCTCTTTCTTGTTTATTTTTTAGTTTGATTTATCTAAATTTGATAGTGGTTGGTTCAAGTCTCCCACTAATATGGTTTTACTGTCTATTTCCTCCTTCAATTCTCCTAGTTTCTCTATTAAAAATTTGGATGCTATACCATTTGGTGCATACATGTTGATTAATGATATTTCCTCATTGTCTATACTCCCTTTTAGCAGAATATATTTACCTTCCCTATCCCTTTTGATCAAGTCTATTTGGGCTTTGGCTTTGTCAGATATCATGATTGCAACTCCTGCCTTCTTTCTATCAGTTGAGGCCCAAAAGGTCTTACTCCAACCTTTAATTCTAACCTTGTGAGTGTCAACCCGTCTCATATGTGTTTCTTGAAGACAACATATGGTAGGGTTTTGGGTTCTAATCCAATCTGCTATTTGTCTACATTTTATGGGTGAGTTCATCCCATTCACGTTCAAAGTTATGATTGTCATTTGTGGATTCACTGACATTTTGATATCTTCCCCTAGTTCTGACCTTTCTTCTTTAGCTTTCTCCTTTTGAACCAGTGATTTACTTTAGGTCCATCCCCCTAGTCCCCTCCCTTGAGATGCTTCCCTTTCTAGCCCCTCCCTTTTTATGTTCCCTTCCCCTCCCCCCTCTCCTTCCCTCCCTTTTTATACTCCCTCCACCCTCCCCCTCCTTAATTTTCCTTTCTTTCTTGCCCTAATGGATAAGATAGAATTCAGGATCCCACTGGATCTAGATGTTCTTCCCTCTCAGATTTGATTTCACTGAGAGTAAGGTTTAAGTAATTCCACTTCACGCTCTCTTCCTCTCCTTCTCATATGAGAGTTCTTCCCCTCCCCTTCCCATGTGTATCTTTATATGGGAAAGATTATTCTATTGATTCCTCCCCTATTTCTTGAAGTTAATCTTAGTATTATCGACGGTTCCTCCCTCCCTTTTCCTTTCTTTGCCCCCACTTTTCCCAAATCTTCTTAATGACCCAATCTTTCCCTATGCATGTTTCTTCTAACTACTCTTATGATGCTACAATTTATGAGAGTTACACAAAACATTTTCCCCACATATTAATATATATAATTTGATGTAAATGTAGTCCTTATAGAAGAGAGTTTGACTTAAAGAAAAAGATAAGATTTATCTCCTTTTCCCTTTCTTTCATATTTACCTTTTTATGTTTCTCTTGCTTTCTGTGCTTGGATATCAAACTTTCCACAGAGCTCTGGTCTTTTCTTAGCAAATGCTTGGAAATCTTCTATTTTGTTGAATGCCCATACTTTCCCCTAGAAGTATATAGTCAGTTTTGCTGGGTAGTTGATTCTTGGTTGGAGACCCAGCTCTCTTGCCTTTCTAAATATCGTGTTCCATGCTTTGCGGTCTCTTAGTGTGTTAGCCGCTAAGTCGTGTGTGATCCTTATGGGAGCCCCCTTATATCTGAAGCTCCTCTTCTTGGCTTCTTGTAGGATTTTCTCCTTTTCGTGGAAGCTCTTGAATTTGGCAATTACATTCCTAGGGGTTGTCTTTTGGGGATTTAGTATAGAAGGTGTTCTATGAATCCTTTCTATTTCTATTTTGCTCCCTTGCTCCAGAACGTGGGGGCAATTTTCTTTTATAATCTCCTGTAGAATAATATCGAGTTTATTGTTTATCTCTGGTTTTTCTGGGAGACTGATAATTCGGAGGTTGTCTCTTCTCCCTCTGTTTTTGAGATCGGTGATCTTGTCAGTGAGATATTTTATGTCTTCTTCTAATTCATTAATTTTTTGGGTTTGCTTTATTGATTCTTGCTGTTTTATCATCTCGCTTTCTTCGAGTTGCTTAATTCTGGTCGTTAGGGACTGGTTTTGCTTTTCAGCCTTGTCTGCCCTTCTTTTGGATGCTTCGAATTCTTTTTCCAATTGAGCAGTCTTATCTGTCAGACTGCTGATCTCTTTCTCCCATTTTTCTTTCCAGGTTTCCATCTTTTGGATAAGTTCCAGTATGAGATCTTCCAGAGCTTGTTGATAGTTTCCATTTTGGGAGGCATGTTCTGATTTTTTTTGGATTTCCTCCTCAATCTCCTCTTTTCCTTGGGTACTTCCACCATAAAAGTTTTCAATAGTCACCTTTTCCCCTTTCTTCCTAGAGGCTTGATTTTGGGCCATGTGAGCCATCCCTTTGGTGGTTTTATTCCCCTTTCCTTTTTGGTCTGGGGTCTGGGTTATATGGGCGGTTTTTCTGTGAATTTAGGTTGCTTCAGACTAGTTCTTCCCAGCCTCCAAGGTTTCTTAGAGCGCTGGGTCCCTGATCACAGCCACACTGCTCAGGTGTTCAGCTCCGCCCAGATAATCAGCGCGTGGTCCGCCCCTGGTATTTAGCTCCACAGAGATGTTCAGTGCAGCCGCCCCAAGTACAGCTCTGCTGACCCCTGTAATCAGTGCCAGATTCTCCAGTGAAACCACCCTGAGACGTTTTTTCCTGTTAGTCCCCAGATTCCAAGGACCCTGGAGTGCCACCCCCAGACAGAGAAGTTCCCCACTCACTCGGTGTCCCAGTGAGCACTCCGGTAGCTCACTCTGGTTTGGTGGGGAGGTGAGGTGGGGGAAGGGCGGCTCAGTTCACTTTTCTGTGCAAGCTTTTCCTCCTTATGATAGTGTGGAGATGTTCAAGCCTCACGTACCTTCGCCTCTGTGGAGTACTGGGAGTACTGCGGTGTCCTTCTGTTCCTCCAAAGGTGATTTTTATGCTCCTTTGATGTAGTCTATTTCGTTCGGTGCCGGGGAGAGGACGCGTGTGGTGTCTAGATTGCAGCCATGATTACCCGGAAGTCCCAGAATGGAATTTTATGGTGGTTTATTTACAATAGAAGGAAGAAATTAAGAATGAGAGAGAGAGAGAGAGAGAGAGAGAGAGAGAGAGAGAGAGAGAGAGAGAGAGAGAGAGAGAGAGAGAGAGAGAGAGAGCGCCTAGTCTGAGCCAGACAGGAGTTCAGAGGCCTCAGCCAAGGGATCTCTCCAGAAAAGCCAAGGAAAGGGGAGTCAGCTTTATCACTTTCTAATGCCGTGACCCCACAATACAGTTCCTCATGTTGAGGTGACCCCAAACCAAAAAATTATTTTGGTGGCTACTTCAAAACTGTACTTTTGCTACCATTATGATTTGGAATATAAATACGTGATATGCATTATGTATTGTCATTGTTACAAACTGAGAGGTTGAGAACCGCTGGTCTAAGGGAAGCAGTCTGAGGTCTGATGCTTGAGCTCCTCCAGGGTCGAGTTCTACAGGAAGTGACCCAAAATATAAAGGAAGTTCTTTATGTCACTTCCTGTGTCTTACATGTACCAATGGTGTCTTAAATTTGGCTTTGGACAGCCCAGGGGGTTAGCCATTTTTTTCTGATTTGTCACTTGCTAGCACACGCAGGTCATAGACCTTCCTCCCCACAATTAATCCTTAAGTGGGGAGGTGTATACATTCCTGGTTGCTAGAATTCTAAAGACTAAGCAGGATGGAGTAAAACTAAAATTCATATGTATTGCCAGTAATAGCTAAATCTAGTACAATATTTCTTTTACTCTGTTCAAGGTTCTCTCGATCCTGCTAATTTCACTATGCATCAGTTCACACAGGTCTTCCCAGTTCCTTCTGAAGTCATCCTGCTCATCATTCCTTGCAGTACAATAGTATTCCATTGCCATCATACATCACAACTTATTCAGCCATTCCCCAATGGATGGTCATCCCTTCAATTTCTAATTCTTTGCTACCACCAAAAGGGCAGCTACACATATTTTGGTACAATAAGTGCTTTCCCTTTTTTTTTCATCTCTTTGAGATACAGACCTAGCAATGATATTGCTGGATCAAAAGGTATGCATTGGTTTAATGCCCTTTGGGCATAGTTTCAAATTGCCCTCCAGAATGGTTGGATCGGTCATAGCTCCACCAGCAATGCATTAGTGTCCCAATTATGACACATCCCATTGAAGTGTTTTAAAGTATAAAATATTATGATACTTACAAATATTATATACTGTATTTATAGATATAGGAAGATATATTTATGTATATTTATATATTATATATCCAAAATATATAATATCTTTATGTTACCTGCATTTGTTCATACATTCCTATGAGCCTTCTGTGTCTCGTGCATTTATATCTGAATGTAACTATGTAAACTGTGCCATGTTTTATAACACATGATTGTGGCATGTTTTAACTCCACTACAAGTTCTACTACAAGGAGTAGTGGGAAATGATGGCTATGTCGTGGAGACCAAACTATGAAAGATCTTGAAAACCAATTTATTTAGGTATAACCTGGCAGGAAGCACAGATGACATGAGAAAGTTATTTAAGGGACAATAATAATAGCTGTAGTGCTTAAAGGTTTACACAGTACCTTGCAAATATTATATCAGGAGGTAGGAAAGTAGGTGCTACTATTATCTCTCATTTTATAAATAGAAAAACTGAGGAAGTCAGAGGTAAAAGAGGCTTGCCTAGGGTCATACGGAGAGGAGATGTCTGAGGTCAAATTTGAACTGAGGTCTTCCTGATTCCAAGTCTAGCTTTCTATCTATCCCCTGCATTCCTTAGGTACTTTGGGGTAGCCTGGTGATATTATTTAGGGTAGAATAATAACACAGCTCACACTTATAAGGAACCGAAATGTTTGTAAAACACCTTGTAAATAGCAGAGCGTCAGGAAGTCAGGAAGGCTACCCTCATGCTATTACAGTAATTTAGGTATATAATGGCCTGGCTTTGACAAGGGTGGTGACAGTGGGAATAGAGTGATGAGACATTAAATTGGAAAACTGGACAGGCATCAAGACTGGCTGAATAGGGAGATAAAGGAAAAAGGAAGGCACCAAAGTCAACTCCAAGTCTGTGTGACAAGAAGAATCAGTGTCAGGGACAAAGATGTCAGTTACTCCACCAGTTGATGCAGTTGGCTTAGTTGAACTTTCTGAAGAGGAATGATGAGCTGCACCCATAACTCTTCCAAGACCCATGCTTGTCTTTTTCCCTGGCTTGCTGGCCAAGTTTTCCTATGGTGAATGTCCTTTGTCCTTGCCCTATTGTTCACGTTTATGTGATAGGATGTATAGGAACCGCCTGCAGTTCCTCTATAATTTACTCATGGGTGATGACCGGAGAAGGAGAATGGAGGCTGGAGGAATACGGATGAAAAGATAATGCAGTTAGAGGGAGAGACGAAGGAATAAAGACTCAGAGACAACAAGTTAAAACACGCGGGGAGTCACGAGCTCCGTAAATCTCTCTTGAGCAAGATAACAAGTGGAGAAATTATAAGTTTGAGAAACAAGAGAACATGTGGGGAGCTGAGAACTCTGTAATATCTCCCACGTGGGGCAATCGCGTTACAAGAATCAAGAGGACATGAGGAGCAATCTAGGCAAGACCAAGAGATATAAGATGAAGAGGTGCAAGAGGAAGAGAGGCAAGGCAAGAGGGAGTCTTGCACATGTTCCCCGACTTTTATTGGAGATTTTAGGAATGTGAAGTGGGAGGTGATTAATGAATAAATGACATGACATAGGTTTTAACATTGGTTGAATTGACAATCACGAAATCAAAGAGGAGGAGATTGATCCAATGTGTGCTTTGGAAAGGAATGTGGTCGGACAAGGCCACTGTGGCCGGCAATGCCCCACCCAGGAATTCCCTTGCCCTTTGGACTGTTGCTTTTCATACAATGATCATTAAGTGATCTGACCATGAGTCTGGTAAATGAATACATAGGATACAATATCAATACATCAATCATACTTCCAAGATGCTAACATGCCTGGTCTGCTACAGGATGGAATGCTAAGCTGAGAGGTGAGACCCACCTGTAGAACAGGCTTTTGAACCCATTTCCAAGTGAAGCAGATCCATGTTCTTTCAGATAGTTACTATAATGTATTACTAAAATGTAAGATCCTGGAGGTCAGAGGATAGATCTTCTTCATATATTTTTTAAACCCTTACCTTCTGTCTTAGAAGAATCAACACTAGGTATTAATTCCATGTCAGAAGAGTGATAATGGTCTAAGTGATTGGGGTTGTGACTTGCCCAAGGCCACACAGCGAGGAAGTGTCTAAGGCTAGATTTAAACCCAGGACTTCCCATCTCCAGGTTCACTAAGCCACGTGGCTTCTCCTGCCCTCTATGTATTTTGATGATCGTTATGGAAAATTAGTGCTAGAAGGGACCTCAGAAAATATCTATCTTGGGGAGGGCAGGGTCTATTTAATGTTTGTCTTTGTATCCATGGTACCTGGCACACAGCGACAGGAAAATGCCAAACTCGTGATGTAGAGACACTGGAAAAATGTCTTTCCACTTTGGAAAAGGGAAGGAATGAGGAGGAAGAAAATTTAGTTTTAGATGCTCGAGTTCCAGATGTTTCTGGGAGAACTCTTCTGGGGAGGGAAGAGAACGCCTAACAAGGAAACTAGAGCGAGGGTTCTTCCCTGGCTCTAAGGCCTGAAGATGGCCAAGAAGTGAAGTGGAGGTCAGGATAAGGAGAAAGCTCATGAATCAAAGTCCACCCTTGGCTCTAGAGGTGGATTCCTTGGTTCCAGAGTGGAGGAGGTACACCGCCTGGGTGGAAGCCTGGAGATGACTGGATCCAACTGAATTCTTCTTTAGCCAATGATTCATGTGGTTCAAACTGATAGTCTAAACAAGATTAACTTGAAATACTTAAAAGGAGAAACTTGGGGAAGATACTGTAGTCAGGGATGTGTGAAAGGTCACGGACCCTGACAGGGAAGGTACTACACAGCTGGAGAAGAGCAAATGTTTTTGCAATGATCAGAACAAGAAAAAACAACATTTTTCACACTCTAGGACAGCGAGTTTGGCTTTCATTCTGAGGAAGTCTAGAAAAGATCATTAAAGAAAATGGACATCTAACACCTTGAAAGAAAAGAGGCGATGTACAAATAGCCTGGCTTCCTGAAGAATGACTCTTGCCAAATTAACCCCAATTCCTTTTTTGATAGAATTGCTAAACTGGCAGAGAAGGAGAATGCCCTTGGGCATAGACTACCTAGGTTTATTTTTTTTACCCCTTACCTTCTGTCTTGGAATGAATACTGTGTACTGGTTCCAAAGCAGACGAGTGGGAAGAGCTAAGCAATGGGGGTCAAGTGACTCACCCAGGGTCACCCAGTTGGGAAGTAAGTGTCTGAGGCCAGATTTGAACCCAGGCCTGGCTCTCAGTTCACTGAGCTACCCAGCTGCCCCCTTATCAAAGCTTTTGATGAAATATCTCATACTGTTCTTATGGGGAGGATGGCAAGCTAGGGATTAGATCATAATGAACTCAGAAGGATTCAGAATTGTTTGGATGGTTGGACCTAAAGAATAGTTGTTAATTAATGATTCAATGTCAGTGTGGCAGTTCTCCAGGGGAGGTGCCCAGGGTTTTGTGCTTGGCCCTGTGCTTTTTAACATTTTAACCAATGATGTGGATAAAAGTACATCTGGTGTGCTCATCACATGCCTTCCCTACTCAGCCAGTTCCAGTGTCCTCTTCTTGACTCTAGGAAAAAAATGTAGATTCCCATGTTTAGTTTTTAAGTGTCTACACAATCTGGCATGGCCCTACGGCTTTATACTCAAGGGCCATTATGCCCCTTACTGCCCTCCCCAGTACACTCGGGCTGGCCTTTCTCTCTGCTCCTCCATCTCTCATCTCCATGACCCTTCATACTCTCTATCTCCAGTTGTTGGCATGTACTCTCTCTCTGTCTTCCTTCAGGACTGCCCAGGCACCATCTTCTGTAGGAAGCTTTTCCTGATCCACCGTCGTCCCCAAAGGCTTTCCTCCCAAACTACCTTGTACTTGTTTATTTTTTTTTCATTTGATATCATCGCTCTATATAATTATATAGAACTTAAACTCATTAAGAATAGGGATCGCTTCATTCTTCATACTTTTATTCCTGAACACTTGGGATCTATCTAGTAAGTTCCTAATAAATACTTGTGGATTTTAGGGCAAATTTTTCTAACAGCCTTTGGAAAGTGGATGGCACCTTGGTTGGCACAATAAATAGTCAGGAAGATCTGAGTTCAAATCCAGTATCAGACACTTATTAGCTGTGGGACCCCGTGTAAATCACTTAGCCCTATTTGCCTCAATCTCCTTATCTGTCAAATGATTTGGAAAAGGAAATGGGAAGCCGTTTCAGTATCTCTGCCAAGAAAACCCCAAATGGGATCATGAAGAGTTGGGCACAACTGAAAAACTGGCACACAGTAGGTACTTAATACATAAGCACTCTTCCTTCCTCCCTCCTTTCCTCCTTACCTCCCATAAGGACAGGATTAGAGAAAGATAAACTTTTATAAAGTTAAGTTTAAGAATATTAGATACTGTCTCCTACTGGCATGAGCTCATTCCGAGAATCCTGGAGTGGATCTTGGAATGTTCAGGGAGCTGAAGAAAGCTGTTTGAGCGAGCAACCGGAAGCCTGCTGCTCTCTTCTGAGGTTTCCTACCTCAACCGTTTGAGGGAGAAGATAACGTTAACTTGGAGATTCCTCTTTCCCTGGAGAGCACATTAGCTATACCTGCTGTTTACCAACACTGCCCAAGAGAAGTTTTACCTGGAGATCCTGCTTGGGGGGCTCTGAGTGAACTCAGCCATCTTGGGTTCATTCTAAGTACCTTTGGAGACAACCTTGATTTATCATTATTATTATTATTATATCATTATTATTTTATCATTTTAACATTTATCATTTTATCATTATATTATATATCATTATTATTTTATCATTATTATATTATATATCATTATATTATATATCATTATTATATTATATAATCATTATTATATTAAATATTATAAATAATATATGAAAATATTATAATTATAAAGACTTAGAATTATACCAACAACTGAGGATTGTAGGCAGGTAGAATGGAACAGGGTTGGTGGGGAAATTAGCCAGAGCCAGGGAGAAATAGTATAGTTGGAAGACCAGAAGAATCCATCGGGAGATGGACGTAGTGGAGTTTTAGGACTTAGAGAATCAGGGCATCCTTGTGTTTCAATCCTCATAGTGGCAAGACCATTGTACCCCCCAAAACTCAGGCAAACTGGAAGCAGGGAAATCCCTCTGCTCCCTTACACCCTCTGGACTGAGTTACCCAGCTGCCCCCTGTCTTGGTTTTCAGATCTGTGAAATGGAGATAATATCCCCCAGGGCTGTTATAATGATCAAAGGTGCTTGACACATAGTAAGTACCATATAAATGGTCATTATTGTTATTATTTAGTGTCAACCATCTTCAAAATAGCTTAATGCTCAGATGAAAATTTCCTCTCTAAACACACACACACACACACAAAGTTTCTTAGAGATCAATAGTTCATGGACTTCCAGTATTGTGTTAGGGAGGGAACTGGCCAAACTCTTTTCTTATCCTTCCTTTCTTGCCCAACCAAGTTGTCTTCACTGGCTCCCCCACGTGGATCCCTCCAGCTCGGTCTATCTTTTCTGTATCCAACTCTGAACCAGTACCATTTTGGCCTTCTCGGTGCCAACTTGACAAGACAATGGATGGTAGCCAGTTGGCTAAGACTCAAGGCAGCCAGGCTGGAATGAGGGTGTCTGGAGAAGGCTATAGTTTGGGGTGGTAGCCAGGAGGTATTACAAAGATAATCCATATATTCCCATTCTCCAAGAGGGCTTATTTCAGCCATTCAAGCACCAAGCACTTAATTAAATGCTTACTATATGCCAGATACTGTGTTAGTCACTGGGGAAATGAATATAAAAGTGAGCCAAGCTCATATCCTTTTCTGGATAGAACATCTTTATAGACAAGTAAGTACAGGATACGTACAAAATAGAAACAGTGATTTGGGAGGGTGCACTATTGGCAATGGGGGAAATCGGGAATGGCCTCTTGCAGAAGGTGAGCCTTGAAGGGATCTGGGGATTCCCAAAGAACAGAAGGGAAAAGGAAGACCATTTCAGAACAGAACAGAACAGAAGGGACAGTCTGTACAAAGGTATGGAGGATATCATCTCTGAAAGCAGTTTGGTTGGAATGTGGAATGCCTGGGAAGGGATGGGAGGAAATGGGCAATCGGCCTGATTTTTGATGCCAGGCTGAGGGGTTTGTGTTTTATCCTGAAGGCAGTAGGGAGCTGCTCTAGCTTTTCTGGGCAGAGGAGTGATGTGAGTAGGGAAGAACTTTGGGATTATCCATTGGGCCTTTGGGAAAAGAGATCCTGGAGGCTGGCGGGGTCGATTTGGAAGGCTATTGCAAAAGTCTGAATGGAGAGATGTTGAAGACCTTGACTAGCATGGTTATGGCACGAGTAGAGAGGAAACAGATACAAAAGATGATGAGTAAACAGAAGAGACAAGCCTTGGCATAGGACTTGTTCAGAGAGATGAGGAAGAGTGAAGACTCAATAGGAACTCCTAGGATATGGATCTGGGTGACTGGAAAGATGGTAGCATCCTTTGCAGAAATAGATTAGTAAGAGGGTTGGGATGCTGATGGTGCATCTCAACACTCGATATTTTAATGGCACACTCATATTGGGATGGCAGAGACAACCAAGGGATGGACAACTTTGGAAGGGGGGAGGGAACAAGCATTTTCTAAAATGCTTATATAATATAATAATATAATAGAATTATATAATAGAATAATAAAGCACCTATTATTACGGAGTAGGCCCTGTGCTAAATGCTTTGCAGATATTGTCCCCTTTGATCCTTCCAACAAAGTTGTTCTATTCTTATCCTCACTGGGACGGCTGCCCATTTCACCATGGCTGTCAGTTTTCCACTTCAATACTCAAAGCGGGGATGACTGAGATGTGCTGTCAAAGTCGTTTCTTCCACCATGATCTTGGCAGGGAGGGAAACTGAAATAGATTTAATGGGGCTGGGCAGGATGTTGGCCTAAAAGAGATGACTTCAGTGAAGGCTCCTCAAGAATGGATGGAAGACTTCTGAAAGTCTGTAGCTGTGAGTTCAGTCCCTGCTCTTTTCGTGAAGGAGAATGGCCCACCGAGTGATTCAGCCAAGCCATGGTCTACATCCACTTTCCCTATCATGGCTCCCTCTAATGAGTTCATCACTCATTATGGAAGCCTGACTTTCTCCATTAAAATCCTCCTCTGCTTTGGAGGCCCAGTTCTCAAAGGCTGTGCTAGATGAGCCCAGTGCCATAAAGGGTTCGAGCCTGGACTCAGCCATGACCTATGTGTCTAGCAAAGTTCAGAGATCCTCTCCTTGCTGGCTTTGCCACAGGAGGATAACATCTTTTGACTCAACTCTTGGAAGACTGCCTATGAACATGTAGAGGAGCTAGAGTATGTATGAGTAGGCAGCTCGGTGGCAAATAGTGGATAGAGTGCTAATGCTGGAGTCAAAAAGACCTGAGTTCAAATCTTGCCTTAGATACTTACCCATTGTGTGACTTTAGACAAGTCACTTAACCTGTATACTCATCTATAAAATGGGGGAATTCTAGCACCTACCTACAGTGTTGTCATGAAGATAAAATATTTGCAAAATATTTTGTACACCTTAACGTGCTTTTTGCTATTATTATCACCCGTACCTTTGATACGACGCTACACACATCCTTAAGTGTTGACATATATAATCTGGACTTTGATTTTGGAACGCTTGCACATGGGGTTTCTATTCCTCCTAAATCAGCCACCATTTATATGGAGCTTTGGACAGCTAGGTGACGCTCTGGAAAAACAGCGTCCAGGCCTGGAGTCACCCTTATCTTCCCCAGTTCCAAGCTGGCCTCAGACTGCTGGGTGACCCCAGGCAAGGCACTTAGCCCCATTTGCCTTGGTTCCCTCATCCCAAAACTGGGATGGAGGTGGAAATGGCAAACCGTTCTGTTATCTCTGCCCAGAAGACTCCAAATGGAATCACCAAGTCAGACCCAACATTCTTGTTGTGTGGTTCACACAACATAATGATATAATGATATTGCAGAGCATTTTACATGTTATCTTATTTGAGCCTCGCAATGGTCCTCGTGAGGTGAGGCAGGTGCTGCTATTCTCCTCATTTTATAGAGGAGAAAACTGAGGCAAAGACAGCTTAAGACATAGCTAGTAAGTGTCCAGTTTGGGATTGGAACTTAGATCTTCTTAATTCTTGCCCCAGTGCTCCGTGCCACTATTGTGAGCCTGCACACACACACACACACATCCTTAGCTTCCATCTTAGAATCAATACTGTGTATTGATTCCAAGACAGAGGAGCGATAAGAACTAGGCAATAAGGGTTGAGTGTCTTGTCCAGGGTCACACAGTTAAGAAGTGTCTGAATCAACCCACTGAGCCACCTAGCTGCCCCCCAGATATTTCTTCTAAAAGTGGGCTCTAAAAAAAGAGATATCACTACCTCAGTTTACCTTATATCATGGAGGAAGAACAATAAAGTTGTTTGGGCAATAATGAATTTAAAGTTCACATACAGAACAAAAAGCTACAAATAAGAATCAGTGCTATTCATCACCACCTACTGGAAGACAGTCGGGCAATTTTGTTCAACTCTGCCACACTTAAAACCAGTTTATGCATGAGTCAAGACATCATCAATGATGTTGTTTTGGTCCTCTTTGAGGACGAAGGACAACAACCAACCAACTTTTGGGGCATCCGTGTGGTGCAAAATAATGGATTTTCCTGGTTGGGAGAGTGGAAGTTGCTGAGAGGGGAATTCAAGGCTAATAAAATTCCCAGTGTCTATCGCTGAGACTGAAGATGGAATGGCGAGGGTGGCGGTAGTGGGTCAGAGAGGGGATTCCCTGGGCAAGTAAAGGTGTACATTGCCTGGAAAGTCTCTCTTGGAGTCTGCAACTTGGAATATAAGGACTTGTAGGTGGAGCTTATAGCTGAATGGACTATCTGCCAAAGTGTAGACGTCATGAGAGCTGGGACCACTCACCACCACGTCCTTCCCATTCAGGCTTGGGGACCTCTAAATAGGAACTACCGAATCTCTGCCAGAGCACAAAGATTCCCCCAGTCTCTGGCTCTGGTAACCAGCCAGAGGATTCACTCGAATGCTGTGGCCAGCCATCGTCAAAGGTCTTAGAGAACACGGGAACGATTCAGAAGACAAGATGAAAAGATGCAGAGGGTAGAAATAGGACTTAGCTAGTTACCTGGGATTCCCTGACTGAACAAGGGCTCCCCCAAACAGCCTGGAGCAGGAAGGACTCTATACATCTGCTGCAGATCGAAGAGTCAGCCTCCAAATTTTGGAGCCTCCTCAAGGAATACTGGCTTCCATTTTCTCATTCTATATCCGTTAGGTTTTACTGAGGTGACCTCCAAAAATTTTGGGAGGAAGGAATAAGCCCCCATTTAGCCCACGCCACAAGCTCTGTTGATGGGGTCCCTCCAGCTTCATCCATCCTCAGATCCCTTCTCACGCGTGGAAAGCCATGTCCAAGGCAGTGCTGGATTCAGTGTAGTGGGAGTTAGGAGGATCATGAAACCTCTAAGGGGTGTCCCAATGGAGTGATGCTGTGAGAAGCTCCAGACTTTTTGAATGTTGGTCCTATCTGCCAGGCATTAAGTGAAGACCCTGGACTTCCTCTAACCCTCTGTATGCAGATATTCAATCCCTACAGTTCCTTACAAATAACTGATGCTTGGAAGCAACTAGGTAGCACAGTGTATGGAGAGCCATGCGGTGAATCAGAAAGACCTGGGTTCAAGTTTGGCCTCAGACACTTCCCAGGTGACCTTGGTCAAGTCACTTAGCTTGCCCATCTGTCATCTGAGTTGTAACCAAGTCAGAAAATAAGAGCTAAAGAAACATTGATGCTTAATGCTGGCTGAAGTTAGAATCACTGGACCATACTCAAGGGTTAGAAAGATCTCAGGTCCATCTGGTGAAGTCAAAGTCGATTTGGATCTTGGTCTCGGTCTATCACACCAGTGACGTGCTCACGGTCACAAGCTTGTCAGTAAAGGGGCCAGAATTCTAACTTGGGTCTCTTGGCACTACACTTAAAATTGGTAACAATCAGATCTGGAGCAGGGGCCAGAAAAGAAAAAGCTTAAGGCACGTTCCTCATTGGGGCAGCTGGGTGGTGCAGTGGAGAGTGCTGGGCCTGGTATCAGGAAGACTTCTAGTTCACATGCAGACACCCTGAGCAACGTTTTATAATGCTCGATTTGACCCCAAACCCTTTTTAATGATTATACCAGCAAATGTTGTACAGTGCGGAGTCTTGGAAAGACACTGGGGCACTGAAAGTTTACATGACCTGTACAGACACAGCCAGTGGCTTCTGACATGGGACATGGAGCCAGGTCTTCTTGACTGAGGGTAGTCCTAAATTCATCACCCAGAAGTCCCTCTAAAGTTATTTCTGCAGATTTTCTCCCTTGCTGGGCCTGCAGTCAGGAAGATCCGAGTTTAAAGGCATCCCTGGACACTCTGTAGCTATGTGACCTTGGGCAAGTCACTTAGCCTCTGCTTCAGTTTCCCCAAGTATAAAAGGGAGGTAATAACAGCACCCATCTCCCAAGGTGGTTCTACTCATTTTAAGGTGTTTACTAGCGGGACTAAATGTAAAATGAAGTCTTAAGAAATACACATTTAGGTGCACAAAGGAGAAAGAAAGGCACAGATAATCTCAAGTATACAATTTGTTTTTATTTACAATACCCTATAAAAATGTAAATTTAGAAACTTTTATTTTCATTAATCAGAACCAAACAAAAAAAGTAAAAGCGCAGGAAGGAAAAAAAGAATGAAATGTCCACTTGATCAGCAGTGAGGGGGGAAGGAAGGCGCATGGGCAGAAATATTCTGTAAGTGATGGTTGGGGAAAGCTGGATGTTAGTGAGGGAAGGAATGGTTCGTAAAGAAGTGGGGGCTGGATGAGGGGAGAGATGTGAACTAAGAGCGATGAGGAGAGGCTGCTTCTAACGGAGGATTTCACCGGTTGTACAATACATACATGTGCAAAATGTTCATCTTCTTAAATAAAAGAAGCTCTCCTCTCCACCACATACCAAAGGTGCGAACAACAGCAGGGAAACAGTATTGGATATTGAGGAAAATTCATCAGATTAAATTGTCCCGGGGGCTGTACCCGCTGGGGATAAACCCCAGGCCCCCTGGTGAATTTTGTTAAGGAAATAGGGGCAATCTGGGGGGCTGTTCCAGCTGGGCTTCAAATCCAGGCCCCACAGTTATCTGGGAAATGGGACTCGAGTGAAACGGAGCAGGGACAGCAGTTCTACCTGGAGGTGGGAGGCAGGGGAGAGAAGGGAGGACCATGTCAAACTCAGAATCCATGGTTTCTGTGGGGGGGCCTCTATCCATTGAGGACTGAATGAAAATGGGTTAGAGAAAAGCCACAGGGGAGCTTTCTAAAGCATTCCCAGGAAGACAGGGTGGGTAAGTGTGCAAAGATGTGCAGTTAGGACCCTACACTGCTAATGCAGACTACGGGGGGAAATCTATCATCCTGTGCAGCAGTCTCTCAAGGAAGGGGCTAGAAAGCATCCACTCATTTCTCTTATGGTTTCAGGGAGGATGAAAGAACTAAACTCGTGCTGTTTCCACAGCAAATACACGACTGAGGAGCAGAAAGAGAAAGGAGGAGACGAATGAAGACTTCTGAGCAGAGTTGGGCACCTCATGAGACAGGGCATTGCTCGCTGCTTTATCTGTGGGTCGGATGCCCATTTAGGATCAGCTAGCACGAAGGGCAATCGGCAAGTTAGATTTCAGGATGGAGTAGCCACACTCCCCACACGCCAGCTGGCTGCTGGTTAGAAGGTCTAGGGTCAAAAGCCCAACGCAAGATTTTCTTCCAAGCCATCATATCACGCCTTTGGGACTCTGAAGGCAAGACAAATATCAGATTTCTATCTAATGTCCCCTCCTAGAGTCTTGTTATGTTAATAAGGGCAAAGCATCAAACAGGGTAGGGGGAGGAATATTTTTGGTGGGATATAATTTACTCTCAGCATGAATGATGGGAAAATGTCAGATTAAAGAGATTACATCTGTGACTCCATAGCCAAAAAATCCCAGGGAAGTTAAAAAGAATTGGGGGCAGGGCAGGACATGCAGAATTGTGACCTAGTAGCAAGGAGAAGAAACCAGCAAAAGTCAGAGCCAGCCAAGTTTCCCGAGCGGTGAGGAGGAGGAGGAGGAGGAGGCAGGAGATCAGGGCTGTCTCCAAATACCAGTTATCAATGAGAAACAATCCCACAAGGCTTTGCTTTGGGGAAGGAGCCACCTTCCATCCCCGACTGAAAACACTCCAATGGTGATGGCAGCAGTGCAGATGGTGGGCCACCTGGAGACACAGGGGCGTCCAGAGCTCTTTTACCGTATCCCCTGAACCAACCTGATGGTGTAAAGAAAAAGAAAGCACGTTAGGAAAATAAACCAACCAGAAGCCACTTGTCAGACACAGCCACAAGATTTGTACACGGGAAGGGCACAAATACTTTAGGGCTTTACAGTTATCTCATCTGATGCTCACAATTGCTCTGAGGGGTGCTCCGAGTCATCGTTCCACTTACAATGGAGGGAACTGAGGCAGAGAGGTCACAGTGAGTGTCTGAGCCAGCAGCTAACCCCAGGTTTTCCTGCTCTCTCTCCACTGTGCCACCCAGCTGCACAAGAACTCTCATGACAAGCGCCTCCTTTTGCTCTCCTTGTCTTTCATTCAGCATTGTTCCTCCTCAGTTTTCAGTTTCAATCCCTTCTCCAACCCAACCTCTACCCTCTTCCTGGATACAAGAAGGAGCGCCAGCTTAACTTACTGCAATTTTGTCTCAAGCAGGTTCAGTTTTTGTCGGTCAACATAACGAGAAAAAAGGGATGTTAGGTTTGCAGGTGTGGAGACGGGTTTAGCCAGGGTTGCTTGGGGAATCCGCAGGAGTTCTCTCGTGGCCATGAACATCAACTCTGTCCTGACAGAGAAAAGCCACAAAAGGAACGTGAGAAGGAAAAAGGAATCGTTCGGTCAGGACTTCCCCAAGTGCCTGCTGTGTGCCAGATTCTGTGCAAGGCATTAGGGATATAACCACTCAAGTGAGCCAGGCCCTCCTCCCCCTGAAGACTTCCTGGAAGCAGAGGGCATTGCCCTGACTCACCACTGGTTGTCCTGCATTAACTCTGTAGATGAGTCTGAACTCTGCAGCTCTTCTCCACGGCTTAGGACCAGGTAGAGCAGTGACAGGCCAAACTGTAGAGAAAAAGGCACCAGTTGGAGTCAGGTATGTTATAACCAGCTGGGGAGACAAGAAAACAGAAGGAAACAATCCCTACTCACAAGGAGCTGACAGGGGAGAAAAACAAAGCCAAGTCTACAAAATAAACACAGAGACAAAGGGGCCCTCAAAGGAAGTAGCTGGGGCAGGGAGGCTATAGCCATTGAGGGGATCAGCAAAGGTTAAGTGGAGCAGGGATGCTTGGGCCATGTCTTTTAGGCACAGATGAGGAGGGAATGGGAGGAATGAGAGATGGAGCATCATGTATGAGAAACTGGGAAATTGGCTTTGTGTGGATCACAGGGAGTAATCTCTAAGAAAGCTGGAAAGACAGACTGAGGGTAGGCTAATGGGATAAAGTAGCTAGGTAGCCCAGAGTGGATACAGTGTTGGGTTTGGAGTCAGGAAGACCTGAATTTAAATTCAGTCTCAGCCACTTACTAGCTATGGGACTCTTGGGAAGTCATTTAACCCTAATTGCCTCCCAAAAAAAGCCAATGGGAGGAATTTAGATTTTATCTTGGAGGCAACAGAGTGAATCATTTACTGACAAGGGTGCTGACACAGTCAGAGCTGAGCTTTAAGAAAATGAACCTAGGGGCAATGTTGAGAATGTACTGAAGTGGGAAGAGCTGAGAGCAAGGAGACCAATGGGGGAGTCACTGAAATAATCTAGATGAGAGACGAGAGGGCCCACACTAAGGTGGGAGTTGTGAGAGATGCAGGGGAGGAATGCAAACATCTGGCCATTGACTGGGTAGAGTGGATGAGTCAAAGGAAACACTGGGGCTCTGATCTTGGGAGGCTGGCAGGATGACGAGGAATGTGGTGGCAGGGGGCGGGGGGTCTGGGGCATGTTGGAGACATCGCCATCCTATCTGATCTGGAAGGTCCAATAGGGAAATGGTCAGGTAATGAAGCAGAGGGGTCCCTGAGTCAGGAAGGCGAGATCTGAGGGGAATCAGCAAAGGAAAACCCTGTGAGCCGGCAAGGTCTCTGAGGGAGTGTGGGGAGATGGCTGGCATCCATCCAGGCAGGGGATGGACTCTGGAGGATAAAGCAGCAAAGGAGACAGATAAAGAAGAGGAAGAGAACCAGCAGGGGGCGGTGTCCCAAAAGCCCAGAGGAGAAAGTCTGGAAGGAGAGGGAGTCAGGAAGGACTGAGGAAGAGCACTGGTCACTCCAGAGAGAGGAACTTGGTCAGGTGCTGAGGTCAGCAGCTGGTGTCAACTGAGGAGAGAAGGTACAGATGTGGCAGGGTTACTTAAATGGAAGGTGAGGGTTGTTGTTCAGTCATTCAGTCACATCTGCCTTTGTGACCCCATGGACCATACTGTTCACAGGGTTTTCTTGGCAAGGATATTGGTAAGACAAACAGGGCTATTGGTAAGACTTGTCCAGGGCCACACAGTTCTGAGCCCAAATGTGGACCCAGATCTTCCCGACTCCAGGCCCAGCGCTCTAATTGCCCCTAACGGGATGACACGACTTTTTAAGAAGAGTCACATGGATATCAGGGAAAGATCCGGCAGACAGAAAGAGGCAGAAGACTAAGAGGAGGGGAAGCCTGAAATGGCAATCTGCTGGAGAAGGGATTGGACCAAGGAAATACAGGAAGAAGCTGGCTTTGGCCAGGAGAAAGATATTACTGTGAGATACTGGGAGAAAGGTGGAAAGAGTGGGGCACAGGGTCGAGGGTCCCATGAAATGGCAAGATCTTCAGATGAGGAAAACTGGGGAGGGGGAGGTTTGGAAAAGCTTTGTGCTAATACAGAATCGACTACAGAAGACTACTTTGCTTTCACTCTGGGCCTACTTAACTGGATGACGAGAATGTAATATACCCATTCAGCAATGTTGTGTGACTTCCAGCTCTGTTAAGCAGCATGTGAATAGGAGTGAAGGAGCTGGATGGTGGGGATAGTGTAGGGCTGTCTGTTACACGTAATCCTCTTCTGCCATCTAAATCATCGAGACCCCAAGCATTCACCTGCCCCTTCACTATTTCTACAAGAGTCATAATACAGAGAGCCTTTTAGCTTGCACATAAAGAACTTGGCTAGTACCCTTCTGGGGAATAGATCTGCCTAGTTATATATGCTCTGCAAGAATGAGCTTACCTGCTCCTCTTCATTGGGATAGAAATGAATTTGAGTCTGAGAAAGAAATGAGCAAAACCCCTGTAAAATGCACCTACTCTCTTCTCTGACACCCCTAACTGGGTGTCTGTCATCTGGCCAAAGACAGAGAAGCCATGGCTGTACAACTCTAACTACTGGGAAACTCTTTCTTGCACTGAACTGATGATGGAAGGGAAGCACCAAAAGACGAACTATGGTACAGGCAAAAGGAGGAGTTAAAAAAGGAAAGGCTTCTTAATGAGACTGACTTCAAAAGAGAAGATACGACGTGAGCAAGGCCCAGTAAAGTGCCTACATTATCAGGGTGATGGAGGTAGTTGAAGACAGACTTTGAGAAAGTAAACTCTAAAAATACACAAACACTAAGAGGAGGTATAATTGTAGTTACTACAAATCACAAAACTTAAGGGAAGTATAAACCAAGACCTACTAAACAAACTCTAGAATATTAAAAATAGGGGAAGCACCCCCAGCAATAAAGGCAGGAAACCGTTCATCCCTAGAGCAGCTAAAGTTAAAAACATAAACAGGTTTCAGAAGGACTGGAGTAAATTTACAGACAATAGAGTCATACTAGGAAGTGAGGGATATTTTGGAATGTACATTCCTATCCTTTTGAATCTGATATCAGAGAAGGGAACTCTGCTTTCCCACTAAAATTCCCTCTGGTGGTACTGTCAAAGTCAGAATACTGGATTTTTTTTTGTCTGACCGGCATTAGACTTTCTTCATATTTACAAAAGGTGTCTCAAAACTCTTTAAGCTTTGATAACTTAAAACTGCACCAAGACTTTTGAGATTCACAGTAATTTCCAGGTCCTTCCAAAGTAACTATAGATTTAAACACATTTAATCTATTTTAGAACCCAATTTTGTTGCCTTTAAAATATCCTTCTCACTTTTAATATTCAGAAAAGAATATAAACTAATAGTCAGCTAGTTTATTTAACACCATGAGATACTACGGAGCACTAGAAGAAGCAGGAGTAGATACTACTATTTCTACCCAGGATATCCAGAAGCCTAGATTTTTAACTGTCACCATAACAAATGAAGCAGGTTAACAGCCTTTTCCCAGGGTTCCCCAGCCTCTTATGCTAGCCCCTATAGCAGCCTGTGTGGCCAACTTCAGCTCAGGTCCAGAGGGGAGGAGAGTACAGAGTTCTAAAGCACCTTGTTCTGGAGCACAGCAGTGAGGTGTGGGTTGGCGGGTGCTGGTGCAGCTGCACTTTGAGGTAGGTTCATTAGCTGTTGCAGAAGGCTGGTGACAGTCATTGATGGAAGATGATAAAGGAGAAGGGAGAAGGGATTCAATAAGCAAGGTAAAACCTAGGAAAGAAAGACAAAAGCATCAGACACTGACAATGGGAGAAAGGAATCATATCATCCAATAGCCTGAAGGAAACCAGACTTAACAAAAAGTGAGGGATCCCAGGGACAGAGTATCAAATTATCTGCAGTTAAAATGAGTAACCCTCAAATTAGGTCCCAAAGCACCCCAACTTCTTCAAGTTTATTTTATTAACAATTCCATATCACCTGAATCAAAGAGAAGAAATCTTTTTATGAATACACAAGAGATAGAATTATCTTGAATCTAAGAGACCATTTAAAAGTTAAATGTTTTATTAGAAATTTAACACTACATTAATATAAACATGGATTAGTAATTTTAATGCTTAAAGTATAACACTTTTTCAGCACCTCACTTTTTGTTCCCAATAAAGATTCTATTCCCATTAATTCTCATTCACTTTTCACCAGGTATTTTTCACTTTGCATTACTTCATAAAGCTCATTCCAGATTTCTCTACATTCCATCTCTATCTCAGTTACATTAGAGGATTCCATTACATTAATGTAACACAATTTTGTTTACTCACTCCCCTACTGTTGGAACATTGAGGTTGCTTCCAATTTTTTTTTCCTCCTGCAATTACATATAATGTTGCTATGAAAATCTTTGGAGAGTTATTTTTGTTTGCTTTTGATAACACTGTGTGAGAGCCTGTTCCCAACAATGGAATCATTGGGTCAAAGGGTATTTTTCTTTTTGACTGTGCACTGCCGGATTACTTGCAGAATACTGTTGACTTTTTCAAGAGTTTTCATATTTATTCCTACCTCATTTTATGTCCTTAATCACTTTGTGGGGTAAGTGGTATTCTGGAGAAACTAATATAAAGGGAGGGAAAAGTGACTCGTCCTCAATCATAGAGAGAATCATTGCTGAGCCAAAACTAGAATCCAACCCTTTGAAAACACCACTTAGCCTTTTGGGGGTCCTGGATTCCACTCAGGCAGCAAGCTGGTGCAATCAATTGGATTCCTTTTCAGAATAACATTTTAAAACATGCAAACATAGGATTGCAAGTAAACTGAATTAAACCAATAAGAAACACATTAATCAAATAATATGCATTTTAAAAGTTCATAGACTCTGGTTCTAGACTACAAAGTTGAGGTGTTGAGTTCCAAAAAGAGAAAGAGTAAGAAAAGTAGAGAATCTAAGAGTTCAGTTGGTTTTTTTTTTTTTGGCTAGATAAGAGTTCACACAATATAATTATTTATCTTATTTTAAAGGTATCCACCCAAGAAATAAGATGGCAAAACTACAAGTTTACTCATCTATGTCCTCCAAATTCTCCCACTATAATTCAAAACTATTTCTTTCTATATGGTTCATTAAGAAAATAACTGGTTAGTGTCTTTCTCATAACAATTTTATATGCTTTAAGAGAGTAAAGTCATTCCTTTAGTGTCTTCAAAATGTTAAACCACAAACCACATCATTCCTCTGAGACATATTTTCCATTCTCTGAATCATATACCCTTTTCTGGTCTTTTAATTTCCTCTCCTATTCTTTTTTTTTTTTAAACCCTTACCTTCCATCTTGGAGTCAATACTGTGTATTGGCTCCAAGGCAGAAGAGTGGTAAGGGCTAGGCAATGGGGGTCAAGTGACTTGCCCAGGGTCACACAGCTAGGAAGTGGCTGAGGCCAGATTTGAACCTAGGACCTCCCGTCTCTAGGACTGGCTCTCAATCCACTGAGCTACCCAGCTGCCCCCTCCTCTCCTATTCTTAACACAATAATTTAACATGGGCCTGTAGAAAGATACTGCTCAACATATATGTGTCATATTATTTGGGCTCTGGGGTCCTAAATTAACTATAAAATAAGACTCCAATGAAGTGATCTTTAAGGCCTTTTCCAGATTGAGCATCATAGGGTTCTCTAATCCCAGATCATAAGATCTTTCTAAGTAGAAGCACCAGACATTAAGACAGTCTGCCATAATTCACAAGTTTCTTTGTTATTCCTGTGTGCATCGCATATTTTCTTCAGTTTTAGTTTTTATGAAGTGTACTTTTTTTTTTTAACCCCTTACCTTCAGTCTTGGAATCAATACTGTGTATTGGCTCCAAGGCAGAAGAGTGCTAAGGGCTAGGCAATGAGGGTCAAGTGACTTGCCCAGGGTCACATAGCTGGGAAGTGGCTGAGGTCAGATGTGAACCTAGAACCTTCCATCTCTAGGCCTGACTCTTAATCCACTGAGCTACCCAGCTATCCCCTGAAGTGTACTTTTAAGACATCACTTTGTACTACTTATTGAACTTTATCCAGTTTTGAATTTTCTGAAACTACTCTAAATTTTGTATTCTGAGATTTTTAGGTACCCTGCACAAGAATCCAAACATTACCCAGCTCACTTAAAGTGTTTTACAAATATCAGCCTGGCCTTACAGGGATATTACTTGATTCATCTTTACCGATGCTTGGTCATGGCTATATATTTACTATGTACTTGTTTCCTTCCCAATTAGAACATAAGCTCCTGGTAAGCAGGGTTCTGTCGGTCTTTGTACCTGTATCCCCAATTGGCGGCATTTAATCACTCCATAAGAAGCTATACAGTGAATAATCAAGTTACAGTAAGGAAGAAGCTGCACATGAAGAAAGTGCCAAACAGGAGAGATAGACCCAACACTATAGACCCAAAGCAATATACCAGCTCTTTTCTTCCTGTTTGTATGGCCTGCTCTGCTACCCTCCAAGCGATTAAAAACTTAAGGCTCCAGTAGATGACTTTTAATGACCAGAACATACTTCTGAGAAAAGTTCTCTTGCCTTAAGGAGAAGGAAAGAGAAAAACCTAGAATTGCTATCAGCTGTGAAGGACTAAAGGAAAGGTGTCTCTCCTGGGCTGTTACCTCATCTTGGGCATCCTTCTTGATCAGAAAGGGCAGGTTCCTGGCTGTTGCCATGAGGATGTCAGCTGCCTGCTCTTTGGACAAGAAAGGAAGAATACGGGCAACCATTCTCTTCCCTTTACGGATACACATGATCTGTGTAAAGTGGTCATCGCTTGGTCTGTAAAGGGAGAAAGGATTTCAAATTAAATCAAAATCAAGAGTATAGTGAGCTCCTGATTCATTCCATTAAGAACACTGTCAATGGAATATCTCATGAGGTCACTTTACTGTTATACTATAAGTAGTGTCAAAACCTACCCTTTCCTCAAAGAAAAAATGAAAACAAAACAAAACAAAACAAAAAAACCCCAAACGTCTAGGCATGAAATGCTTTTGCCTATGTACTGAACCATTTCATTTATTATCTTTGTCAAAAGACTTAGGGGCAAACTTTATGTTGACTCCTTACAGTGTCTATCTGTATGATCTGTATGCACACTTTTTAGGGAAAAATTCTCATGGTAAAAATGGGGAGCCAGTTCATGTCAGATAGGGTCCAATCCTCCTTTTAATTTCATCAATGCTACTATGTTGATTCCTAAACCTGAAGGAAGTGGTAGGGGAAAAAAAAGGAATTTTTCCTGAATTATCAGACAGGTATCCCTGACATGTTTAATCTCTCTTCTTCATGTCTGCTTCTCCACAATAAAAAATGCCACTCTCAATCCAACTCTAGAAAGGCTTACTGCCGGGAGAGTTTACCCTTATGAACAACTACAGCTAAGTGTATACCTTGATTTAGGAAAATAATTGTTCTAAAAGGCACTGTAGGTGTTAGCTGGGTGGCTCAGTGGATGGAGTACCAGGCCTAGAGATGGGAGGTCCTGGGTTTGAATGTGATCCCAGACACTTCCCGGCAGTGTGACCCTGGGCAAGCCACTTAACCCCCATTGCCTAGCCCTTACTGCTCTTCTGACGTGGAACCAATACACAGTATTGACTCCAAGATGGAAGGTGAGGGTTAAAAAAAAAAAGGCACGGTGTATGCAAACAGATAAAAAGATAACTCTCCATGAACAAAAAGAAGCAAAGACCCTATCAATCTTATGCTTTCCCCAACAGCAGCTCTTACCTCTCTTGCCCAGGCAATTTCCCCCTCAGGTTATCATACATGTCACTAATCTTCTGCTTTCTCTCCTCAATCAGTGCCTGCCGCTCCTCTTCCAGGCTTAGAAGATAGCGCCTCTCGTAATCCTCCACATCCAGGAGCAGACTGTATGTCTAGGGGGACAATCAGAGGCCCCTGGGTTAGGGCATCGCATTGTCAAGCCCTGAGCCCACCCAACTCAAAGCACTAGATATATTAAGCAGAAACTGAAGTAATCTAACAGATGACGGGGAGACTACAGGTCTCTATTCGATCTGGAATGAGCTTTGAACTTTTCCCAACAGGATACTTCCCTATTATGTTTCTACTTACCTTTTCTCCACAGGGCTAAAGGCAGAAAAATTAGGTCTACCCTTTGCCTAAGTTTTAAAACAGAAATCCTGGAATTGTACTTAAAAGCTCCAAACTGCTGCGCTTGCTAGAATGGCCTGGCAAGCAACAAGCAACAAACAAGAAGTGACTAAAGCCCAGATGATGTCATTTACTGAGCCCTTCTGGGATTCCAATAAATGCACTTTCCCATAGTGTGCACATGTGTCTGTGCATACGCACTTTCAAAAGCTCTATACATGTGTATAAAAATCTGGCAATTTCCCGATGGTGGCTGATTGTTGTTATAACTATTAGAACTTACTTTCTCAATTGTAACGAGAGTCTTTCGTCTCTTGTCTCGAACTTGTTTCTCTTTGGTCTCCTAAGAAAAGACAGACGCCTCAGTGCTATGTCTTTAGTCAAGCCCATCCCAAAGCTTAGACTGAGTATCTTCCTGCAGGCAGTGTGGCAAAAAGATTGTGTAAACTGAGCTGAACAGGGAACCTTTGTCTGCTGAAAGTGAAGAAGCTACACTAAACAATACCACAGAAAAATACAGACAAATGAACCAGTAGTGCCCAAGTGTAGATACCGAAGGACATAAAACTTACGTAGGATACATTTGCTCGAGGTGATGGGAACTGCATGTGTATGTAAATACATATATTCTGTGTGTGTGTGTGTGTGTGTGTGTGTGTGTGTGTGTGTGTGTGTGTGTGTACAGACAGAAAAAGAGAAGAAAAAAAAAGACAGAGATGAGGGTAGGAGACAGAAGCAAAGAAATCATGGTATGCTCTCAAGAACTAGGCAAATGTCAGACAAATAACAAGCCTTTTCTCCACCCACTGCTGTTATACACAGATAGGGCACAAGGAAGGAAAGGTGATAATCCAGATCTCTTTAAGTAGACAGTTCTGCTAACACCTACATCATCTTCGCTCCGGGATGTTACCACAGCATCAATCATTTTCCGAGGATTATTCACACTAGAGACAGTAAGCTTTCCCAAAGAGCCCTCAAATTGCACTGCAAAAACAAAATAAAAACAAAACAACCACAACAATGTTGGCAGACAGCTTTTAAAGAAAATGCTATTGTCTCATCAAAATCTGAGAAAAGATCCTTTATGTCCAAACTCTGAGAATGTATATTTCCCAATAATTCCCAATAACGTAAACCCCTAAGTTCAGCACACAGTGGAATAAGAATTGAAGATATTTACTCTTTATTTTAAGGTGTCATGGGAAATGCATTCATTGCATTAATGTCTTGCTGTAGAATGAGGGCTTAGAGGACATGTATAACTCCAGCCTAGGAAGCCCTGAAATAGTTTCAACACTCAGAGAACTGAATGCTAAGACACTCACCTGGCTTGTAGGCATGCTCCAGCTTTGCCACTTGGGGAGTGATCAGCTTGGTACGTTCTTTCTTGGGGCCATCTCCATGTATTTCCTCAGCTGCTGAGAGTTTCTCCAGTTTCTCAAAGTAGTTCTAAAGAACAGAAAGAATTATAAATTATCTTTAATACAAGAAGGCCCTGAAGTTAAGCTGTGTCAACTGACACAGTACATTTATTTTTTTATCTTTAAGAAAAAGAAAATAGAAAGGACAAAAAATTTATTTCAAAGCAAAATTATAATATTTGCATCAATTGACACATGTGCCTAGTCCTTCAAATGTTAATGATTCAGAATAATGGGCCACACTGGAAGCTGTAGTTTGGGCAGGATAAGAGTGTTTGGCTTGCCGATATTCCAGGTTTTATTTAACTAACTCTGAAAATCTACTGTTATCAATTTAATCTTTCATCAAGCCTGAGGAAGCACTTACGAGGTGCCAGACATTGTACAAAGGTCTTGAGATACAAAGATGGAATTGGTAAACTACTGTTTTCTGAGATCTTCAGTTCTATTGGAGTGATAACACATACAAATACATAAGAAAATATATATATATATATAAAATTATGAGGGAGTATGGCAGGGGCTGTCTGGGTGGGTAGGGAGTCCTAGCAACAGAGGACAATCAGAGAAGGTCTCTGTAGCTGTCTACACCTGTCTAGGGGCAAGGGAAACAGTATGTACAGATTGTCTTAGAAGAGAGCATGCTCAGTCTTGCACATGGCTAGGAAAGCCTCTGACCCTTGACCCCAACTTCCCACAGGTTAGGCAGGAAAACAGGTTTCTTTGTGTTCACCTGGCTAAGAGAAACCACATCTATGTGTTGTGTATATTTGCATATCAAAGAGATTAAATACAGCCACAGCATGCTCCGCCTTCTCTCTTCCACTCTTCCCACTCTTCCCTCTCTTCCTCACTTGGATCTCAGCTCCCACTGATGCCTGTCCTTGCTGGAGTTTGGCCTCTGGCCAAGCTCCATCTTTAATCCTTCTCTATCTCTCTCATCTGGGACCTGGCCTTTGGCCAGGCATTTTCTTTTCTCTATCATCTCTCCGACCTGTGTGGTATTAAGTTTGGATCACTGGACGGTACAAGCCTTCTGAGTAGTCCACTGATTGGAGTGTTGCTGTGGCTCATTGATAATTAATAAGGCCTGGATTTCTGACTCATTCCTGCAACCTCATATCTATAATTTGGCTCCGCCATCCCCCTCGTGGTATCCAAAACTTCTATCCTTCCTCTATCTTCCTACCTTAAAGCTTCTCTCCCCTCGGGAAGCTTTAGTCTCATGAAGAATGACATGAGCAAAATTTTGAAGGAAACAAGATTCTAAGAGACAGAGGTGATGAGGGAAACTATTCCAGGGAATAGGCAGTGAAGAGCCCCAAAGACGGTGTATAAGAAACAAAAAGGCTTGTCACTGAACCACAGAGTGCAGGAGGGGGAGTGATACCAAACTAGAAAGGCAGCTTGAGATCATGTTGTGAAGGGCTTTAAAACCAATTATATTTGAACCTAGAGATAAAATGGGGCACCCTGCACTTAACTGAGAAACACTATGTAGCTATGTGGAAAAGTGGATAGAGTGCTACAGCAACTTGAAATCAGGAAGACTCATCTTCCTGAGTTGAAAACTGGCCTCAGACACTTGGCAAGACTCTTCAGCTTGTATGCCTCAGTTCTTCATCTGTAAAATGAACTGGGGAAAAGGAAATGGCAAACCACTCTAGGAGCTTTGCCAAGAAAATCCCAAAATGGGGTCATAAGAGTCAGACATGACTGAAATAAGTGAATATATGCTCAAATTGGACCTTTAGAAAAATCACTTTGGTAGCTATGTGCAAGATGGATTGCAGTAGTGAGAGACTGGAAACACTGAGACAAATCAGGATGTAGCTTCAGTAGTCCACACAAACGACAATGAAGGCCTGAAGTGGGGTGGTGATTGTTTGAATGGAAAGAAGGGGACAGATGTCAGAAATATTGTAGAGGAAGAAATGACAAGACCTGGCAACTGACTGGATATGTGGGTTGAAGAGCAGTGAAGAGTTCATGGTAACATCAATGTTTCAAACCCTCAGTACACAATTGGATCATGGTGCCCTTGACAGAAATAGGGAAATTAGGGTGAAGAGTGAGTTTTGGGGAAAAGATCAAGAATTCTCTTTTGCATATAATGAGTTTAAGAAATCATCTCATTTGAAATATCCAATAAGTAGTTGAAGATTTGGGTTCAGGAATGAGTAAGGCTAGAAACACAGATCTGGAAGTCATCTGCACGAAGATGATAATTAAGTCCATGGGAGCTTTTAAGGACACAAACTGAGAGTGAAGAAAAAGAAAAGGGTTTAGAACAAAGTCTGGGGATCTAGCCAATAGTTGAGGGACATGATATGCATTACCAAACAAGAGACTGAGAAGAGGCCAGACAGGTAAAAGGAAAGCCAAGAAAAATGCTGTATCATGTAAACACAAAGAAAAGAGAGTATCCAACCAAGAAGACAAGGTGGTCAACAATGTTGAATGCCACAGAGGTTAAGAAAGATGAAGACTGAGGACCATTTGACATTAGCAAATATATATCTGTAGTGGACCTGGTCGGTTTGGTTGAATGATTCCCTCCAAGTTCATTCAGCATCATATGAACAGGAGTGGAGAAGATGGCAGGAGTATTTTTACACTAGAGTCTGGCATGGTTATGAACACTGACAAGACAAGAGAGGATGGACTTGAGATTAGAGTACAATAGAGCTGAAATCACAAGGTAGAAACTGAGAAAGGGAAAAAAGTAAAGAAAGAACAAGAACAATGGTAGAGAGGAGAGAAGTACTGGATGATAAATAAGTTTAGGAGAGGTGACGAATAGGGAAGTATTGAATGATAGGCCAATAAGATAGAAAACATTTCTTTGGAGGTTTTAGTGGTAGAAATGGAATATACATGAGTGGTAGTGAAGTAAAAGGTCAAGTGGAATAGAGGTCATTCATGGTACCTAAAAAAGCCTGAGGAGTATGGAGCTTCATCAACATATGCCAAAGTCTCTAGTAAAAAAGCCCTTTCTGGTCCTGAACGTCTTGATAAAGAATCCTGAATGACATAGATGACAACTTCCATTAGGATTTGGAGTCCATAATATATATATGGATGGAAGGAGCTGATGTGTCAAGAGAGATTCTAGAAGTGGGCCTGGGGAGTGTGAAGTATTCCAACTCTCCTAAAACCAATGGGCAAGGGGGTATATAAGGAAGTGTATATAGTGCTGAAGGGAGTGGTCAGGGATGTGGTGTCATCTATGGGGACCCAAGTCTCTGCAAGAAGCAGATAGGAGAGGCACAAAAGGAAGAGTACTGAAATACAGAAAAGTCTATTAAACAAGGAAGGAGGGAATTGTAGAAGGCAAAGGGTAAGAACAAAGTGGGACACAACAGAGGTAGGGTTGAGGTGGATAAGGATTAAGGAATGTGAAGTGGAAGACAGGCACTTACTAGAACAAAAGTCTGATTCTTCAAATAAGTTGAGTAATCTAAAGGATGAACCATACTGATGAGCAAAGATAATGCAGAAGGGATCTGATATATTAAACTGAAAAGGACTACTGAAAATAATTGAAATGTGCACCCAAAAAATTCCATTGCATTACAAGGACTAATAGACATCAGCATTCAGCATGAAGAACAGAATTTACCAAGTCTTGAGACAGTTTGGGATTTCAAAAGAAAATTCCACTGACACTTGTTTTTGAATGGGGCTATAAAAGAAAAGTATTGCCTGAGAAATATATATTTGGAAGGAGGTGATTCAGCAGTGTAGAAAGAATGAAGGATAAAAAGGGAAATTACAAACTGGGAAACAATCTTCATAACAAAAATCTCTGATAAAGGTCTAATTACTCAAATTTACAAAGAGCTAAATTAATTGTACAAAAAAATCAAGCCATTCTCTAATTGATAAATGGGCAAGGGGCATGTATAGGCAATTTTCAGTCAAAGAAATCAAAACTATTAATAAGCACATGAAAAAGTGCTCTAAATCTCTTATAATCAGATACAAATCAAAACAAACATGACAGCAAAGGAAAGTAATGAATGTTGGAGGGGATGTGGCAAAGTTGGGACATTAATTCATTGCTGGTGGAGTTGTGAATTGATCCAACCATTTTGGAGGGCAATTTGGAACTATGCCCAAAGGCATCTGCCCTTTGATCCAGCCATAGCACTGCTGGGTTTATAACCAAAAGAGATAATAAGGAAAAAGACAAGAGTATTCATAGCTGCACCCTTTGTGGTGGCCAAAAATTGGAAAATGAGGGGATGTCCTTCAATTACAGAATGGCTGAACAAATTGTGGTACTTGTTGGTGATGGAATACTATTGTGCTCAAAGGAATAATAAAGTGGAGGAATTCCATGTGAACTGGAACAACCTCCAGGAAGTGATGCAGAGCGAAAGGAGTAGAACCAGGAGAACAATGTACACAGAGACCAATACACTGTGGTACAATCGAATGTAATGGACTTCTCCACTGGTGGCAATGCAGTGATCCTGAACACAACCCTAAAATTATCCTTACAACAACCTGGAGGGATCTATGAGAAAGAACACTATTCACATTCAGAGGAAAAACTGTGGGAGTAAAAACACCAAAGAAAAAACAACCATTTGATTGCATGGGTTAAGGGGGACATGGTTGGGGATGTAGATTCTGAATGAACATCCTAATGCAAATACCAACAATATGGAAATGGATTCTGATCAAAGACACATGTAATACCCAGTGGAATTGTACGTCGGCTATGGGAGGGGCGAAGGGAGGAATAGAAAATGATTTTTGTAACCAGGGAATAATGTTCAAAATCGACCAAATTTGGTGCTATCACCAAACAAACAAACAAACAAACAAAAGAATGAAGGTGTTTATTGTGGTATCAAGAGTAAATTAAAATAAATATGTAGAAGGTCTCTAGAGTACTGGATAGATCTACTATAGAGTGTTTGGGGTATAAGAGCAAGAATCTTACAGGATGAGAAGGCATCAAGGAGTCCTGCAGCAATAAAAATCACAAATTCATTTAAGTATTTAAAACCAAAGAGCATACAAAAAATCAGCAGAAAGTATGTACCTGGTAATAAAAATCATCTAGGTAGGGATCAGTGCTTTGTAACTGCATCATTTGGATCTTCGAAACCCAATCCTTTTCTCGTTGTAACATAAGGTTGGCATATGGGTCCTTTCGTAGCTGTTCCTGATTGTTGCTCCGGTGACCTCTATCCCCAGCTGCACCATTTATACCTCGATGTTGACTAAGGAAAAGAAGACATACTCAATTCACTCATAGATTTGGGAATGATAGGAACCTTGCCTTGTTTTGATGCTATTAATATACCTTTTTAATAACATGAAAGTAAACAGTACAATTTTAAAAAATGTTTTTAGGTAGGATATGTAATTAAGTCATAATTTAAGGGAGATGGCTGCACAATGCAAAGAAATAGATATAAGCAGAAAATTCTTTGCATTCCTTTAAAGGTAAGAATGTAAAATACTTGGACAATTTTAGAACCTGAAGGATCTTTGATGATCTTCATATCCAGTTTCTTCATTTTACAGTTATAAGAAAAATAAGGGTTGGCTCATGGCCTAACTTTATGTGAATGTGAAAGCTGAAAAAGGATTTAGTTACTGCAAATTCAAAAGTATAATATCTAAGTTAAAATGATCAACAAAAGACAGTCCAGAATCTAGTGAAAAAAGATTTGCAAAATGAGATTTACTTTGAAAAGTCTGACTTAACTCTAGTCCAGGTTCCTAAGTAGCCTGACAAAAATTAGTTATTTCCTCTTTTTTGTATCTATAGATAAGAATTATATTATCATTTTTTTAAACCCTTACCTTCCGTCTTGGAGTCAATACTGTGTATTGGCTCCAAGGCAGAAGAGTGGTAAGGGCTAGGCAATGGGGGTCAAGTGACTTGCCCAGGGTCACACAGCTGGGAAGTGTCTGAAGCCAGATTTGAACCTAGGACCTCCCGTCTCTAGGCCTGGCTCTCAATCCACTGAGCCACCCAGCTGCCCCCATATTATCATTTTTTAACAGTCCTGTCATAACTGCATAAGAAACATACGGAATGCCAGTGTTAATGCTTAAGGAACTATCAACTCTATTTCAAAACAAGAATATTATACTGATTTATATATTTACTATGATTAGCAACTTTAACAAGATTGATGGCTGTGAAATTTAGGAAGTAAAAAAAGAAACATTTTTCTCTCTAGGAAAAATAGTTACACTGATGGACCGTTGGTGGAGTAGTGAACTAGTCCAACTATTCTGGAGAACAATTTGGAATAACACTCAAAGGGACATCAAAGTATGCATGCCCTTTGACCCAGCAATATCACTTTTGGGTTTATATCACAAAGAGATCAAGAAAAAAGGAAAAGGACAGCTTTTTGTGGGAGCCAACAACTGGAAATTGAGAGGATGCTAGTAATTGGGGAATAGTTGAATGAGTTATGATATTTGATTGTGATAGGATATTACGGTGCTGTAACATGGCAAGATCTAGATAAACCAATGCAAAATGAATGAGAACTGAGAAAGTGTTGTGGACAGTAACAAATGTTATAAGGACATTCAACCGAAAGATTTGGCTATTTGGATCAATGCAACTATCCAATATAATTCCAAGGGCACATGACAAAAAAAATATAATTCACTATCAGAGAAAGAAATGATGACTATGAATGCAAATTTAAGTCTAACTTTCTCACTCAAATTTGTTTTTTTTGTCTTTTTTTTGAAATATGGCAAATATGGAAATATGTTTTACATGATTTCACATGTATAAATTATATCATCTTGTTTGCCTTCTGATGGGAGGGAGGGAGATAATTGGGAACTCAAAATTTAAAAAAGAAAAGAATGTTCAAAATAAATTTTAAAATGTATATATAAAAATAATATTTTCCTCTCTGGCAGTGAGAATAAACCCCTAAAGAGAAATAAAGTACAAATTAAAGAATATAATTGCATTATACATATTTTTAAAAGATGTTAATAAGTATAGGCAATAAAGAGAAAAATGTTTGGAAACTGAGTCTGGGCAGTCTATCTGCCACTCACTATTATGTGAACCAGGAGAATATCAGTTCCTGGAGAGCAACAATGACTCATTTGTTTTAGCATACTTGACGCCTACCATGAGCCCTAGTATTGAACTTATTAATGCTTCTTTCCAACTCAAGTCTCCACTATCCTTCTGATAAAAGGGAGGTGATATCTTCTGGCAACTCACTCCAAAACTTTGTGATAAATTCAGAAGAAAATTTCAAAATTAAGGTTCTTTAAGCACCTAAATACTGTATTACTCACTGAAATGTATGACCAGCAAGGACTTTGACAAGTCATAAAACCTGTCACTTGGCCATAAGATTATGCTTGGTCTTAAGACCCAAACCATTACAGTTGGTTAACAATGCATATGGAATACTTATTAAGAATATAGTACAAAATAACACATATACATAAATATCATAGTACGTATTGAACCACAGCCATACTCATTTCAAATAAAGGGGGAAATGTAGCCAAATAATTGGAGAAGTATTTTGGAAGATAAAAATGTGATTTGACAAATGTGTGAACAGAATGTGTAAAAGGTCAAGGATGGAAGTAGGAAAAGTTAAATGGCCATTAGCACATAGGATGATCTGACTGATCAAGAAAAATACACAAAGGCAACTATGTGGCTCAGATAGTCAAGCCTGGAGACAGATGTACTGATTTGGTCTCAGACACTTCCTAGCTGTATGACCCTGGCCAAGTCACTTAACTCCAGTTGCCTAGCCCTTACTGTTCTTCTGCATTGGAACCGAACCGTTATGAAGAAAGAAAAGAGAGGAAGAAATACAAAAATGTATGAGGCACAATAGGTAGAGAGCCTTCAAGTCCGTGATCACAAGTTCATTTAATCAGTATATGTTAAGCACCTACTATATACCAGATTACCAGATATGTTCACACTGAGGACCAAAGACCAAAAAAAAAAGCCCTGTTGTTAAGGAACATACACTATTATATTTGGAAGAGGAACATCATGTGTATAAATATACACGCAAAATTTTTGAGGGAGCCCTAGCAGGATAAAGATAAGACTTCCCATAGAAGGTGTTATTTGAGCTGAGCTTTGAAGTTAACTAGAGATTCTAATAAGTTGAGGTAAGGAGAGAACATTCCAAAAATGGAGGATGGCCAATGCAAAGATAGAGATGAAAGAAAAGAAGGTCAACCTAGCTGGAACATAGACTGCATGGAGGAAAATTATATGAGAGAAACCTGGAAAGATAAGCTCAAGTCAAATTAGGAGAGGCTTTAAGAACTAAACAGGGGAGTCAGTATTATATCCTAGAGACAAAACGAAGAGAGGTAATAAATTCAGATCTGTGCTTTAGGAATATCAGTCTGGTAGCTGTGTGGAGAATTGATCAAAGAGGGGAGAGAATTAAGGTAGGAAGACCAATCAGTAGACCACTGCAATAGTCCAAGTGAGAGGTAATGAGGGCCTGAAGTAGGGGGATAATTATATGAAAGGAGAAAAGGGCAATGAAGTGAAATAGGCTGTGAAGAGATTGCTTTGTTTTTGCTTTGCTGCTATTTCATATTTTTCTGGGTGTGGGTTTTCTCTCCTCAATAAAATGACTGAAAAACATTTATGAAGCACCCATTATGGAGCAAGCATACTAGACTTATGTAGAATGTAAGTTCTTGGAGCATGTGAGCAATTATGTTTTTGTTTTCGTATCTCCAGCGCCTCCCATAGTGCCTGGCACATAATAGGTGTTTAATAAATTTGCTTGTTGAATTTAATTGAATTGAACCCTACCAACAACTCTCCCCAGCACAACCAAACCAGATTAAAATGTAATGGGGGAGGGAGGGGGAAGCTGGGTAGATCAGTGGATTGAGAGCCAGGCCTAGAGATGGGAGGTCCTAGGTTCGAATCTGACTTCAGACACTTCCCAGCTGTGTGACCCTGGGCAAGTCACTTAACCCCATTGCCTAGCCCACACTGCTCTTCTGCCCTGGAACAAATAAATAGTATTGATTCTAAGATGGAAGGTAAGGGTTATTTGTAAAAAGAAATTATGCCCTAAGTCTATTTAGGAAGGCAAAGTGAAGATAAGAGAGAATCCATTGATCATCTCCCCCCCAAAAACTTAAGAGTCAAGAGGAAAAGTTCTAGAATATCATAGCCAAAATCCAAAATTTCCAAAAAATATAAGGACAAAAGAGATAATCAAGGATAAGTTACCTTGCAAAACTGAGTATAATTCTATAAGGGAAAAGTGAACTTTAATAGAATAAAAGACTTCCAAAAATTTCTGATGAAAAGACCAAAGCTAAGCAAGAATTCTGAAATATAAACACAAGAGTTTGGAGAAACCTAGGAAAGGGAAATTTATTTGAGCAACTGAAAGGGGCTATATGTTGATTTAGAGCTAATGTTCTAATGAAGGAGAATAAAGAAGTGTCCCATCAGAAGAACCTTAACAGAAGACATAGGGATGGCTTCTGTTCTGAGGGTTTTAAAAAAGAGGAAAGAGAAGGAAGAGTTAATTAGAATAGTAAGGAGGAAGAAAGGAACATAACTTGCTATTTTTCATAGTTGAGGTGTGTGAGAAGAATTTGCAAACACAGAGGAAGGAGTTGTGGAGAAGTAAAACCAGATAAATCTCACTCTTATCTGAAACAGAAACAAGAAGGTTAAACACAACACACAATTTGTTGTAGAAATATATTAATTTGGGAGGCAGCTGGGTAGCTCAGTGGATTGAGAACCAGGTCTAGAGATGGGAGGTCCTGGGTTCAAATTTGACCTCAGACACTTCCCAGCTGTGTGACCCTGGGCAAGTCACTTGACCCCCATTGCCTAGCCCTTACCACTCTTCTGCCTTGGAGCCAATACACAGTACTGACTCCAAGAGGGAAGGTAAGGGTTTAAAAAAAAAAAAAGAAATATATTAATTCAACAGGAAAATGAGAGAGGGAGAGATGGGGGAGGGGGGAAGAGAGAGAGTGTGTGTGTGTACTATAAGAGGGAGGAACATATAAGGAATGGAATAGCCACAAAAAACCCCCCAAAACTTCTTAATCCTGAAAGGGATACTAAAAGAGGGGGTGGGCAGAGGAATTCCCCATCAGTTAGGGAATGATTGAAATCATCATGGTATGTGATTGTGATGAGATTTATTGTGCCATGAGAAATAATGAGATCATTTCAGAAAACACTGAATAGTACGAACTGATACAGAGTGAACAGAATCAGAACAATTTATACAAGGGAAATATTTTAAAGAAAATCATCTTGGACCGGTTTAAGAACTTCAATCAAAGCAATGAGCAAACATAGGAAGGCACCAGGACAAAGCTTCAGAGAGGTGATGACACAAGGTGCAGAAAGAGCCCCCCAACCGCCCCCCCCAACTTTGGCCATTGCTACTGTGTGGATTCAGAAGTCTTAGCCAAGGCTTTTTTGGTTATCTTCTTTCTCTTGGTTTTTTAATTGGAGGAGGGTTGAAACACTGTCACACATGCACAGAAGGGAACAGAAGAAAGTTCAGAAGAGAGCATGGAAAAGCAGGGTAGTTTTGAAAGTAACATGTGAACTTGCATAAATGAAGATTCACTTTTATAGATAATACTCTTTGTTCTTTTGGGTCCATGGCAATGCCAGCAAGAAAGGAAACTCCAGCGAAAGCAAGAAGGTGACAAAGATCCAGCAGGCAGGAAGAAATGAAAGTCATGTGAGCAAGGTTCCAGAAAGGCCAGAAACAGAGCTAAGCCAACAGTGAACAGTGTAAAAGCCTCAGATATGTCAGTTTAGTACTAAGACTTATGGAGATGAGAGATGAGGCTTATGCTACTTAATGATAATTCTGAAAATTCAAATTTACAAAGAATATTTCTTCCAAATAACTGAACAAATTTCCTAAGCTCATCCAATTTCTTGCTCAGCACTCTTATGAGAAGACGAGTCCTTGAAGATTTTCAGAGCACTCATCTTACAAAAGTTCTGCAAGGTAGGTGGCATAAGTAATATCAGATTCTTATGTAATTGAGGAAAATGAGTCTCTGGGGGTTAAATGATCTGCCTTTTTTGGTCACACAACTAAAATGTGCTGCAACCAACATTTGAGCCCAGATCTCAGAACCCATGAGCACTCCCACTATGCCCCACGGTATGTTTATACCTGGGCCAATAACAATATTACTGTCCTATATTGTACTGTCCAGGTGAACATGTTGGACTTCCTCCTTTCCTCAATGCTTTCCCCTCCTTTTCTTTGTAGATGCACAAAAGAGAAAAACGGTTTTTTTCAGGAAGTCTGAGTTAAAACCTGGCCTCAACTAGGTATGTGACCTCGACAGTCATTCAAGCTTGGTTTGCTTCAATTTCTTCATCTGAAAAATGGGGATAACAACAGCACCTGCCTTACAGAGTTGTAAGTATCTAATGAGCTTGCACACGTAATGTACTATGTAAAGCTTAAACTGCTATGTCAGGGTGATGATTTTTAGTACTATCTCTGTTGTTATTTGATCAACCAAGTCCACAAAAGCATTTCACCAGGTGTCAAAACAATCAGTGTAAAGTAGAAATATCTCTTCTATTAACATCCTCCAAATTCAGAAGAACCTGGTACTCACTTTCTATTCTGTTGCTGTCTCTGATGTAAGAGTCGACGGTGCTGTGGGTGAAGGTGAGTCGTATCTGGTCTAAACATCTGGGACGGAGGTCTATGGAAAAAACAAAAATAGCTTCCCTGAATCATCCAAGTGATAGGAAGTACTCTTGTGTCCAGCTAGTCATTTCTCCAGCAAGCTCTTCACTCAGCTGATAGGTGGTTAACTAGTTCACATTTCTAAGGGGACATCATTTTAAGGCAGAGTTATAAGTCTTCATTTACTTCAGGAGACCTGGTTGTGAAGTGATATCAAAGCACCCAAAAAGCAAGACCCTGGCAGTTTAAATCACACATACTCATCTCCTAAAGGCAGTCCTGACACTTAAGTGAAGTGCTAGAAGGGTATGTATTTTTCTGGCTAAATTTCTCATTCTAGAAACAGTCCTAAGTGCAAGTGAGACTGTTATACCCTTTCAACCCCGAAAAATGCAATGAGCATCTTTGATGCTCATATATATGTTATACTTGTCAACATGGAACTTGGAAAACCCAAACTTGTAGCCTAGTAAGATCTGATGACCCCCAAGTTTTAGGACTAGCTTCTAAGTTGAAGACCCAAAGTTTGTACTTGTTCCCTGTCCCTGTGAGAATCCACCCTGAAGGGAATCCCAGGCTAGCTGTTTCAGACTGAATAATGGACCCCAAGGTAAAGACAATTCACTTGAGGTGGAGGCTAAGCCCAAACCGACTGATTCTCCTTGTTTCCAGAAGCCTCTTCCAATATATCATAACCTCCTTCTGAGGATCGAACTTGGGACCTTCAGCTTTTGAGACTGATGCACTGCCTACTGTGCTAGAGTCATTCAGTTTGGGCTTAGCCCCACCTCAAGTGGACTGTCTTTACCTTGGGGTCCATTTTTTAGTCTGAAATAGCAAGCCTGAGATGCCCTTCAGGATGGATTCTCACAGGAACAGGGAACAAGTACAAACTTTGGGTCTTTAACTTAGAAGCTAGTCCTAAAACTTGGGGTTCATCAGCTCTTACTAGGCTACAAATCTGGGGTTTCTAGATTCTATGGTGACATACTCAACCAAGATGAAATATTTTAGTTACCTTAGGTTTTGCAGGTGAGGTCCTGGGCAGGAGGGATGCTGTTGTGCTGGGGGTGGTGTAGCTGGTGGAGGTGCGCCAAAGAAGGCACGGAAGCCAGGAGCTTGGGGAATCATCTGCGCAACCCGTCCTTGAAGCAACTTGGGATTCATGGAAGCAAGGGGACTGCTCACAAATCCGGAGAGACGAGCAAATTGGCTAGGAGACATACGTCCAGGCTGCAGGCACAAGAAGGGACAAAAACTTCAATTTAGCTACAAAGGACCTTATACCGGTCAATCAGTACACTTCTATCCACCAAAGAGCCAACATTCTCTTCATCGATACCTTCACTGGGAAAAGCAAAGCAGAGAATATGCTAAGCAGTGACTGAGTAGTAACAAAAACCAAATAGTATCTCCTTAGAAAAGAAAGTGAGGGGGCAGCTGGGTAGCTCAGTGGATTGAGAGCTAAGCCTAGAGATGTGAGGTCCTGGGTTCAAATCTGACCTCAGACACTTCCCAGCTGTGTGACCCTGGGCAAGTCACTTGATCCCCATTGCCTAGCCCTTACCACTCTTCTGCCTTGGAACCAATACATAGTATTGATTTCCAGATGGAAGGTAAGGGTTTAAAAAAAATTAAAAAAAGAAAATAAAGTGAGAAGCCTGAACTAGCAAGACAAGGATAGACACACACAGCCTTACCTGTGCTCCTCCTAGAAGCTGTGCTCTCTGAATGGGGCTGAGAACAGGTGTGACACTGGGAGGAAATGGGTGGCCCAAAAGGGAAGAGTTCTGGAAAACAAAGTAGGAAACTGAAGTTCTAAACGAAAAAAACCAATCAACAAAATATATCCATTCAGTAGGCACACAAAACATACTTGAATCATGTATAAATAATATAAACTGAGCAACTTATGATACTCAGGCTATCTCCTCAAAGAAAACAAAAAGGTGAGAGAATGGTACTTTGAGTTATAGAAAGGGAAACTGGTTATTTAATAAGCTGCAGCAAATGGTTAAAAAAAAGCTTTAAAAACCAAAGGCAAGGTGATCAGAGCCTGGATTTATAAAGAAGAGAAAGTAGAAGCAGCATGAATTGTAGTAAACTTCATGGCCCTTTTAAGATTAAAAAATTGAAGCTGAGAGGTTGTAGAAAGGACACATGGAAATTCAGGAAGCAGCGGCGGTAATGGGCAGCAGAAGGTGGTGAAGGATGCACATCCATAGGCACACATGCACACACATCCACAAGAAAGGAGTCAAGTATAATACCGCAACACCGCAGAGCTGGTTTGGAGACATCCTCTCGCCATAGGGAGCAGGATATCGCTGTTGCATTGGGGCACGAACATGAACGGGTTTCGGACAAAGAATCTGTTGGGGAAAAAAGAAATCCAATGGAAATGGTCTTTGACACAAGCCAGTTTCTCTTTCACCTACTCTAAGTGTCCCTCCCCTTAGATTTTGGCATAGAAGTAAAATGGAAAGCGATGGCCCTATTTCTAAATAGGTTCAAGCATAGACCTCCTATCTTTTCTCTCTCACAAACAACAATGTGCCCATTTTAGTTGAGGGAGATTTAGCTAATTCTCCAGTATCCCCACCCCTTCCATGCTGAGGGAGGTACTAGCAAATTCTTGGACTTGCAAATTCTCACTCCCATGATGGCACATTTTGGAAAACTGTTAGGGAAAGGGAATGGATAAGAAAGCTGGAGGATTAACTAAGCCCCATTCTGGAGACTTTGTGATATTCGATATCCTGATATGGCCTCCATGCTCAGCAGCTTCATGATACACTGTGATTGTTTCTACTGTTTCAGATAAAAGTGATCCTGGCTGGGCCATACCAGTACCTCCCTCCCCCCATACCTTCCAAATGGGCCTTCCTTTTCAGCTGCTGGTTTCAGGTGGAGGAAAGTCTATGGAACAGGACTGCACAGGCTCTAGGGAAAGCAGGGACATCTTAAGGGTACAAAGGGATGTGGACAGCACTGTGTGTTCCCATTCCCCCCAGCCTTTAATTATCTGGCAGCATTTTGGATAGTCACCAAAATATTTTTTAAAATATCATTAAGTGGTAACCTATTTGTTTTCAATTACAAGATATCAGCAGCAGCAATGGATGATAGGGGCATCTTTCTCTTCTTTACTCTAAATTGGCTATTTTCCTTTCTAATTTAGTGCCTACCAAAATCTTCCTCCCTCCTCCCAGAACAAATCCACTAAATGATTTTGCCCAGATTCCCGTTATCCTGGGCTGAGTGCCTGTGAATGAGACATACCTGCTGGTTAAAGCTGGGTACAGCCATCTGCTTAGGTGGAGTGCCTATTGGGACTGCTCTGACAGGGGGGCTCCCAATGACAGGAGATGTGGAACGCCTTGGTAATGCCCGCTCGGAAAGGTCCCGTTCCTCTTCTGGACCCTGTGGGGGTCTCTGAGGCAAGGCATATTCTAACACAGATACTGTGGGCATTTCCTGATTGAAAAACAAAGCAATTAAGAAAACTGGACATGCAAATGCTTTAGTAATTTCCAGAGATACGAAGACACTTTGAGACAACATGACCCTAATCAGTGGCACAGTTATAGTGGTGGGTGGGTTAAACTGAATTTAATGGTATAAAAAAATAACTCAAATTGGGGAACAAATACTACACCAAACAAGACTTTTGCAGTCACTACCACATCTCTTGTTTCAATATGCCTTAATAAATGTTTGTTGAATGGAGCCTTAAGGACCTATCATGTGCCAGGGATTTTGCAAGGAATTGGGGACACAAGGACAAGCCCTCACGGAGCTACATTCTGTGAAAACAATGATATATTTCACAATAGTAAACTACTTGTGTACTCTGGATTATTAATGTGACTACATATGCTACCTGAGCAAGCAGTGGTCCTCGTATTCGTCTCAGAACTGCAGGGCCATCCCAAATGCTGGAATTGAGACCTCCAGGCTGGGGGCACAAAAAAGGAAAAGAGATGAATAATTTTTGGAACATTAGAACAATCTGAATTCTCTGGCTGCTTTATTCTCTTCCATCTGAAGGAGGATCCAGAGCATTCAACAATCTAAGAAAACACATTTCACCCCTCAGTCTTTTATGTGGGCAGGCCTACCACTATGGAAGCCTTTTTATTCTTTATTCACTTTTAGTAACAAGCATATAAGGAACCTCAGCACAGTAAAAAGTTACAAAGCTTAAGACATCATTCAATTACATTGTCCAGGTGGAAGTACCAGAGAGTCTACCTCCAAGCCCTCGGAGCCTGGGGATCCACTCACCTGCACAACAGGCCTGGTCTGCACTGCCTTCATGATAGCTGGGTCCTCCAGTTCATTGTCAATCACCATTTTACTGAGTCTTTCTGCCAGGTTTTCTTCATGGTCTCCCAACAAGTCCATCTCATCAGTGCTTCCATTGCCTGCCTGTTCAACAGCCACCACTGGCTTCTCTTCCAATTCAGCCAGGCGCTCATGTGCTTCCTGCCAGTCATCATCTACAAGGAAACCAAAGACAGAATATTGCTCATGAAAACATGATAGGTTTATACTACAAGATCATTGGGAGTGTGAGGTTTATAGTTTTACAATTTTTTTTTGTATTATCTCTTCTACCTTCAGAATCACCTCTATTTCAACCATTTTCATTATCACCTGTAAGGGGGAAAAGAACCAAAGGGATATCTCTAGCCCTAATCTCTCTCTCTCTAAAGCAACATAAGTGAAGAGCCAAGTAGCTCTTGGATGTTCCCAACAAGCTACAACACTGACACCTCAAACTCAGCATGTTCAAAGTAAAATCCATCTTCCTTTAATATATGCTCCCACTATTCTCCTTAACTTATTCATTACTTTTCCAATCACCTAGGTCTAAAATGTCAAAGTCTTTGTGGATTTTTACCTTTCTCTTTTTCTCCACACCCCTAATTAAATTTTGTTTCATATTTTGAAATTTTCTATTTTGAAAGTTTTTCAGAACTAGCCCCCCTTGATTCCTAATGCCACCATCCTAGTTTAAGCCTGCATTGATTTCTGCATTAATTTATTTATTAAGCCCTTACTTTCTATTTTAGAATCAATACTATATATGGGTTCTAAGGCATTAGAATGGTAAGGGATAGGCAATGGGGGTTAAGTAAGTTGCTCAGGGTCTTACAGGTAAGTGTCTGAGGCCAGATTTAAACCCAGGACCTCCAACATTCCCAAGCCTGGCTCTCAATCCCCCTCACATTAGTTATAATGTACTTATAAATAATTTATTTGCCTTTAATCTGACCTATATATTATTATGATGTGCACTTAAGAGTTAACATTTTCTAGCTTGTTTGAAAAGAGAAGGGTAGAAAAATCTTTCCCCCATCAACCCTAATTACTACTAGTACAGGAACATTCCTCAATCAGTCAAAGTTGAGGTGTGGCTTCTTATCAGGGCAAGAACAGGACCTTCTTGAATGGACCCTGACAAAGGAGATGACTGAGCTAATTAAATGGGGATCAGATTCCTTTCTAATTTGGCTTCTGAGGGCATTCAACTTGCATGAGCTAATCCCATCTATAACAAAAATACTGAGGAGATGTGGTAGGACTAAAAGCAGATGCAGCTTCTGGAGTTTGGGCCATCATTCTTTTGCCCCATGCAGCTGTTACAAAGAGGGCAGAACTCTACTTCTACTTTTCTTCCTCCTCTTGGTAGCCAGAAGAACCTGGGGCCCCCTTTCCAACCTTGCTTGCTGACCCAGGGTTGCTCTAAGCTGGAGCTGAGCTACATAGCAAATACTTGCTCTATTACAGCCTCTCCTCTGCTTCACCTCCCCACCCCCCACCCCCATTCTGGCCCATGTACATACAGTCCAGAAGGTCTAAGAGAAGAGGTAACAGTGTCCTTTTCTTAATCAACATGCATTAAGTATCTACCATGTGCTAGATACTGTGCTAAGTGCCTAGAATACAAAGACAGAAGCAAAAGGAACACAGAGTGTGCTTTCTCTGTTTAAGATTAGTGGAAAATTTATTGTATAGAATTCATTATGGATAGATTTGTTTATGTTGTTGAGCTACGGATTCCCAACAGCCTATGGATCATGTGTTTGTTACAGTGAAAATTCCTTGAAAGTAGAAATTCTTTCTATTTGTATCCTGAATTCCAAGAATAGTGCCTGGCTTTAACCTATACTAGATTAGCAAGTTCATTACCCACCTATACATATTACATATTCTGATTATATCCATAAATACTGCTCTTCTGGGAGCAAAATAGTAATTATTTTATGGGTTCTGCTTTGCTACTAAGTTTAAGGCCTCAAATATTCCAAAGTTTGGGAACCTGAGTAAATGTAGGGCTAGAGGAGAGAATAACTTGTGCAGATTGTGAAATCACTGACAGTTAATTACTGTTATCAGATTAATCTTCCTAAGCAAAAGCTCTTATCATGAAAACCTTTGAAGATCCTCTTTGCCAACTAAATAAAGCTCAAATTCTTCACTTGAAGCTCTCCATGACTTGGATGGTCACTGAATCTTTCTAACCTTATTAGCTGTACTACTCATATACTTTACCTTCCAACTAAATTACTATGTCCTAATATGGAAGCCTTCTCTGAAATTCTTTATGTGTAAGCCTTTACTCATGCTATTCTCTCTGCCTGAAATGCTGTTTAGCTTTTCCAATTCTTAGCTATCTTCTTTGATACTCCCAGTAAGAAAAAAAGGCCCAATTTCCTCTAGACTCTTTTAGAACTTTTTATTTCTTATTAAACCTCAATATTCAACCTTGAGTTAGTTACTTATACATGTATTCTCTATTCTACTAAGTTCATGAAGACAAAAATTCTCTCATCCTCCCCTAATACTTAAAACCTCAAACATTGAAAGTGTGCAATAAATGGAAGTTGAATGAGTTCTCATGCTAAACTAAAGTGTATCTTTTTGAAATAGGTAGAGAAAAAATGATATTTTTGTTTCAAAAAGAGAGAAAAAAGAAGTGGGACAAAAGGTACTGCCCATTTCAAGAACAAATCAGATCTCTGAAAGATCTTGGCTTGCAAGTGTTAATATCCTTAAAGAACATCTTTAAAAACTACTATTGAGACTTACTTATGGTTCAACCACTAGTGGGTCTGACTCAAATATGGCAATGGAATCTTGACTCTATAGCATCTAAGATGAAAGCCTCCCCAGAAACACTGAACTAATAGTGCACCAGCATGGTTCCTGTCTGGAGTACAATGCCCATGTACTTCCATGATCTCTCAGCTCTGCCTCTTTTCTTCATTCCATTGCAATTCCATTAATTCCTGTAAGTACAATCTTCATCCAGATTCTGCTGAGCTCTTTATTTGGGTAAACCTTTTCCTTTTGCAGGCTCTATCCTCACTTCTACTCAGTCTGTGACAGTTTTGCTGGAAATTTTTTCTTGTTGCTACCCCATATGTAGCAACTCCAGTGTCTTTGGGGCTCATTCTCTGTCGATCTGAATTCTGATCACCATCCATCTTTCCTAAAACACACTTCTTTTCTTCTTCCAAAATTTCTTTAATTGTTGTTGCTCATCCTTCATTTTTTAAGAGGACCAATGACATCACCAAGTGATGTCCTTATTTGAACATGGACTTAAGTAAGGCAGAGTTGCACAAAGTTATCAGCCTCACTCTCTTCCAAAGTCATCAAAGACCAGTGGCAAGACAAAAATCAGAATTTCTGGCAATGGCCCAGGATGCAGTAGATGACCTTGTAGTCTTCTATGTCTGTTCAAGCTCCAAGCACTCCACAGAACCTGCTTTGGCTGCCTTCATGGCCTTTGGAACAAATTGTTTCTCTTCTTCCCATTCCACTAGGGTAAGTCTTCACAGGCTTGGAGGAAGACATCCCCCTCACTCACCAATAGGTTTAGACCTTGTCAACTGCCCTCAATTCTGCTGAGGTGGTTTTATTGGGGTGTTAGCAGCTTTGCATACTACAGATCCTTAGAGCTACAGTTGAGAGTTGGGTGAAAGGTGAATACCAAAGGTGAATGAGCAGCCCTGAAAAGAGATTGGCAAGCCCTCACCCCAGAGGTGTTAGTCCTTCCGAACCCCATAAAACCATTCCATTCTCATATCTATAAGAAACTCTTTCCTCAGACCAGTTTGTAAAGTTCAATTTCATTCACCAAAAAGCTCCTGAAATCTCTAGTTCCTCTCTAAAGCTTTGATAAGTAGCAGTTTCTTCCTAATTCCACTTGAATAATATTCTTCTATGATTGTACACATTTGTATTAAATATGTGGATAAGCTGCTTGTAGGTACTCTAGACATTCTGTGTATCAGTGCTGTCTGTCTTAGCCTATATATGGCAACAGATCAAGGAGAAAAAGAAACAGATCTAACTCATCTGAAACTAGGTCTTATAGAGTATTATACTGAATAACATTTAGACCTGGCTCCTAATCTAAGAGCAACAAATGAGAAGAAACTCATTGATGGTCACATAAAAAGCAGAGCCCAGGTTGCAATTCCTAATCCAGGACTCCATTCATTGAGCCACAGATGGAAAATGTAAAATCTTTATGTGAATAAAACAAAACCACCACCACCAAAATTTACAAGTGCAAGAATGGAGAAGCATGACTACTTACAAAGCAGTTCTGGGCCTTAAAAATTTAGACCACACCACAAACTAAACACGAGTCAGCAGGAAGCTACACAAAGGGAGGCATAATGGCCAGGCTGGAAAAGACTTCTGCTGTCCAATGATATAGTTAGAACACATCTGGGATTCGAGGAAGGACAATGATGCTATGTAAAGTATCCCCACAGAAGGGTAAAGGGCCTTTAGATCATATCAAATGAGGAATGAAAAGATGGATTTATTAGGGACAGCTGGGTAGTAGAGTGGATAAAGCACCAGACCTGGAGTTGGGAGAACCTGGGTTCAAATCTGGCCTCTCACACTTCCTAGCTGTGTGACCCTGGGCAATTCACTTAACCCCATTTGCCTAGCTCATGCTATTCCATCTTAGAGTTGATATTAAGACAGATGAATTTGTTTAGCCTGGGGAAGATAAGCCTTAGGATTTATTAGGATAAGAATAGATTTTGGGTTTTGTTCAGTAAGTTAAGCAAGGTTTATAAGTGAGAGCATGGGAGTCAAGAATCTAGAGAGCTATCAGGGGGGGAAAGGAATTGTCTTCATTCTACTTTGCCCCAGAGGCCTGAACAATGAATGGGTGGACACTCTGAAGAGGAAAGTTCAGGCTTGGCAGAAGGACTGTGCTCCTCCTCCCTGGAGGCCATCAAGAAGGGCTAGCTGACTACATTTGGATAGCTGCAGAGTTTGGTTTAGGAACAGTTTGGACCTTGAGGTTCCTTCCAACTCTTAAATTTCTGTGATGTAGTAAGACGCTAGCTTGACACCCCCCACCCTATGCATTTTCTTAAAGCACTGGTTATGGTCTAATATAAAATTCAACATTGCAAACAAAAATAAAATAAATGTTTATATTAATCATCCTAATACTAAACCAATGGTTGGGATAAATAATTTCCCATACCTTATAACTATGGAACAACTATGTATTTCTGTTATCCACCAGATGCTGGGTACTATAGCTCTGGAAACATTAATAATTAGGAAACAATGGACCTTCCCTGACCTTGAATAGTGGTCCATTCTTGTACTAGTGATGGCAGAAGTAGAAAAGATAAACCAAATGTGATTACAGAAGCATACAGATTTGTAGGTGCTCTCTCAGTCATACTAGATTCCATTCCTTGCCCAACAACTCCCTTTATCAGAATAAATGGCATATCATTTTCCTTTTTATAAAAAATTTTTTTAAAGCTACAAATTCCAAAAGTTTTCAAGGTACTAATGAGCTATGTTTTGGTTGTAACATTTACAGAAAAGACATTTTTTTTTAACACAAATGGTTGTGTAAATAATGTATTATTTCAGACCACACTTCCTTCAGCATGAGGAGTATCACTGCATTTCCTTACTTGCCATTTCCCCTACTAAGAGCCTACTTCTATTTAGATACTAGGATTCCAGAGGACTGATGATGAAGCATGCTACCTGCCCTACCCACCACCTGATAAAAGAAATGGAATATGGGTAGAGACAAATATATTTTTGTCCACAGCTAATATTAAGTATTTGTTTTGCTTGACAATGCATATTTGTTACAAGGCTTTTTTTTCTTTCCTTTCTTCTTTCAATTGGGGGTGTAGTTCAGTAAGAAGTAGATTTTTGTCAACTTAAAAAATAAAAGATTAAAGCTACCAGTTTGGTCAAGATGTACTATTTTTACAATTAGACATTTAATCCTGAATCAAAGGGGCATATTTACATAGTAATATAAAAATTTATCCATTCTTCTTTTTTCAATAAATGTAAAAGATCACTTAGAGACACAATGTGTAGCATTTTGAATACCAGCACAGTCACTGTGTGGCAACCCTTCACCCTCTATACTTTTCACATGACCTAAAGAATGCAGTTATGTCAAAGTTTGACCTCAATCCATGTAGGTCATAAGTGGCCCTGTCAAGAAGAAAACAAGAGGTGTGATGGGGGAGGAGGAGAAAGCCTGACCTCTTTAACATAAATCAAGGCCTCTTTCCTTTCAACCAAAAAATACTGACACTATGACCAGGCTCTCACTCTTAGCTGCTTTTGGATTCAAACAATTCCACTAGCCACTGTGGTGGTAAATACAGGTGGCCTTATGGTCAACCCAGAAAGATAAAGGAGCATTAATGGATAAGAGCAGGAGAGATAATCAGGGAGCAATGGAGACTTAGCTTAGTTAGGGACAATCATAGTCCCTAAGAAAGGCAAACCTATTATGATTGAAGGGAAAAAACATTCAATTTCAACATGGAAATGACAGGTGAGCAGCACTCTCTCTATTGAGTTTGTCTGGTATGCAAGTTTTGCCTTGTCAAAAACTTTACTTGCTAAGTTTACTATTCTTAAGATAACATAAAAACTTAACTTATGCAGAACAAGATAATTAATTGTATTAAGCCTGAAACTTGGTACCACTAACCCATAGTCACTAATATTGCCAGGCTGATTCAATCAAAAGGCTAAGTCTCTGAATATATAATAGTGATATAAAACACAAACAGGGGGGCAGCTGGGTAGCTCAGTGGATTGAGAGCCAGCCCTAGAGATGGGAGGTCCAAGGTTCAAATCTGGACTCAGACACTTCCCAGCTGTGTGACCCTGGGCAAGTCACTTGACCCCCATTGCCTAGCCCTTACCACTCTTCTGCCTTGGAGCCAATACACAGTATTGACTTCAGGACTGAAGGTAAGGGTTTTATTAAAAAACAAACAAACAAACAAAAACCACATACACACACAAACAGGCTAAAGGAATTCATTAATATTATTGTAATTAATGATATTTGCTTATTATTATTACTGATGAGAGGTAGCATGGCATGCATATATATATATATATACATACATACATAAAATTTGCCAAACTCTTATGATTTTTAATTCCACTCCCTTACCACAACATTTTCTCAAAGGAAAACCCTTATCTTGGAAAATCCTTTGTTAAAAAAAGTTTGTTAACGAAAAAATTCTTCTTGGTTATGCTTCCTCTCTAGGCTACCAAGTAACTTCACAGTACATTACTTTAATTCTCTTTCCTTTCTGTATTTTTTTCTTCTGTGTGGTGTTTTAAGGGATATGGCAATTTTAAGGAGAGAGAAAGAGAGAGAAGGGAGGGAAGGGGAGAAAGAGATATTAAATACCATATACCCAAATATCCTTACAAAATATTCCCATCTCCAGACTCCAAATAAATAACTTTGCCCATAGCAAAGATGAAAGTTATTCAGAGAGCAAAGATTATTCTTTCCATCTTTGCAGGTTTAAAATTGAGACATAATATGGCAATATACATGAATATCCAATTCAGTCAAAGTTTATCTTATCATTGAAAACCTTTATGAAAGGGTGAAAAGAGAATATGCTCTTAATGGACAAAAGTTAAGTACTTAACATTTTGTGTTATGTTATTATATTAACTTTCTAGGAATGCTGGTGTCATAAAGATAACAAAATTACAGAAAGCTCTCTGCCCTATGACTCTATTCTAAGACCCTTTCACTTTGATATCAGCAAAGTCTCCACCATCTTGGAGCATGGCATCCTTTTGGCCTGTCTCCACAACCATGGGCACAATCCAGAAGGCCTTTTGGTCCCCTTCTCTTAACATTTTGGCTGGTACTCAGAACACTGCTGTGTTTCTGACAGTGACAGTTCCTTAGTCCTATGTGGAATTTTTAATAACTTAATTCCCATCCTTATATTCTCAATCACTTCCCCCCCATCTTCATCTCAGCCTAATTTGTAATAAAGCTTAGCTGTATTGAAAGCTGCAGAACATTGCAAGACTTCTAAGACTATCCTTTCTTGCATTTTTCAGCCTCAGCCATAACCATACATTTTCTTCTTTCCCTCACTGCTTCTGTGTATATATTTGCCACCTACTACACTTCATTCGAATTACTCATTTTAACAAATGCCTCAACTCTAAATTCCTACACATATTTTCACATTTTAATTTTGTCATTATCATTATATTTCCCTCTACCTGTGTTATTAATGTCATCCTTCACAACTGAAGGATGAGTAGACATTGCTTCTTAACTCTAAGAGGGGAAGCCTAAATAGCTCCAAGGGTCATTGACTAATTATTTTAAAATCCAGTTCAAAATTGTTAAGGTCAGTCATATCTAACTCTTCTTGACCTCATCTGAGATTTTCTTGTCAAAGATACTGAAGTGGCTTACCCTATCCTTTTCCAGCTCATTTTATAGATGAAGAACTTGAGGCAAACAGGCTTAAGGGACTTGCCCAAGGTCACACAGTTAGTAACTGACAGAGTTTTACTCAGATTGACAACAGGACTGGCACTCTATCCACTTTATCATCTTTCAGCCCTAGTTCAAAAGTGAAGTCCACTAATTTTTCTCCTTGTTCCAGAGTCTCCACTTCTTTTTCAAGACTACAAAAGTAAAGGTCATGTATTTCATGGCAACATAAGAGTTTTGATGACAGAGACTCAAAATAGAGATGTTAAATTGGTGATGTCTTTCAGCCAGAGAAGAGGTATAAGAATGCCTAGAATGTGAGGTGACACTTACCAACTGCACCTGCTCCAAATGTGTCATCATTGAATTGATCAATATCTTCATCTTCCTCCCCCAGAGCCTGAAATGCATCATCATCTTCATCCAGAGGACAATCTTCTAGGGACTAAAGAGACAAGAGACAGGGTTATAGCATTCAATAAGTTCACATACTATTTCATTTTCACCTCTGAGAAGACCACTTTCTTCTCTGTTGCACAATGTAGTCTGTGAATGATGTAGTCCATTAACTTTCATGAAGACTATGGTCTCTCCTCTACATAACCTTTTCTCCCACAAGAGACAACCTTCAAAGGTGAATTTACTTTCAGGACAGTGTTGTCTTTCAGTAGTTATCCCATTTCCCCATTTCTCCTCAGGGTTTCATTTCTCTTTAAATCGATATCTTGGTTTTGTTGATATTTTTTGACACTAAAGACAGTTTCCAACACTCTAAAATCACTACAATAAGGTCCAACCAAATGCCAAGTAAAGTCTCTAAAAACAGCTTAGTTAAATCACCTAATAGCTTGATTGCCACTGATAGTGTCACTTTTTATTTGTTAGTAGAAAAGATATGCGCTTGAATAGTTTGGTAACAAACACCATCTTGTAGCATCTAACTTCAGCTTTGTTGCCTTTATTTATAATTTTGTCTTTCATGCCTGATTTTACATTGCATACAATATTTCCCCGACTTGCATTATTTCACATGATTCATCAGAAATCTAGTAAAGGGATTTCCTTTTAAATCTCAACTGTGATAGTAAGTCAGAACTGAAACTAATCCTTTTCTCCCTGGTCAAAGTAGTAAAAGAAATTGAAAGTTAATTATATTACATGTCTAGGTCTGAGTTTTAGGTATTTTTTCTTCTAAACTTATTTCTGTATCATGTTCACTTATTCTCAACCTATTATTCCTTTTTTCTCAAAATTTTCTCATTCTCTACTTGGAGAAAAAAAAAAGAATGCCACTATATAAAGTCTTCAGCCTTAGGATGCACTCCATTTTCCAACAAAGCAAACCTCAATAAATCATCTCTGTGCTCTTGTATAAACACAATTGCATGGCTTACAAATTTTTTCCCTCCACTTTGTCCTCAGTTGATTATTCCTTTCTGCTTTTAAAAAATGACTATAGCTCACTTCTTCCCATGCCTTATTTCCACATCTATCAAAAAAAGTTACTGAAGCTTGGGCATACTCATGTTAAGTAGCCAGGAAGACTTCTTGCCAATTCTTGTGGGGTAAATGAGCCAGAAGTGCCATGCCCTTTGGCTTAATTCTCTAAGCTAGCTGGTGCACCAAATAGAGTACAGAACTTGAAGTCAGTAAGACTTGAGTTCAAAACCTGTCTCACTCCCTTACTAGCATCATCTTGGGCAAATCATTTAATCTCTACCATTTTACTCTTGTGGAAAATGAGAATACTACGCCTACCTCCAAGGGCTGGGGTAAAGATCAAATGAGATATTTGTAAAGTGTGTTGTAAACTTTAAAGTATTATATAGATGGGAGACGTTATTATTAAAAATTATTATTAGAATCAGTCAGTGGTTGTCCTTTGTAGCAAGAGAACCAAAACTACTGATGTCTTTTGACTCAAGCATAAATTGGATTAAAGTGAGGCAAAGTGGCACAAAGTCATTAGCTGCACTCTCTTCCACATACCAAAGAGACAGAAGGCACAAGAAGCTGAGGAATGCAAGGGGAAAGAGGCCCTATATTTCCCCATTTTACAGTAAGGGAGGCAATGTGGTAGATGGGAAAGAATGATAATCTTGGACTCAGAAACCAGGTCTAAAGTCTGACTTTGCCTCATTACTTGTGTGGCTTTTGTGCAAATTAATTAACCCCTTTTGGTCTCAAGTTTCCTCATCAGTAAAATGAGGGAGATTGGAATGCATGATCTTTGAGGTTTCAGTTCTGGATCTATGGTGCTATGAAATTCTGAGTGCTATGAAATTCACTTTGCTCAAAGTCACCAGGTTACAGAATTTCTGAAGTGGAAGGAAACTGAGGGCTAGCAAGTATATGTAAGGCACTACCTCCTCATGTGAACCTTCCTTCAAAGCTCAGCTAGAGTTTCACTTCATTCATACATTTTCTGATCCTTCCCTCCACCTCTCCACCCCCATGAGAAATTACTTTGTGTGTCTTATTTGTATTTAACCTCAAGGCCAGGGGGTATTTAATTTTTACTTTTGTATCTCTGGAGAAAAGCACAGAGCCAGCATATAGGCGCAGGTCTAAGAGCTGGAAGGGATATCAAAGGCTATCAATTTCAACATCTAGTCACTGATAAGGAAACTGACTCAGAGAGGAGTAAAGACTTGCCCAACATCACACAAATAGTAAGCAGTAGAGGTGGGTCCCTTCCTGTTTTCAGACTCAGTGCCCTTTCTACTAGAAAGAGTTTAATAAAAGCTTGCTGAAAGCATGAATTACAGTAACAGCAGATTTGTAACTGGATTTGGGATCAGGCAACCTGAGTTCTAACCAAGTCAGCCATTTGGTACCTAAGTCACCTAACCTCTGTGGGCCTCAGTTTCCTCCCCTGTAAAGTAAAGGGGTTGCACTAGAAGGCCATTAAGGACCATCCCAATGCTTGATTTCATTCTGGTGCCCAATTCACATAAGCAGTAATTAAGTAGCCAAGCTGAGATTCAAACCCACTTCCAACTTCAGGATCAGAACTCTTCCCACAATTCCACAAAGGCAGGTCTCTGCTATCTTTCTACAGAGATCAACACTGCACCAGGAGATCTCGGGTTTCTTTAGTCCAGAAAAGTGCTGGAGAAAGCTACCTGCTCTGTATTTCTGAACAATTATAGGCTTCAATTAAGCAGTTCCAGTCAGAAATCTAAGGGAAGGATTATAAATCAAAGTGATAACCTTCTCTTCCATCCCCTCTAACAGGAGCAACAACAAAAACAAACACCAAAGATTAGCCTCCATATAAGGGGGTCCTTGCAGGCATCATGACGTCAGTGGCTTCTACCAGGAACACAGAGCCACCCCCCCCTCCCCCGTTCTCATGCAGGTCAAGGTTATGACAGTCCCAGGCCAAAGGACTTTGCAGTCCAAGCTACAACGAAGGCCTAGGGGTAGGTCCTGTACACAACCACTATCTTCCGGAGGCTATTCGACCCCCTAAAGGTTTGCTCCAGCATCACAATAACTCCAGCACCTGTTCCCCACAGATCCGCCAAGAGATGGGTGCCCGGGAGGCAGCATGCCCTCATCTCCTCAGCACTCCACCCCCCAACGCTGCAGAGACGGAGCCCCCTAAGCTACCGATAGAAACTCACAAAGTTAGATGGAGGCCCCAAGACTAAAGAGGGAATTCCCCACAGCTACAGTGGAGCCTCCAAGACCTTAGAGGAAGTTTCCCAAAGTTAAAAGGAACCTCGAAAGTTACGAAGGGAGCCTCCCAAGGCCACAGAGGTAATCCTCCAAAGTTACAGAGCAGAGACCCTAGGGGAGTCTCCCACGGCTACAAGGAGACTCCCCCGAAGTTACAGGGGGAGTCTCCCCGGGACCCCAGGAGTCCCCCGAGGCTCAGGTAATCCCCCAAAGTTACAGAGGGTAATCCTCCAAAGTTACAGAGTCCCTCAAGGCCCAAGGGGAGGCTCTTTACTGTTCTAGGAGGACACCCCCCAGTCTACGAGAAACATCGCGCCCTCTTCCCCCCCCCCCCATGCTCCAGAGCAGCCTCCCCCACCCCTGTCTCCTCAGGCCAGGCAGCGGCTCCAGGATCGGGAGGGGTAACGGGAGTAACGGGCCCAGGCCCGGACCCTCCCACTCCCCCATCTCTCGTCCTCTCGGGGCGGGGGTACCCCCTTACCGCAGCTCCCCTCCCCCTCCCGCTCACCCCTCTTCCTGGGGGGCCACTTCCGGTGGCCCGCGCTCACCTCGTAGCGAAACATTGTCGGGGGGAGGGGGAAGGGAGAAGGGGGGGAGGAGGCGGAGCGGGAGGGGGATGGGGGAGGGAGGCGTGGGGAGGGGGGGAAACGCGTCCGACGCCCCGGGCTCCTCCGCGCGCGCCCGCCACTCCTCCGCCGGCTCGCGACCCCTAGCCGCCGCCGTACGCCGCCTGCGTGCCAGCGTGCAAAGGGGCGTGCGCAGGCGCGCTGCACAGCACCGCGGGGAGGCGGAGGGGAGGGGTAAGGGGAGAGGAAGCACCCGTTCTTGCTTGTGCGGTTGCGCAGAGACGGATGTGGCGCTCGGTAGTACCGTTCCGCCTGCGAGAAATAAGTCCCGGAGCTCAGGTCTGCCCCTGCGTGGGGACCTCTTCCCCCGCCCCGGGCTGTATACCCTGGAGTCAACGTCTAGTCCAGCGGCTGGGGCGTGGCAGGTTTTCCTATCACGAGGCATCTGTCCGCGGGGTTGGGAGTTGGGGAAGAGTCCGCGTGATCGTCCCTGGGTTACAGTCCACAGGGGCGGCTTGAGGCCAGTATTCCTACCTCCTTGACCTTGAGAATCCTCTTCGGGCTCTATCTGCCCCTCTCTGGGCCCGCGGACCCCCACCTACCATTCCTCTTTATTTTACCAGCTCTGTCGCCCCATTACAGAACTTGAGTCCATCCATCTGCAAACCCTGATTGAGCCTGGCCAAAGTGCCTTCCCTGCGCGCGGTGAGACCTAAAGGAAACTGTCCCTGCCCTCGGGGCCTTCTTTTTTAATTTTCTTTTTCCAGATTACAGGTTAATACAATTATTAGTGTTCGATTTCTGACACTGAGATCCATGTTTTTTCCCTCCTTCCCATCCTCAAGAAAGGAGGGTTGGACGTGTGTTATTATCTAATGCATATTTCACTGTTTGTCTTGTTGGGAAACTGTTGTTGTTGTGAAACAAGACACGTGTTGTTTACACTAGAGAAAGACTCACGGAAGAAATCTAGTGAAGAACAGTGTGTTTTTGAACTGCACTCGGACTGTGTAGCACATCTACAAAGCGTCCAGGATCAAGTTTTCGCAAAGAATAGTTTTCACAAGGAATCATTAAAAAGTACAGGCAGAATCTCGCTGTCCTGCAGACTTCCCATCTCCTGGGCTCTCCCACTTTGAGGAGCAATTGGGGGGGGGGGGGATGGAGATTCCAAGCATTGGCTGTCCAGGGCGGGAAAGAATCGTGCAGTGCATAGTTTATTCATTTAGCATCTGGACTGCCAAAAGCACTTTGCCCTTTTTGGGGTCCCCAGAGCTTAGCACAATGCCAGGCACAGAGGAGGTTTAATAAATCCTTTCTCCCAACCCTCCTCCTTTCTTCCTTCCAACTTCCTTTGCTTCTCAACTTTCCTCCCCTTCTCCTTTATTTATTTTTTCCATTTTCACTCTAGTAGGTAGGTATGATACAAAGATAATTAGAATTCTCAAAGTTACATGATAACTGCATTAGAAAGGCAGAGGACAGCTGCTCTTCTGGTGGTGATTTGAACAATAGCTAGATGTGCTCAATCACTCGAAGTCCTCAACAAAGTTGGGACTAGTACCTAGCCTTCCGGACTCTCAAGTCAGACATATTATACAATGCTGCTTCTCCTCAATAATTATATGTATACATACAACATGCATGTATATGTATGTATATGTGTACGCATGTCACTTGTAGGTGTTGGTCACTCGGGCTCTTTAATTTGTAAAACAAGGGGCTTGTGCTACTTGATCTCTAAGCTCCCTTCCAACTCTAAATCCAGTGGTCACTATGGTTGCTTCCTTGCTCTATAGGCTGTCCCAACAGTCTTAGTACAATTCTAACTTTTAAAAGTTTAAAACTGCACTGACTTTTGGGACACCCTATACATAGATCTATGTAGCTTTATAGTGTCAACTAGAAAAAACGCAGAACAATTAAATAGTCAAAATCACTCTTTAATCAAGGGAAAAGGGGTTAGTGCTACTAATAACAGAGACAACAGAGCTGCTTTCCAAGACTGCACAGAGTCAAGACGCCCTGGTCACCAGCCCCTGGGAGTGTCAGGGACTCAGGATGGGCTCTGAGGAACAAAAGACCTTGGGGAACCTATATACCACTCTAGATGACCTGGGGGGTTTAGGATTAGAGGGACAGTTGATTGACTTTACAATGGTAAGAAATGAAAATGAGGAGTTCCAGACAGGAATAATAGTGAGGGGCTGAGGTCCTACATATGGACACAAAAGGGAAAGACTTAGCCTAGGGCTGGGTCACCTTGGTCCTGGACCTTAGCCTAGGGGGAAGAAACCATTGGGACAAAAGGGATGTTCAATATTGGATGGGATTAGCTGTTCCCACCCAAACTACCAGGAAGTTCACTGTCTGGTGAAGTGGGACCTTCCCTCAGGGGGAAACCTCTCCTGTGACAAGGTCAGAACCTGGGGTTTCTACACTCAAACTAAATAAACTGGGGATCTCTAGATTTCCATGTTGACAATAGATTATAGACTATGCGTAATAGACATTTTCCTAAATATGGTTCTCCATGTGCATACACTTTGTCAACTAGAAATAACACAACTATTAGTCAAAATCACTCTTTAATCAAGGGCTAAAGGGGTTCAGCGCTAATAGGCTAGGATAAGAGAGCTGCTCGGATCTGGAGGACTGCACAGAGTGGGGAATTGAACTTTGGCGGCTCTGGTCAATGACCCCTGGGAGTGCCACCTACTCAGGATGGACTCAGAGGAACAAAAGAATTTGGGGAATTTATATACAGCTCTAGATGACCTGGGGGCTTAGGGTGAGAGGGACAGTTGATTGACTTTACAATGGTAAGAAAGGAAAATGAGGAGTTCCAGACAGGAACCACAGTGAGGGGCTGATGCCCCACAATGGTAGTAGTAGTAGTAGTCTGAGGATGACGATTGTCTTTGTGCATTTTCATCTATGATAGATGAGTGTGCACAAAGACACTTGTGCGTGAAGGAGATTTAAGTGGAAAAGTCAATGCACAGAGACAGTCCCACTCTCTCGGCATTGGAAGCCTTGGTCCAGTGGCATGAGACTTCCTCAGCTGCATTGGATGGCCATGTTGTCTTTTGTGCTCCAACATGCCCTAAGCACTCCACAGTGCCTTGTTGCATCGCCATCTCAGCCGTTGAACCTTCTTATTGGTTTCTTCGGCCGAAGCAGTCTTCACATGCTGGGCGAGCAAAGCCCTAGTTCACCAGGGGTCCACGATGACTCAATGGCTACCCTCACAAGGTTTAGCCGGCCTGTCAAAGCTGTTGCCCGGGGTGTGGCCGCTGGGGCATGCTAGCAGCTACTGGGAGCCACAAGTGAGAGTTGGGTGTCAGGTGAGGGTCAGAGGCTGGAGAGCTGCCCTAGGAGGGCATGACAAGCCCTCCATACCAGATATACTACTCCTCCCTGAGCACCCCATACACCCCCCCACAATGGACACAAAGGATAAAGACTCAGACCAGGGTTTAACCTTAGCCTAGGGGGACAAAAGAGATACTTAATATTGGATTAGATTAACTGCTCCCACCCAAACTACCAGGATATCCATTGTCTAGTGAAGTGGGACCTTCCCTCAGGGGGAAACCTCTCCTGTGACAAGGTCAAAATCTGGGGTTTCTACCCTCAAACTAAATAAACTGGGGGTCTCTAGATTTCCATGTTGACAACATATATAATAATTACATATAATACATAACATGTATATTATAAACAAATGCATATACATATATATAAACCTTACTCTGTGTTATAAATCTTTCTATGCTTCATTTTATGCACTTAATCTGTGACTGTGTCCAGCCTCCATGCAGCATCCTCCTTCTATTCCTCCTCACACAGAATTGAATTGAACACTTCCACAGAGATTAGTCCAAAATGAAAGAAACATAAGATCAAAGATTTCAATCCACAAGGGACCTCATTGGCCACTGAGTCCCCCTTCCCTTCAGGTGAGGAGATTGAATACACTTGGGGGTCAAACAACCCTACTAGGATCACATAGCCAAGTCTGAGTCAGGACCCATTAAAGCATGCTCCTTCAGCTTTTCTTTGAAGATAAAGGCAGCCCATTCCACTTTAGGGCAATTGCTATTAGGAAATTTTTCTAGACATCCAGTCTCATTTGGCCTGCCTACAATTTCTACCCCTTTCTCCTGGGCCCAAATTGATCACATATAATTGTTCTTCAAACAGTTCTGAACCCACAATTCTGAACAATCATGAATCTAATTCTATGGTTTGTCTGAGCTACACCTTTTAGTCTTCTCCTAGGAAGAACATGACACATATCCAATGCTTTGTTAAAATGTAGCTGAGTTCTCTCAACAACCTCCCTCTTATCTGATTAAGTGACTACCTCCCCCCCCCAATCCCCCAAAGAGAAAGAAAATAGTAGTAAAGTCATCCTGGTGAAATAGTGCTGATACTTCCTTTTCTTGATGTTTGCTGCTTTCATTATGGCATCTAACTCCACCCTGGATTCACCTACCACCTTGTCATTCAATTACATTCAACAGGCATTTTGTAAATATTATAGGCAGGTATCATGCTAGGGTTACAAAGACAAAAATGAAACAATTCTTTACATTTTATCAGGAGAAACAATGTACCCAATGTATAAGTATAAACTATACACAAAATAAATATAAAATAATTTTTAAGAGGATAAACAAGTAGCTGGGAGGGATCAAAAAGGCTTTGTGAAGGTGGTGGCATTTGAACTGAACTTAGATTATCACCAATATATTGTGTGTGTGTATGTATTGTGACAGCAATATGTGCCTATTCAAAGATATGAAAATGGTAGATGGAATAAAGTAGTAAGTTCCCCATTACTGCCTAGATATAGGCAGAGGTTGAATCACTGAATCACTGTTATTTTAATGTTGAGGAAGTAATCCCGTTTTTAAAGACCAGTGAAACAAGATGTCCTTTAAAGATCTTTTCATTTCTGAGATACTATATGAGTTCTAGTTTAGCTACTGGCATCTTTGTGAATTTGAGCTGTCATTAATTTTTCTAGACTTTTTTCCTTATCTATGAAATAAGAGGATTAAGCAACTAGGTGCTCTAATACTGGATTTGGGAGTCAAGGACCTGAGGTCAAATCTACTCTCAGATACTTTCTACCTATGTCACCCTCGGCAAGTCACTTGACCGCTATCTGACTCAGTTTCCTCATCTGTAAAAGAGGAAAATAATAGCACCAGGGACAGTTGGTAGAGAGCCAGGCCTGTAGATGAGAGGTCCTGGGTTCAAATATGACCTCAGACACTGGCAAGTCACAACCCCAATTGCCTAGCTCTTACCACTCTTCTTCCTTGAAACCAATACCTAGTATCAATTCTAAGACAGAAGGTAAGGGTTTAAAAAAAATAATAGCTCCTGTCTCCAAAGGTTGCTGTGAGGATCAAATGAGATATTTTCAAAGTGCTTGCAAAATTTAAAATGCTATATAAATGCTAGATATTATTATTATTATTAACAAAATTATTTCTCAAATCTCATATTACATGATCACACTGGAATGAGACCAGAAGCAGCCTATGCGCTCTATTGGTTTCTAAACCACATCAAGAGACCTAGAAGAAGGTTATATAACCTTCTCTAACCCTCTTGGCAGATCTGATTGTTAAATTTTTAGCATGAACATTTTCATCAAAGAAATGATCAAACTTCAAATTAGGTCCTGATTTATTGTTGAACTGATTGTCATTCTAGATTTAAGGAAGTAATGGAGAAAATGTTAATATTACAGATTAAATTTTAAATGTACCCTGTAAACTTGTTTTTGGAGAATCGGTTGACTTTTACCAGCATACCCCTAAGTACATCTCCTGGAGGATTTTTAGGAGGACATAGAGGAAAGCCAGAGAGAAGGAAAAGATTATGTTGGGCTTATGAGTTGAAAGTAGTGTTTACGTCAGTGAGATCACATGTTCAATGAAAGTTGGAAACATTGAAATAAAGATCAGAAAACCTACTCTAATCATTGATAGAAAAGCCTTCAGAGAGCCAGGTTAGAATTGAGAACTGAGCTTTCCTATCATTATCCATCTCTACCCCCAATTTAAGACTACAAGCAACTTGGAGACCCTAAATTAACAGGATTTCATCATCAGAGGGAATCTTTTTGGCTGCCCTAGTCCATTTCCCTACCAATACATGTATAGCCTCTAAAATATTCCCAAATCATGTTCTTCCAGTTTCTGCTGAAAACTTTAGAGAAGGGCAACTCATTAATGGTCTAAGTCATTGATGGCAAACCTTTTAGAGACCAACAGCCCAAACTGCATCCTTATGTTGCATTTGAGCCTTATCCCAGACAGGGTAGGGAGGAAACACTTCCATTGGGTTGTTGGGCAGAGGGGAAAGTGATATGAAAAAATGTCCTCAGGTACAGTGGAAAGGGGGAAGGGAGCACCCTTCCCCCCCCCCCCCGGCATGTATGCCATAGGTTTGCCAACATGGGTCTAGTTCAGTGATGGGCAATCTTTTGAGCTTGGTGTGTCAAAATTTGCCAAAAAACTGAGCATAACTCAGGTGGTGTGTCACTTTGAGAAAAAAAACAACATAATTTTGCAACATTTATAGTTTAAATAACAAAAATGTATAATTGTAACATATAACTGTATTTAATAAACCAAATTTAACTTACTTGTTTAGTGACTCCTTTCATCAGTCAGTTTCTTTTGTTGGTCTTGATATTATTTAACTTGTGTGGTGTGCTATGAACTAAGATAAGTGAAGAGATGAGGGGGGAGGGGAAATTCTTTAACTAACCTGCCTATTAGTGACTTTTCTGTAGCTGAATTTCAGTGGCTAAATCTTCAATTGAAGATTGGTATTTTGTATACTTCAAGCCCAAGCAAGCACTACTAATTTCATCTGTAAATCTGTTTCTTTTGTTGGTTTTGATATTATTTAACTCTGAGAATAAGGTCTCACAAAAGTACGCAGAAGAAAAAATTGTAAGTCATTGCTATATTTTTCAGGGTGCTAAAAGTGTCTGGTAATTGGTTCCAGGCACTCCTTCATTGCACATGAGCCAGAGCCCCACCCAGTATTCCACTGGCCCTGTCCCACCCTGCCCTTTCCCAGCCAGCTGGTGGGGTGTATGTGTATGTGTATGTGTGTGTGTGTGTGCGCGCGCGAGCGCGCAGCACCAGGAGAGCAGTGGCTGACACTGGCCAGCCTACCTGCCTAAGCTCCCTCCATGTGTGTGCTCCTCCCTGTGCCCCAGCCGCTTGGCACACACCCCCTGTCCCCAAAGCCAGTGTGTGGAGCATCCCTCCCCTGAGGGCCAGGCCAGGGCATGGCCATGGCGACAGTTGCAGGCTCTTGGACCTCAAGGCTCGCTGAGCCCACATTTGGTCACATGTAATGAAAAAATGACTACACATGTCATTGCTGACACATGTGTCATAGGTTTGCCATCATGGGTCTAGTTTGTAGGCTCTGGCATCTGAGAACAATAGTGCTTCGGACCTTCTTAGCAGAGCTAAGCTTATAAAGTGCTCAGTTGTTCAGTTATATCCTACCCTTTGTGACTTCATTTAGGGTTTTCTTGGTAAAGATACTGAAGTGGTTTCTTCAGCTCATTTTATAGATTTTATAGATCAGAAGACTGAGGCAAATAGGGTTAGGTGACTTGCCCAGGGTCACACAGCTAGTAATTTCTGAGGCCAGATGGGAATTCAGGAAGATTCCTAGCACTATCCATTAGGCTACCTAGTTGCCCACTTCACAGATAGCAAGAATAATTCATTAAAATAGGAATGTACTAAATTCTTTCATCCCACCAATATCCAGCTGAGGGCTATCTTTGGGCTTAATAAATTTTAATTTAATAAATTCCTAGTTATAGCTTTGTTTTTGACTGCAGAACACTGCCTGTTGATGTCAATGATTTGCCTCTCTTCTACTTCCATTCTTTGCCCCTAACAAAAGAAGTAATAACAAGGGAACTAATGTTTCCCAAAGACCTTTGGACTTTGGTTTTCCCATGGGCTGCCAAGAAACTGGGTGTCCTCATTCCCCACCCACGTGGTAATCATCTTAACCACCTCAGAGCTCCAGTATTCTCAGATTGATTACAGAGCTGGGCCTCCAGAGATAGGATGTGGACTGTGCTTAAAGTAAGACACTTTGAACAGTTTTTTAATGATTTAAAAAACCTTTGTTGAAACATGCCTAGGGCCAAACTTGGGCAAGACACACCTCTGGGGAGGATTCCAACTCACAGTCTTGGAATTCCTCTACAAACTGATAAGAAGTCCATGTACTATCCATTGAATTACTTAGCCCTTAGCAGAGTCTTGCCATCAGAACCCATGAATTTGCATCAGTATACCCTTTAAACTAGTCCTGCTCATCTCTTAGTGACTTAGTCTAGGTACAGTTGGAGGTAAACAAGGACAGCTGTAGGAAAAATTATGAAGGAAGCAAGAGCTCTCAACTCCTTCTCAGAGTCCCTTTCCTTACTTCTAGTCTCAGGGCTCTCAAACCTTTTCACCCCCTCTTTCCTATTAAAGAATGTAAGTCATTTTATACTTTATTTATTTATATCTTATATTTTTAGTTGTACTTTTATACTTTTTATACCTTTTTAAAAATTTGTATGAATGAAAGAGGTCCTCTAGAACAGTGGCATCAAAAACATAGAAACAGGGGCCACCAATCACTGAGTAAGGATCCAAGGCAGAAGAGCAGTAAGGGCCAGGCAATTGGGGTTAGGTGACTTGCCCAGGGTCACACAGCTGGGAAGTGCCTGAGACCAGATTCGAACCTAGGACCTCCCATCTCTAGGCCTGGCTCTCAATCCACTGATGTACCTAGCTTCGCCCCCCCCCCCCCCCCCCCAGCCCCATTACATTTTAATCTGGTTTGGTTGTGCTGGGGAGAGTTATTGGTAGGGTCTGATGTCCCTGCTCTAGAAGTTAGCATTTCCTAGTGACTTTACTATGGAAAAGTAGAAAGAGCACAACTCTAAGAATCCAAATTCAATTAAATTCAACAATCAAATTTATTAAACACCTATTATGTGCCAGGCACTATGGTTGGCGCTGGAGATACAAAACCAAAAACGTAATTGCTCATATACTCCAAGAACTTACATTCTACATAAGCCTATTATGCTTGCTCCATAATGTTTTTCCGTCATTTTATTGAGGAGAAAAGACTCACACCCAGAAAACTATGAAATAGCAGCAAAGCAATTTCTTGTGATACAGGGGAGAATGCTGATAGCTGGGAGGACCAGGATAGAGCTCTTGAAGAAAACTTTTGTTGTTTGGTTGTAGTCAACTCTTTGTGACCCCATTTAGCATTTTCTTGGCAAAGATACCAAAATAGTAAGCCATTTCCTTCTCCAGCTCATTTTACAGATGAAGAAACTGAGGTAAACAGGTTTAAGTGACCTACTCAAAAGGGTGGAATCAGGAGGATCTGGGTTCAATTCTAGATGTGTGACTGTGGGCAAATCACTTTGCCTAGCCCTTGCTCTTCTGTCTTTAGAGTTGTTACTAAGACAATATAAAGGTTAAAAAAAATGTGACTTGTTACCCTAAACCTGGAGTTGACCTTAGGTCCAATTGACTGCAGGCTCAGCACTTTATCCACAGTGCCACCTAGCTGCATTCAGGGAAGCTAGGGATTCCAACAACTGGGGGTGAGGAGGGAGGGCTTTCTAAATATCATCACAGCTTGGGAAATGACTTGTCATTCATAAGGAATAACAAGTGTTTCACTGTGGTTGGAACACAGGGGAGTAATGTAGAATCAGTCTAGAAAGACTATTTGGAGCTAGATTTTGAGGGGCTTTAAATTTATTAGTCAAGACACCAAAAATAAAACAGTCCCCAAGTCAAAAAAAAAGAAATAGGTTTACTGAAAAGGGGCCAATCTCACAATAAAGCCGGACTCCAGTTAGCCACCAAAGACTTGGAGCCTTGAGAGCAGCCTCCTTTTATAGCACAATTTACAGAAGTAGGATCAGAAGTACAATGGGAGTTGATAGAACTAACTTGACCATTATCACTCACTTGGCTCATGCCTGCCAAATTGTCACTTGGCCCATTCCACTGATGCAAGTATGTTCTGTACCCAATGCCATTTATACAAGTAAGCAGTGGTGACCTGAAGAGTTGGACAGCTGCAGGGATTCTGAGAACAATTATGTCATAAGGATGTTGCTTTCACAGACCTATTGAACTCAGGTCCTTTACTATACTCGGGCTGAGAGTGTGCCACTGGGCACTGGTCTTACAAATGCAGGGTGTGTATTTTAACTCAGAGTGTCAGAAAAGCACAGACCCAGAATAGAGAAGGATGTATAGCTTAGTCAGCCAGAAGTGAATTAGCTCAAAAGTTCAAATCATGGGGCAGGGGGGCAATATCAGAACAGAATAACTATAACATAACTCAATTATAGAATATGTATAAAATATTACAGGATCATAAGGGGAATGGGATTTTCATATTCACAATATGCTAATATAAGACTTTCTATGTTTCTAGAACTCATGAACAGAAGAGAGATTGCTCAGATTTGTGACCTGTAAATATCAACTTAATATCTATGTTTAGGAAGGATTGCTAAGGGGAGAGACTTTAGGCACATGACCAATTAGAAGGCTATTGAGCTGACACATGTAAAACCCAATGGAACTGCTCCTTGGTTATGGGAGGAGGGTGGGAAGAGGGGAGGGAAAGAACAGAAATCATGGAACCATGGAAAAAATATTCTAAATCAATAAATAAAAATTTTTAAATTAAAAAAAATGTAATTGAGCAATGATCTGGGACAATCCTAAAAGACTTATGATGGGGAATGCTATCCACCTCCAGAGAAAGAACTGTTGGAGTTGTCTTTCATTTCAGTGTATCTTTATTTGGGGGTGGGGTGGGATTTGGTTATGTATGAGTGTGCTCTTACAACAATGACCAATATGGAAAAGGGTTTTGCATGACAATAAAAAGAAATTAAAAAAAGAAAAAGGAAGGTTATTGGTAGAGTCCAGGTGAGAGATGATAAGAGCCTTAACTAGGATGGTAGTCATGTACATGGAGAGATAGGAAAATATGTAAGATATGAAAGAGTAAATCTGAATTTTGGGTCTGACCTTTTCTTGCTGGTTAATTTTGGGTAAGTTACTTGACCTCACGGAGCTTCAGTTTTTTCCTCTGTAAAAAGGGAATCATATCACTGGTACTCCCTACTGTATAATTGAAAATCTGTTACCCTAAAAAAAAACTACATTTCCCGGGAGCCCACTGACTTCCTGCCATTACTTACTTCTTGCAGACAGGGAATAAATATCCAGTGGGCAGTCCTGCCTACCTCTGTTTCTTTGGCATACAGCAAGTATGGTGGCAGCAGTAAAGCAGGGATTTTGAAATGGCTGATTTAGCCACAGGCACGTGGTTTTTATTTTGTACCCTCTTTATTCCTTGATTTCTAATGATCATTTAATAAACCTCCTAAAATATATTTTTATTATTAAGATTTAATTTTAAATTTTGCACTATTTCACATAGTTGTGGTGAAAAAAAAAACAACACCCTACATAAGTATGTATAACTCAAGAGAATAGGAGATAAGGAAGATATCAAAGTGTCCTATCATTCAACAGAATTCTTTGGTGGTTAAGGAGAAACCCTTTTTTCCATCAATAATGACAAGGAAATTGAAATCCAAAGTCCACTTGGGAAGGCGGGTTCTATTGTGTTTTAGCCATATGGAAGTTATAGAGAGTCTTATGTAGGCCTTATGTAAATAGAAAGTTCTTAACAGTTAGAACTTCCCTAAAGTGGAACTGGCTGTCTAATGAGATGAGTTTGCCATCACTGAATATTTCCAAATAAAAACATAGGCGAGCATTCATGGGGGATGTTAGAAGCCTTTCTTGTCCTAGTAATGGCTTGGACAAGATGGCTTCTGAGCACCTTTCCTACTTTGGGCTTTTATAAATCTGTGCCCCAACACATAGATAAAGTTCATATAAGGTAGTGATTAAAAGAACAAAAGGAAGTCAAGAATAAGTGTTTTTTAAGGGAGTTGGTTTTTTAAGACTGGAATTAAGAAGATTAATTAGGGCTAGATTTATGCATTTGGGTGACATCTACATAGAGATAATTGCACCCATTGATAGAGTCTGGTGTACCCCCCACAGATAAGAAATGATCCAGCAAAGGGAACTAAGAAATTAGGTAGGAAAAAGAACAAAGAGAAAATAATGTTACAGAATCCAATGGAGATGAGAATATTTGGAGGGTATCCAGAGGTAGTAAAGAGAGCAGTTGCTGAAAGGTCAATGACTGATTGACTATTCATCAGATTTAGAGTTTAGGAGGTCATTCCTGCTCTTTGAAAGTGTAATTTCTTTAGACTGGTTGGGTCAGAAGCCAATTTGGAAGGGGTTGAGAAATAAGTAGAAAATGAACAAATGGATCTCAGCAGTGAACTGGAGGAGAATTCTGGGTTAACAGCATGAGAGGGATGGCTAGATCAGGTGAATAACAAAAGCTGATTGAAATTTATGTAGCTCTTTAAGAGGGAGTGATTTACATACATATACATTATCACAGTTGAATATCACAGCAACCCTGAGATGTAAGCACTAGAGTCATTATTAGTTCTATTTTAGATATGAGGGAAACAAAACTCTTATAGTCATGGGACTTTTAAAAAAATTTAATTAGTCAATTTAGAACATTATTCCTTGGTTATAAGAATCATATTCTTTCCCTCCCTCCCCTCCCCCAACCTTTCCTATAGCAGAGGCTCAATTCTAATGGGTTTTACATGTGTCCTTGATCAAAACCTATTTCATGGGACTTTTCAATGTCGGGTTTGATTTGAACCCAGGTTGGCTTGATTCCAGACTCAGAAAATTATTCACCGCACTACCCTACTCTTAGTGAAAGAACTGAGCATGTTTCAGATTGTGAGCTGACAAGGTTAGAGTTAAAAGATAGGGTAGGAGAGGGGAGAAGGAGAGAAGAAGAAGAAGAGAGAGAGAGAGAGAGAGAGAGAGAGAGAGAGAGAGAGAGAGAGAGAGAGAGAGAGAGAGAGAGAGAGAGAGAGAGAGAGAGAGAGAGAGAGAGAGAGAGAGAGAGAGAGAGAGAGAGAGAGAGAGAGAGAGAGAGAGAGAGAGAGAGAGAGAGAGAGAGAGAGAGAGAGAGAGAGAGAGAGAGAGAGAGAGAGAGAGAGAGAGAATGAGGCAAACCTCTGAAGGAGATCAAGGGCATAAATCATAAATAAAGGGGTTACCTTTGCCAAGGAGAAAGGTCTCCTTCTCTGGAACTGATACAGAAAAGAAGTCAATATGTGAAAATTTAGATTTTGGGGTCCTTGAAGTATTTAAGTAAAGCTAAACCTAAATACCAGTTTAAGTGTCTTCAACTAGTCTCTCTGGGCTTCTGCAAACCCTTGGTAGACATTTGCAATTTTAGGGTTAGAGTCCTCTAGCCTCTCTGATTATTGAGGGATTTGGCAGAGTAGCAGCTGTGGTTTTCTAAATTAATATGCAGCACCCCCCTCTCCCACCATCTGCTTCTTTTTGAGTTTGATACCACTGCCCTAGGCAGTGATGGTTTCTTTAACTGGTCTACCTGCTTCCACTTTCCACATCTCTAATCTATCATTACAAAATCATACTTTGTACAGTCAACAGGTCTTTTAACTGATTTGCTAAGGAGAATAGGATGGAGGGAGTAAGCATTTATATAGCCTGTACTTTGTGCTAAGCACTTTACAAATATTATTTCATTTGATAGAGACGGGAATGTAGTGAGCTTCTGCTTTGCCAGTATAATTTGCTCATTGCAGAAGTCCAAGAATCTTACTGTTCCATTCTAAAACCTTTAATAACTCTCCATTGCCTACCAAAAAAATTTATAACCTGCTTAACCTAAAATTTAGGCCTTTATACAATCCCTTTGCCACCTATTCTTCCAATTTTATGACATATTACCCCTTTATCTGACCTAATTCCAGCCAAATTGTACTACCTTCTACCCAAGTTTAATGAGTTCCTTTCTTCCTTCCACTCCTCTCCCCACAGAGCAGATAACTTCTGCCTACTTTGGACACACCAGATAGGAACTCTTGGCTACTGGTGCCTAACCATATATGACTCATCTGCTGAAAGTGTACTGTGTTGGAAATTGATGACTTGGGGTATAATATTTAGGTTTTTTTTGGCTGGTAACCTATTGGTGGAAGCCCTTCAGGTGACAAGATATGATTTCATCAAGGGATGGAAAAGAATGAACTTTCTCTTCAGGGACATCACCCATTTATGACCATGGACTTAATAGGTCTTGTACTAAGACTCCTACTTCCCTTTGATTCTCCTATGTGTTTCCTTCCTTAGCAACAACTTTATAAAGATCAAAAGATGTGCAGTGATGGTAGCTGCTGTCTTCTTCTTTGGCAGTAGAGTAATTAGTGGGGAAAGAGTGGTCAGATTAGACTGGTACCAAGGGAAGAGTCACCATTAGAGAGAGACCACTAGAATGCCACAGGTAGGTTCTTTGATGCTACCAGAGGGAAAAAATAACATGACTAATTAGTATGTTTTGTGTTTTATGTCTTCATGAGGCTTTGATGTTAGCCTTTTTAGGTAATTGTACTCGTAGTCATACTAGTAGTTACAAGTATATTCTGTTAAAATCACTCTGTTAATTCATACTCTGATTCTTTTATGCTTATCATTTCTTTTTGTGTTAGATAAATGACTCATCCTCTACCTGACTGATATTATGCATTGGATATCTTTTTTTACCTACTGCCTTTGGGGAAGGTAGTAAAACTTTAGACAGGAATGAAAAGTAAAATTGTCCTTGGAGTAGCCAAGGGGACTTGGATAATGAGCCAGTAAATATGAGAATAGGGAGCTTACTTCTCTCATTAAGAAATCAGGCTTCCCTAGAATAGAATCTGGACAAACCATGGTGGCTGAAGGAAGCCAGGAGTTCCATTCAAGAGAGGCAAATAGAGTTAGAGGTATAGGTCTCCAGAATCCTCATTGAGGCCTCCTTTCACTATGCCGCAGCTGATTCCTTCAACAGTGTAAGGTTTAGGGGGCAGCTAGGTAACTCAGTGGATTGAGAGTCAGGCTCAGAGATGGGAGGTCCTGGGTTCAAATCTGGCCTCAGATCCTTCCTAGCTGTGTGACCCTGGGCAAGTCACTTAACCCTCATTGCCTAGCCCTTACCACTCTTCTGCCTTGGAACCAATATACAGTATTGATTCTAAGATGGAAAGTAAGGGTTTTAAAACAAAAACAAAAAATAGTGTAAGGTTTAAATTTAGGTTTTATACTAACTGAATTATAAAGTAATATTGTGGTCATCAATTTTAAAATATAGCTCAAGTCAAAATGACTTTTAGCAACTTTTATTTACAAAGAGGTAGAAAGAAAGAGTGAAAGTGTAAAATGTAGATAGACAGATTCCTAACAAGCCTACCAGCCCTTCTCCAGTGAAGTGCAGCTCAGCCCTGGCAGGGGCTTCCCCAAGTCCTATGATCTCCAAGTGGATTTCCTGGTACTCCTCAGTCAGAAGTCCTGGTGGTCATAGCCTTCAGTCAGAGTTCTACCAACACAGGTACCGGGGAAAAAGTCTCCTCCAAACACCAGGAAAGGAATCTTAGCCACTCACTCTAAACGTCAGGAAAGGAATGATTCCTAGACCATGCTGGTCTTTTCTTTTATGCTCCTTTTTCCATGTCACTTACTGTCATTCCTCCTCTTCACAGAAACCAATTGCAGTCTTTCAATTTGCCCAGCACTGCAGGGGGTAAGAGGGTTTGGGGCCAGTGGGGGTGGGGGCAGTGGCCTTTGGAGTTGTGAGCTTACTCTGGTAAGTGACTTTTGAACTTTCATACTTAATGGTAAGTAGGGGCACTGTAAGTTCTTGATTTGATTAACTAAAAATAGACAAGGGAAGAGTTAATCCTGTCTTCACAACAGGACTGGACCATAGTCTTTGTGGGGCTTAGATTTGCATACTATGGTATATACTAGATGGGACAATTTCAGACAATCAGAGTCTTCTCTCCATATCCACTGACTCTCTGAAAATATGCCTCTGCTTCCCCAGCTGAGGATGATATGAACTCCTTGGCTAGGTTGGAGGGAGGAAAGAAACTCTTTTCTTGAAGTTGCCAAGGACAAAGGATGGGTATTTCAGGGACACAGTCTTCCTCTAGAATGGATCTACCCAGTCATAGTTTTCCCTAAGGCACAAACATGCCTTGTAAGGCAGGACAAAAAGAACCTTCAGCTTCTTTCTGTCCTAGCATACTAGAAGATAAACAGAGACTAGCTGAAGCAAAATGGCCAAGTTTGGAAACCTACTTTTATAGTTTCTCCTTCCTCTTCCTCAATGACATCATCTACTCTTTTTTGTTATCTTCTTTTAATGCAGTTAAAAAAAAAAAGCCTGACTTTTGGAAGTCAGAGAATTTGGGTTGAGATTTTAGCTCTTCTGGGAGTTTCCTATGTACAAAAATACTTATATAGCAGCTCTATTTATAGTAGAAAAAAACCCAGAAAAAATAAGAGGGTTTTTTCCCCTCCACCAACACCAATTGGGGAATAGTTGACTAAATTATGATATATTAACTTAATGAAATACTTCTTGTTGTTTAGTCATTTCAGTTGTGTCTGACTCTTTGTAACCCCATTTGAGTTTTTCTTGGCAAAGATACTGAAGTGGTTTGCCCTTTTCCTTTTCCAATTCATTTTACAGATGAGGAAATGGAGGCAGACAATGTGACTTGCCTAGGATCATATAGCTAGGAAGTGTCTGAGGTTGGATTTGAACTCAGGTCTTCCTGATTCTAGACCCTGTGCTCTATCTACTGGCTGCCCCAAATATAATACTACTTCACCATAAGAAATGACGAAAAGGCTGGTTTTGAAGAAACTTTAAAAGACTTATATGAACTGATGCAGAGTGAAACAAATATAAATGAGAATAAAGTTATAAAGATAATCAACTTTGAAAGAATAACCATGATTTTAGAGGACTAAATGATGCTACCTACCTTGTGACAGAGAGGTTATAGATTCAAGATGCAGAATGAGACCTACTTTGTCAGATATGGTCAATCAGGAAAGGCTGAGAATGATAATAATGGTTCTCTGGGATGTAGTATCAATGAAAGCTGTGAGAAGAGGGGTATAAAAGTGGCTGTATAAAAAGAACATTATTTCCAGTCATTTCTGCGATGTGGAGATCCAGGATGATGTAGGAGAAGGAATGCTGAATTTTGAATGAGCAGACTGGGTTTACATTTTAGTTTTAATACTCAGTAGTATGTGGTCCTGGGTAACAGTATACTTCTCAACTTTAATGTGCTCACCAAGAAAACGGGTATGATGGCCCTTCTTTTTTTACAGCGGGCTGCTCTACTCTGGAATTTCTTTGGCTGACTTCACCATGAAGCAGGGGTAGCTTGATGCTGGGATAACTTTAGTATCCCATAAGATTCCATCAGCCTTCAGACTTCATCTCATTGCTACTTTCTGCCCCTCTGATTGGAGGGTGAGGTCATGAATTCCAGAGAGCTCAGCTTGGACATCTCCTTATTTCTTATTTGACTGGACTACTTTGGCACTTCTCTGACTTTTCTTCTCTGCCCCCAAGTCAGTCATCTTCTTGTCCTCTTTCCCGTTCCCCTATTTTGTGGCTTCCTTTTGTGTTTTCTCTTCTTCCTTTAGATTGTAAGTTCCTTGAAGGCAGAAAATGACTTTTTTTTTTTGTCTTTGTAGCTTCAGTGTGTGGCATAGTGCTTGGTGCATAGTAGATGATTCATAAATATTTATTGACTGACTGACAGACCATCTACATTACTTGATGGCTGTAAGGAAAGTCCTTTTCCAAGCTGAAAGCACTATAGAAAGATGATTTATAATAACTTTTAGAAAATCATTTAGGTTTAAGGGCCATGTACAAAGGCCTATAATGATGGGTCATAACATCCAATATGTGTCATATTAACATTAATTTAAGTTTTATTTGGTAATAAACTGTCTATTCTCTGTATAATTTGTTGCTTACACATCATAGTCACCTATTCTCCACATTTAAAATTTGAAGGAGGGTTTCATGTTATCCATCTTGTCTCAGCTCTTCCTGATTGGCTCCTTACCTCTGGACACTCATCCAAAGAATGTCCTCATAGGCAAGGCATGAACTCACCTGCTGGATCAGATATGAAGCTCTTGTATATGGCTCATTTTTACTTCACAATCTTTTCTGGTAATTGTACTATGTCTGAATATACATACATATGTGTGTGTGTGTGTGTGTGTGTATGTATACTATTGTGTGGATAGAATTTGCTCCCCAGGACTCTCTTACTCAGCTGCCCATTTACATACACACAGATGGGATGCTGGGTAAGAGGGTCCTGGGGAGCAAATTCTATCCACACAATGTGTGCTTTTAATCGCCCCATCCCTATCCTGGGCATGAGCAGCAGGCCACTTGCTACCTGTGTACCTTTGGGAAAATCATAATTCCTCAGTGCCTTTAAGAAGCTCTCTAAGATATACATTGAAGAATAGTTAACTACGTACTCCAGGAAAAAGAAGGTTGGACCTATAATTTAAAAATTTGGTTTCAAATGTAGACCCTGTCACTCACTACTTGTGTGACCTTGGACAATTCAGGTGGATTTATAGGTTCAAGTCATGCCTCTGACATACTCACTGTGAAACTCTGGGGAAGTCCTTGAACCTGTCTCACTGACTTCTCATTTTCTTTGTTGGATATTCATCTTGGTCATGGCCATTAACTATAGCCAAAGTTCTATTCTGGACCCTTTTCTCTTTCCCCTTTGTTCTTTTTCATTTGGTGATCTCAGCAATATTCATGGATTTCTGCAATGTCTCTCCAGGTGATTTTCAAATCTACTTGTCCAGCCCTGATCTCTCTTGACCTTCTGACTTGCATCTCCAACTACCTATTCAACATCTCCAACTAGATGCTCCATAGCATAGATATCTTAAACTCGGCAGGTCCAAAACAGAATGCAAATTTCTCGCTCTTCCCCATCCCCACCAAAAAGTCCTAGAATCTTTGGAACTTCCCCACTACTATTGAGGGCACTACCATTTCTTCAGTTACTCAGGCTTGAAACCTTGGTATCAATCTCAACTACTTTCTCTCTCACCTCTAAAATCCAATCTGTTGCCAAGTCCTGTGGATTCTACCTTCATAACATCTCTCATATATATCCTATGGAAGTTAATATTAATTTGTACCCCTTTTTGGTCCCCAAAACAAACTTTTTTGATTTTAAAACTCAAATGGTTGATTTTTGACCAAAACTATGAACTGGCTTCTGTCCCCAGACTGAGGTCATGGGTGCAGTCTTCTCTTATTTGGTATAGTTCTTTTGTCTTTGGAAAGGATGGGTAGGGTGGGGACCAATTCTTTGTTTGATCTAGCACCAAATATTCTCTTAAGTAATGAAGTCAGTCAGCTAGCACTATGTTGGCTCAAAGTGACAAGGAGGGGATGAGAAACTCCTGGAAATCAGAAGACTTACTTCTTGCCCAGAATGAGGTCTGAGTCTTCCAGAAAGGTTCTAGAAAGGGATCTCACAAGAGCATAAATTGACAGATGAAACAGGAAGTTAGCCTTTTTCCTGGAATCAGGGACTCTGGGCTGGCTCAGCTTACTCCCAGAGAATGTAGCTGGTCCCATGGCTCATGCTTTTCTCTCTTTCTGTGGTTTGCTTTTAGTGATTTAAGAAATAATTGTAAAATAAGATGAGTCTCTGGAGAATTTCAACTGTAATAATCCAGTTTGTTTTCTTTCATGTGATATAGGAATTCAATAGGCAGGAAGCTGGAGGAAAAGAATAGCAGATAACTTTACAAAACATACATTTCTTATCCTATTGTTGTTGTTCAGTCATGTCCAACTTTTTTGAACCCATTTGGGACTTTCTTGGAAAAGATAATGGAGTGGTTTGCCATTTCTTTCTCCAGCTCATTATCTATCTTATTTTATAGATAAGGAAACTGAGGCAAACTGGGTTAAGTGACTTGCCACGGGACATACAGCTAGTAAGTATCTGCAGCCAGATTTGAACTCTAGAAGATGAGTCTACTGTGTGCCATCTAGCTACCTTTAACCTATCATACATCTTAGCTTAATGGGAAACTTTCTCCCATTCATTTTTCTTCAATCTTCTCTGTGTTTTATTAGACCTCAACGTCCAAGACGGGTGCTGACACTAGCTATGATAGAATACAAAGATGTTTAAAGGTGAAAGCAATAAACAAATGAATAAAAAAGCATTAATTAAGGATTTTACTACTTACTAGGCACAGTAGTAAGTAACGGTGGGAATACAAATACAAACAGGCAAGACAGTTACTGCCCTCTGAAAGCTTATATTCTGACTGGGGCAGATGACAAAGATAGGGGAGCTTTTTGGGAACTGGAAGACAGAGAAAATGATGATTGGAGTCAGTGGGCAATTGATTCACGTGTCCTTGACAGGGATGGTAATGGTCATTTGATTTCTGTTCTCAGAAATCGAGATGGAAAATATGGAGCATGATAAAGGTAAAATATTCCCCACTCTGAGCCAAGGACATCATGGTGGGTCAGTTCCAGAGAGGGGTGGAGGTTAGAGAAAAGGGGGCATGACATGGAGATGGCATCTAACCCAGTTCCTAATTTTTATCCTCATTTCATAGCAAAGAAAATGGAGACTCCAAAAGCCTCAGAGTAATTGGTCCAAGACCACTTTGTAGGTAGCAGAGCTGGGACTCTAACTCAGGTCTTCTCAATCTAAATCCAGTGAGTGTTTTTTTCTTTATACTATGGGAGTCAGCTCTCAAGGTGAAGTCTCTATGATCAAATCCCAAGAGAAGCCAAGTTTATTCAATATTTGGGGGTTTTTTGGTCCCAGATGACCTCACCACTGACCCCATTACATCAATCCCCCCAAAAAGGATTTCTCTGGCAACTGAATGGACAGAACAATTCTGATGTAATTCTCAATCCCAGCCCAGCGTGCTCAGTCAGGTTTATCAGAATTGCTTCATGGATTGGTGGTGATTGTTCAAATGGACACTCTGAAACTCAGGCATCACAGATCCATTTTGTCCCTTTGACTGAATATTTGGGGAAGCCTATGGTGAAAAACTGGAAGCCTATGAAGATGGAAGGAGGTTTTGGTTCAGAATACAGGAGAAATAAAGTCCAGAGAAGGAGAATCAAATGATGTGAAGGCGGGGGATTAGGTGACAACGTTCCCACTGGCTGAAGGACTGCCCCAAGTCACTTTACTGAGATATCAAGTGATGTAAATCTGGCAGGGGTTAACTGGGTAGACCAAGATCCCTCTAAGGACCACCAGAAATGTAAATCTGGCTAGGCTTAATTGGGTAGACTAGGATCCCTCTGAGGACCACATGAAGAGATGTAATCTGGCAAGAGTTAACTGGGCAGACCAGGGTCCCTTTGAGGATCCAAGTGCCATGAGATCAGCCTCTGGGGTTCTCTAGAGGTAGGTAAAGGTTTGAGGCCAGACTGAGATGGCTGGAAGTCACCTCAAGCCCATCAGAAGGTAAGAGATAAGTCTCCCTACAACAGATTTAAGAAAGTTGGGAAAATCTCTTGCCTGCCAATCAGAATCCTTCCAAACCAGTGTTCCCAGAAGAACAAAATCTTCAACATTTTAGTGTCAGTCCCCACTGTTACCGATACCGTCCACACCTTATTTATATTGAGGTAAAAGTCAGTCAAGCCTTGAAAGTGTAAAGAAGTCAGGAGAAGGCAATCTGAAGCTCAAGCGCCAACCCATGGAAGCAGGATGGAGAGCTTGTTGCTAGTGGAAGGAGAAGTGGATTTTGAGTAACAGAAGTCTTGGGTTTGATCTTGCCTCTTCAGTTTACAACCTCCGTGACTTTGGCAAGTAACTTAAGTTCTCTTTACTTCATGTTCCTTCTACATAAAGAGGATCAACTCTAAGAACCTGTCCAGGCCTGAAGTTCTACTATGATTTCTTTCTTTTTTTAAACAACTCTTTACCTTCCACCTTAGAATCAATCCAAAGTATTGGTTCCAAGGCAGTAGAGTGGCAAAGGCTTGTCATTTGGGGTTAAGTGACTTGCCCAGGGTCACCCACTTAGAAATATCTGAGGTCAGATTTGAACCCTAAGACCTCCTATCTCTAGGTCTGGCTCTTGATCCACTGAGCCACCTAGCTTCCCCTTGCTTTCTTATATAAGTATTTGGGTATTTCTTTCTCTTCCTTTTAAGCTCTAGTGAACAGAACCTGCTTCTTAGCTTCTACAAGAAGCCTTCCCCCAATCCCTAAATGCTGGTGCTTTCCCTCTAAGTTTATGTCCCGTTTATTCTGTCTATATTTTGCTTGTACATAGTGGTTAGCATGTTGTCTCCCCCAGTCTCCCAGGTTGGCCCTGACTGGTCCCCTTAGAGGGACCCTGTTCTACCCAGTCAGCCCCTGCCAGATGTGAGTTCCTTGAAGAAAGAGATGTTTGTTTGCTTGTTTTTTTGGTGTATGTGTGTGGGCACTTTCCTCCTATCTCCAGTGCTAAACACACTACCTCACACACAGAAGGAGCTTAATAAATGCTTGTTGACATGACTGGATTTCCCCCGAGCCCCCACCCCATCCCATCAATTATCAACAAATATTTACGAAGCACCAACTGTATGCCAAGAATTGTCCTGGGTGCTGGGGATACAAGTACAAGGAAGGAAACAGTCCCTACTCATCAGGAGTTTAACCATCATCTGTACCTCTGATTTTTCATTTGAAGCATGAGGATCCCTGAACGCCGGAAGCCTAGGATGCTCCCCTGTAGCTTTGTCAATGAACCAAACCCATAATGCTTAACCTTGCTGTCCAGGTAAGTCTCTTTCTCTCTAACAAAGGAAGGCCCCCACAGGCAACCTTGTCATGGGAATCTTCAGACATTCAAATGAATGCTGCACAATTTCCCCTAAAACACATGGGTTAGATGTGGAGGAGCTAGGCTGGGAGGGTTTGCAGTTGAGTCATCCCACCAGAGCTTAGGAACTAGACCGATTTGGACTTCAAGAAGCCCCACTTTGCTCCATGACTCAGATCTCTAAGGCTAAGGCCCCCTCTCACTGCTTTGGAGATCTTTCTCTTTTCTCAGGCTTTCCTGCTTCTCCAAAAGTTCTTTCCTGGTGCCACCCCAGTCTTGGATTTCTGACCTTCTCAAACTCTTAGCCATCAAGTTGGCAGATCATAGACAGAGAGCTTGAAGGAACTCGAATGGCTATTTATTCTGATTCCTTTCTAATTTGCAGATGAGGAAACTGAGCGGCTACTCAGGCAAAGGGATTTATTCAAAATCATACTAGTTATAATTTGGAGAGTCAGAATTTGAACTCGTCAGCTGATTCTCAAGTCAGTGTGATTTCCACAGCTCCGTATCTGTTTCTCATATGAATAGATCTTAATTAAAAATAGTGAGGAGTATAAAATACACCCTTTCCAGTGGGGATTCCTTCCTTCGTTCTAAATGCTGTGGCTGACTCTTTTTTCCTCCTTCCCAGCTTTCCATCAGGGTAACTTGAGACATTTTGCAAACATCATCTAGCAATGACAATGACAGTGATAACGATAATATATATTAATTTCTGGGTCACGATAAGGTTGAGAAAGTGCTTTCCTTATAATACTCCAGTGTGATAGGTAGTATAAGTGTTATTTTTCCCATTTCACAGATGAAGAAATTAAGGTGCTGAGAAGTAAAATGACTTATCCAGGATCACCTAGCTAGGAAGTGTCCGAGGTAGGTAGTATTTCAGCCCAAGGACTTCTTGTGAAAACCAGTGTGTCTGCAGGAGAATTAAGTTGATAACTGAGTGTCCTTGGAGCCTTCCAAGTAAACATGGCCTCAAGGGGCAATCAGCTCATTTGACAAAGAACTGGATGGCTTTGCATGTATTTTTGGCCACCATGGAGGAAATTGGCTGGGGTGGGAGAGGTTGTTTTGTTTTAGAATAACTAGGAAAGAACTTGTCAAAGATGGCAGTAAAGGCAAGGAAAGTGTTTGATTGTCGTTTAGTGGGTATCTAACCCCAAATGGGATTTTCCTGGCAAAGATACTGAAGTACTTTGCCATTTTCTTTTCCGACTCATTTTAAAGAAAAGGAAACGGAGGCAAAAAAAGCTAAGCAACTTGCCCAGGAAACACAGCTAGTGTCTGAGGCTGGATTTGAACTCAAGGAAACAAGTCTTCCTAACACCTGATCATCCACTGTACCACTTGTCTGCATGAAAGAATGTATAAAACTGCTTCTTTCCTGAGCCACACAGAGACACAGTAAGTCTCTTTCTCTATATCTACTAGATATCTGAACAGATCTAAATGACAACCCCCCCCCCAATAGGGTTCTATTTTCAGTGTGGCCCAAATTAATGGGCCAAGTCACACCCATGAATCTATCTGACCATCAGACTCAACCAAAAAATTAGTATAAAAACAGGCTCGACAATGTTGTGAGATACTAAGACGAATCCACCAAAAAAAATCATGTCTGTTTCTACTCCCTAAAAAGCCAAAAAATCTTTATTTTACAAAAGAAATCCCTATTAGAGCAACCATAATGAAATCAAGAATCGGAGAAACAACTTAGATATATATCCATGTATCAATAAGACCATGTTCAGCATCCAATCAATCAATCAATCAATCAATATTTATCAAGCTTCGCTAAGTGTTGGGGGAAAAAGATATTTTGTCTGATGATTTCAACCAAATTTTAAAATCCAACAAACATTTACTAAGAACCTGCTATGTGGGAGGTGTTTGGCATCATGTAGACAAAGGATGAGAAAAATACAGCCCTTTCTTTCAAAAACTTTGTCTTTTCTCTGCATTGCTAAGAGAGAAAGCATCTTATGAAATCTAACACGCCTAGTGCTTCCTGTCATGGCCAAACTAGGTTTTTTTGTTTTGATTTTTTTACTCTTTCTCAAGACTATGGCTAGGTCTCCACAGAATAAATTAGTTTCAATTAATTTTATTTCCAAATAGCTTTTAAGAGTGAAATCTACTTTCCTATTGATTTCTTTCTTTAAAAAAAAAAAAGAAATGTTGCCTGCTATCCTGATTTGAACAGAAAAAATGTCAAGTAATCAATATACAAATCAATTTTCCTAAAGTTGAACCATGTCACTCCCATGCTCAATAAACTCCTGTGACTCCCTATTTACTTAAGGATAAACTATGAAATTATAAGATCAGAAGATCATAGATTTAGGACTGAAAGGCATCTTGGAAGCCTTTGAGTTCAATAATTTTTTTTTTAAACCCTCACCTTCCCTCTTGGAATTATACTATGTATTGGTTCCAAGGTAGAAGAGTGGTAAGGGCTAGGCAATGGGGGTTAAGTGACTTGCCCAGGGTCACAAAGTTAGGAAGTGTTTGAGGCCAGATTTGAACCCAGGACCTCCCATCTCTAGGCCTGGCTCTCCATCCACTAAGCCACCCAACTGCCCCCTGAGTGCAATCATTTTACAGATGAAGACCCTGAGGCAGAAAGTGGTTTAATGACTTGCTCAGGGTTTCTCAGCAAGTAAGTGTCTCTTTTGCATGAAATTTAAATCCTTTGATAATCCAGCCCCTTTTCAACCTTACAATATGTTACTCCAGCATTATAATGATCATATTCTTTAGCCCAGGTAAGCTTTTAAAAAACTTTTTATGCACTCGGTTTCTATTGTTACTGCCGAGGCAGAGGAGGGCTGACAGGGTGATGGGCTCCTGGCTTGGTCACCAGCCCAAGAATATATTCTGATTCTCTCTTCTCTCCTTTTCTTGTTCACCGTCACACATGACACTCCATTTTCCTTCTCTCTCCTTTCTACTTGCTCTCTTCTGGGCCTGGAATGTTCTCCCTTGTCCCTTCTCCTCAGAATTCCTTGTTTCCTTCCAAATCAGGTTCCCACATCACCTTCTACATGAAGCCTTTCTTGATTTGCTTCAGATGCTGGTACCTTCTCCCCCAAGTAACCTTGGATTTATAGTGTGCATGTCAGTGCACATACACATCACATGTATGCATACATGTACACACGTGTGCACTCACATATATGTGCATGCACACACACTCAAGTACATAACAGACATTATTATTAATACCATCAGGCTCAGATAATATGTTGGTTAGTTGGTTAGTTTTTATGAGTGGGCTTCCTCCCCATCCCTTTATTCTTTTGTATTTGGCAGGGTGGTTCTCTTAGGAAGGAATGTATTTGGAAATAAAAGTGATATAAATACCATATTCATGCCAATAATTTAAGAACGCCAGACTGGTTCTTTTCATTATTCTTTTCGAAGGCTATGTGACCAGAATTCTGAAGGCCACGAATGCGAGATGAGGGGCTTCCCAAGCGTGAAAGACTCGTCCCATGGTCCACAGAAGGAGAACAGGGGAGATGATAGAATGGAGAATGTTCTGGAAGTAATGGAAAAGCTTGAAAAATGATCTAACAGCAGCTCTAGAGCAAATCATGAAGTCAGAGAGACCCGTGTTCAATTTCTTTGCCCCAGACTGACTCTGAGAGCCTGGTAAGTTACTCACCCCTTGTGCCTCTGAGTAATTTTCTCTGAGATGAAGTTACAGACGGGTTGTCCATGTGCATCTGTGGAGGGGATCTCTGCTCTGTATTACTCACAAAAAATGAAATTAAAGGGTCTGTAAGCACCTAGAGTGCAGGGGTTGTTTCATTTTTGACTTTTTAAAAATTTTAATTTAATTTAATTTTTTAAATTTTATTTAGTCAATTTAGAACATTATTCCTTGGTTACCATTTTTGACTTTTTATTTCCAGCACCCAGCTTAGTTTCCAACACAGAGTAGGCTTAAAAAATGAATAACCTTACCTTCATCTAGGATCAATTCTAAATATTGGTTCCAAGGAAGAAAAATGGCAAAAGCTAAGCAATTGAGGCTAAGTGACATCTTCAGAATCGCATAGCTAGGAAGTATCTCAGGGCAGATTTGAACCTAAGACCTTTTCAGTAGACTTAAAATAAATAAAAAAAACTCCCTTTACCTTCTGTCAAGATTGAGTAGTAGTTCCAAGGCAGAAGAACAGTAAGGACTAGACAATGAGGATTAAGTGACTTGCCCAAGGACCCATAGCTAGAAATTGTCTAAATTCAGATTTGAACCCAGAACCTCTTATCTCTAGGCCTGACTCTCAACCTACTGAGCTACCTAGAAGCCCCCTTTCAAACTCTACCTCCATAGTATTTTTAAATTTTTTAAAAACCTTACTTTCTGTCTTGGAGTCAATACTGTGTATTGGTTCCAAGGCAGAAGAGTGGTAAGGGCTAGGCAATGAGGGTTAAGTGACTTGCCCAGGGTCACACAGCTAGAAAGTGTCTAAATCTAGATTTGAACCCAGGGCCTCCCAACTCTAGGCCTGGCTCTCAATCTACTGAGCCACCTAGCTACCCCCTTCCCAGCTCTACCCCCATGGTCTTTTTAAATTTTTATAAAAACCCTTGTCTTGAAGTCAATATTGTGTATTGGTTCTAAGGCAGAAGAATGGTAAAGGCTAGGGCAACGGGGGTTAAGTGACTTGACCAGGGTCACACAGCTAGGAAGTATCTGAGGTCAGATTTGAACCTAGGACCTCCTGTCTCTAGGCCTGGCTCTCAATCCACTGAGCTACCCAGCTGTTACCCAGCTGCTCCCCATCCCCATTAGTTTTTTAATAGATGCTTAAAGGTAGTGATAATATAAGTAAGATCTATGACACAGGGACCTGAAAATCATCCATTGAGCCTAGACCTTTGATATAATTATTGCTAGTAATACTGAGTTTCATTATTGTCTTTTGTTTCTCTCCCATAGTTCTTTTTTTCCTGACATGATCTACCTCCCTCCCTGGTAAACCCTACTTGTCATAAGGAAACACATTTAAATGAGGCCAAGCTTCCCAGCAGCCCAATCAACAAGCCTTTTACATCCCCTACCTATAGTCTTCTTTTCTCTCCTCATCATTTCGCAGTGATCCAGGCTGTTCATTGCAATCTATTCAAATTTGGCTGATTTTTAGTGTTATTTCCTAAGCATTATTTCCATCACTGTAGTCACTATGTTGTGTTTTCCTGGTTCTGTGGTCCTTAATTTGCATTGCTTTAATAGAGGTTGGGGGTGTTGCAAGAGGAAGGTGGGGACAGTGGAAAAAATGCTTGACTGGGAGTCAGGAGAGCTTTTGTTGTTGTTCAGTCAGGAGAGACCTACATTCGAATCTTGCCTTATACCTATTTACTGTGGGAATTTAGGCAAGTTCTTTAACTTGAGCCTCCTTTTCCTCAGTTGTAAAATGAGGAGAGCATCAGCTGTGGCTCCTACATCAGAGGGTTGCCGTAAGGCTCAAATGAAATGATGCAGGTAAAGTGATCTGTCAATTATAACGAGCAATATTGCTGTCAGCAGTTATAATTATGTTGGTATGTTCACGGCTCAGGGAAAAGAACAGGCTTGTTGGAACAAATCACTTCCACTAGGAAACAGGAAGAGATTCTGTTGGGTTAGTAGAGGGATGCCAGACTATGATCTGGAAAGCCAAACAAAGCAGTTAACATTTCATCCTGTTGGCAATGGGGAGCTATAGATGGTTAGGAGGAGCAAGAAGACTTTGGGCTCTGCCCAACATAATGAGAGTTGTGCTTAAGGAAGATGAATCTTCAGCAGGGTGCAGAAAGAATTGGAAGGGAAAGAGGCCAGAAACAGAGACCAGTGAGGACATAGTTGCAATAAGATAGTAGGAGGCAATGAAGGGTTGAATCTAAGTGGCGATGGTTAGAATGCAAAGGAAGGAGAGATACATTTTGAAGAAAGAATCAATGGATGTTGGGGATTGAGTAGATGTGGGTGACGAAGTAGTGAGATAGGTCAGATATCTCTTTGGTTTCAAGAAATATTACTATATGACTCCCATACTCAAGTATTGTAGCCCAATCGAGATGGATTATAATCAGTATTGTGGAAGGAATATCCTCATCTGAGAGACTGGACATCCATCCCACCACACTTTCCCAGTCTGTGTCCATGACTAATCCAAGATATCCTTTATTTTGAACTTTAATTAATTTGGGGGTTTCAAATTCATTCATTCGTTTGTCCATCCACTCATCCATCCACCCATATATTTATCCATCTATTCTCCTATTCTTTCAACAAACTTTCATTAAGCACCAGGAAGAATACTGTGCTGTGTGCCGAGAGAGATACAAAGTTTAAGTCAAATAGAGATGGGAGAGAAAGGTGGGAATAGTAGAATGAGTGTTTATGAGTCAGTCCTTGCTCTCAGGGAGTTTACAGTCTAGTCTGGGTTAAGACACAAATATATGTATCCAGAATAAGATGTGATCTTAGAGGGGAATAGATCCCTCCCAATTTCACTGGCATAGGGAGTTTCTGACGAAGAACTCGCTGTATCAATGTAGATTGACTGCTGATCTCTAATTCCCATTTTCAGACATTTGTCTGGAAGCATGAAGAATTTAAATGACTTGCCCAGGGTCATACAACCAAGATATATTAGAGGCAAGCCTTGGCCTCAGGTATTCCTGACTCTGAGGTCATTCTTCTATCTCCTGTGCAATCTGTGTCTTACACGCCAAGTTCTGCCAACCAAAGTTATGTTATTCTACCAAGGTGGGGAGGTTAACAGTTCTATAAAATGATTTTGCCTTCAACAAGGCTCTTCTGAAATGCTTATATCCTCATTTCTTTTAATAGGTCCAATGAGTTTTGATGGAAGAGGCAAACCAAACAGAGATGGTGTGGTTCTTCTTTCGCCCATTCTCATCTCATTTTCAGGTACAGATGGTGATTTTCATGGCCTTCTTGGCTATGTATCTGATGAGCCTCAGTGGCAATGCCACCATCGGTCTAGTGGTCCAGGCTAACCACTCACTTCATACTCCTATGTACTTCTTTCTGGCCAATTTGGCAGTTTTGGAGATTTTTTATACATCAGCAATTGCACCATTGGCTTTGGCCAACCTCTTGTCCATGGGGAAAACCCCAATTTCCCTCCCTGGGTGTGGTACACAGATGTTCTTCTTTGTCTTCTTGGGTGGAGCTGACTGTGTGCTGTTGGCTGTCATGGCCTATGACCGGTTCGTAGCCATCTGTTACCCACTGAGGTACACCCTCATCATGAACTGGCGCTTGTGTGGCCAGTTGATGGTGGGATCTCTGGTTCTAGGTTTCATGCTGTCCTTGCCCCTCACGACGCTGATTTTCCGGCTCCCGTTCTGCCATAATAATGAGATTTACCACTTCTACTGTGACATGCCAGCAGTCATGCGCCTGGCTTGCACGGATACACACACTCACGAGACTGCTTTGTACATCATCAGCTTCATCGTTCTGATGATCCCTCTCATGCTCATCTCTATCTCTTATGTCTACATTGTGGCAGCCATCTTGCGCATCCAGTCAGTGGAAGGGCGCCGCCGAGCCTTCTCCACCTGCTCCTCCCATATCACTGTGGTTCTGCTGCAGTACGGATGTACAAGCTTCATTTACTTATCTCCAAGCTCCAGCTATTCTCCTGAATTGGGTCGAGTGGTATCCGTGGTCTATACCTTTATCACTCCAATCTTAAATCCTCTGATCTATAGTATGAGGAACAAGGAACTGAAAGATGCCCTTCAGAGAACGCTGGGGAAGTTGTTGTGGACACAGTGTAAATGACTGATACCGTACCCTGGGAAAAGGAATCTGAATGGCCAGATGGGATGTCAGGGTTTGAGGAATGGAATGAGAATCATCACGTCTGTGATATTGATCAGTGTCCTGATCATGGACCAATCCCTGAAACTCAGGGTCTTCACCTTTAAAATGATGATGATGTAGATGACTTCACTCATAGGGCTGTTGTGAGGAAAATGCTTTGTAAACCTTAAAGTACTTTAAAAAGAAAAAAGGAGAGTTTTGATTAAAGACTACAAGGCTCAGAGCCAGAGACTAGAGTTTGAATTTCCTTTCTGTCACCCACTACCTGTATGTATTACCCCTAGCTGTGTGACCAAGGCTCTGGGTTCCTATTGACTAAATGAGAGGGCTGGACTGGATAGATAGTCTTAAATATCTCTTAGAATTCTGATAATTGGGGGTAGCTGGGTGGCTCAGTGGATTGAAAGCCAGGCCTAGAGATGGGAGGTCCTAGGTTCAAATCTGGCCTCAGACACTTCCCAGCTGTGTGACCCTGGGCAAGTCACTTAATCCCCATTGCCTAGCCCTTACCACTCTTCTGCGTTGGTGCCAATACACAGTACTGACTCCAAGACAGAAGATAAGGGTTTAAAAAAAAAAGAATTCTGACAATTGAAGAGCTGACAAAATGGTAAACATGGTAAATTAACTTCAATAACCTTAAACTGCAAAATGTTTATCAGATAATAATAACCTTATCTCTTTTCATCTCTCCCTGTGCCTCAACTCTACTAAAACGACTATTTGTCTTCGCCTGGATCCCTCAATACTCTCTGAGGCCATCATTCCTGTGTGGTTCAACTTTGCTCCCTTCCTAATCTCAGTTTTTTCCTTCTGAACCCAGAGTCACATTGCTAGATCAGAGATATTTGAGAGGTGATAAGACAGATAAAATTGTAACCCACAACCCCTTTTGGAGCCTGAAAGATCAGAGATTGCTGGATCTTTGCCTGATTTTCTACCCAGTTTACATGCTTAGGGGTGTAGGCATGGCCCTACTACTCTCAGCAAAGAGTAAAAGCGAGGGGACTTGGTCATCCCCTTATTCACAAAAGATATGTAGACCTAAGAACCTATCTTTCTATGCTACCTGCAAATGGTCTGGCTATATTTAAAGACTGCTACCCCCCTTCCCCATCCACATTTTATTTTGAGGGTACACACATATTTTATATGGAGGGCTTATCCAAGAATAGCACTGGAAAAGAATACCTTGACCCCTTTGTGGGTACCCTTAGAATTTTTTTGAAACCCTTACCTTCCATCTTAGAGTCAATACTATATATTGGTTCTAAGGTAGAAGAGTAGTAAGGGATAGGCACAAGGGGTTAAGTGACTTGCCCAGGGTCACACAGCTAAGAAGTATCTGAGGTCAAATTCGAACCCAGGATGTCCTAGCCACTGAGCCATGTGTTTGCGCTCTCATACCCTTAGAATTTTGAGCGAAAGCCATACTCTTGTTGACCTAACTCATCAGTGTGAATGAGTTGAGATAAGGATCCTCAGAATTTATATGAGTTATAAGTGGATTAATCCATTATGCGTCCACCAACCATTCTGCTTCCTATTCATTTTCCCTGAATTTTCCATATTTCTGTATAAAATGATGGCAACCCAGATGACTGGGTACACAATAAATCTATGTTGTCTAATCTCAACTGGGTCCTCACTATGACAAGATAATCCTTTTATTCCTCCCTAACTGATTCTCTATCTCACTCACCAGAAGACTTATTTCAAGCCTTTTCATCTCTGCATGTCTCACACACTATCTCTCCCTGGTAGCTGAGAACCTTACTTCCTGTTTTACTGAATAAATAGAGATCCGTCACCAGGAGCTTTCTAGTTTTCCTTCTTTACATTTGAAAACCCTTTGATGTCAACCTTCATTCTCTTCTCCTTTACTCAGATCTCTAAGGAGGAGGCAACCCTTCTTACCAAGGCTGACTCTGATCCCCATCCCCTCCTACCTCCTCTAGCAGGTATCGGGCCCCCCACAGTTATCCTCTTTCCCCTTATTTCTTTTTTTCTCATTTCCCTCCCTTCTTTCTTCTCTCTTTCAGCTACAGGTTCTTTTCCTTCTGCCTACAAACATACCTAACTCCCTGTCTTTCCTCCAAACAACTCTCATTAGACTCAATAATCCTTTCAAAGAAGATATATCTCATCTCCTTCTCAGGCTCACTCCAAGGTGGGAAAAACCCATTGGCTCCACTTCTTCTTCTTTTTTTAATAAACCCCTAACTTCCATCTTGTGTATTGGCTCCAAGGCAGAAGAGTGGTAAGGGCTAGGCAATGGGGGTCAAGTGACTTGCCCAGGGTCACCCAGCTGGGAAGTGTCTGAGGCCAGATTTGAACCTAGGACCTTCCATCTCTAGGCCTGACTCTCAATCCACTGCCATTGGCTCCACTTCTGTCATACTGCTAAATCACTTGTGATCTAGCTTCTGATATCACCACACAATTGAAATTGTTTTCTTCAAAGTTATCATTGTTTTCTTGACTGTCAAATTGGACAGTCTTTCTATTGCCAGTCTGGTGCAGAGTGGATACTCAATAATGCCCAATGGATTGGCTGGAGGAGATAAGGACACAGGGTAGAAAGAATTCTTACACAACAGCCCCATTGGAAAGGAATCCAACTCAAGACTCTGAGCCATCTTTCTAGATTTCAGCAGGTTCAATCAGGAAGCCTTTTTCTGTTGATCTCCCTGAGAGTAGTTTATTTTTATGTTCTTCTTAATTGGTAACTTATATACTAATTTCCTCTAAATCCTACAGAATTATATATAAAAATGAGTTCCGCCTGAACAGGGACTTGAACCCTGGACCCTCAGATTAAAAGTCTGATGCTCTACCGACTGAGCTATCCAGGCTCCTGGAGGATATTGCATAAAGTAGTCTTTTTAGTTTATCTGATGTGGTTTTTTTTTTTTGTTGTTGTTTAAGCGAAGCTTTGTGAGACATCAGAAAGATCATTGAAGTTGGAAACCAAGGTTCTGAACTGAAGTCATTGTTCAGCTCCTTCTCTTTCTGGTAGGTTGTGTGAGTTTGGGTGGGTCATTTCACTCTCTTTTCCTTATCAATAAAAATGAAACTCAGATGGATTAAAAATTACAGAAAGAATTAAGTCTCCTAGACATCAAATTATTCACTGAAACACCTTCTCGGACAGATAGTAACCTGAAACATTGCGAATACCATTATTTTTGCATTATTGATGCATAATGCTGTAAAGTAATTTTATTCTTTTTTTTAAGTTTTTGAAAATTTTGTTTAATTAATTAATTAATTTAGAATATTTTTCCATGGTTACAAGATTCATGCTCTTTCTCTCCCCTCCTCCACCCCCCTCCCGTAGCCAACACACAATTTCACTGGATTTTACATGTGTCATTGATCAAGATCTATTTCCATATTATTGATATTTGCACTAGGGTGATTGTTTAGCATCTGTATCCCCAATCATATCCCGATGGACTCATGTGATCAGGCAGGTGTTTTTCTTCTGCGTTTCTACTCCCACGGTTCTTTCTCTGGGTGTGGATAGTGAGTGTTCTTTCTCAGAAGTCCCTCAGAATTGTTCTGAATCATTGCATTGCTGCTAGTAGAGAAGTCCATTATGGTATCAGTCTCTGTGTGCAATGTTTTCCTGGTTCTGCTCCTGTAAGGAATATTATTGCACCCTAATAAACAATGACTTGGAAGAAATCTGTTCATCATTTCTTACCTTGCAATGGTACTCCATCACAATTGTTCAGCCATTCCCCAATTGATGACCATTCCCTCAATTTCCAGTTCTTTGGCACCACAAAGAGAGTTGCTATAAATATTTTAAAAAACATGTTGGTTCTTTTCCTTTTCCCCTGATCACCCTGGGAAACAGAACCAATAGTGGTATTACCCAGTCAAAGGGTATACCGTTTTACAACTTTTTGAGCATGATTACAGATTGCTCTTCAAAATAATTGGATCAGTTAATAAATTGATTTTTAAAATGTAATGCCCCCTCTCTTCTATGAAAAAGAGAGAATAGCACAGAACAACATTTTGTGGTTCAGTCACGCCTGACTCTTCATTTGGAATTTTCTTGGCAAAAGTAGCTGAATGGTTTACCATTTCCTTCTCCAACCATAGCAAACAGGGTTTAATGACTTGCTCAGGGTCACACAGATAGTTAGAGTTGAACTCAGGTAGATGTTTCCTGACTCCAGACCTGGCACTCTACCCATGGAGCCATCTAACTGCCCCTCAATTAGGTGAATCTAGGTAGAAATTAAAGCCTAATTTAGTTTTTTAAATTAAAAATTATTCATTAATTTGTTGCATTAAAATACCCAGGTAATTCCCTCCCTCCTTCTCTTCTCACTATTAGAGAAGGCATCATTTGACTAAATACACACACACATACACATATATGTGCATATATATGTACATATATATATATATAAAAAGTTATACCTTGCTGATTTCTATTCATCAATTCTTTCTCTGGAAATGGATATCCACAAATCATCCCATTATATATCATATTCTCTTGGTTCTGCTCATTTGAGTCTTTATAATTAAATATAATTAGATAGTCCCAAGAATCAGTTTTAAAAAATGATTTTACAATTAACAAGCATGAATTTTCTTTTTCTCCCATTCCTACCATTTATAAAGAAAAAAACAAAAACAAAAGCTGAGCAACAAATAGGCATAGCCAAGCATATAAGAAAACATCTCATTCTGCATCTTGAATCTTTCAAATCTGTTGCAAAATCAGGAGGTACAGAGGATAGATTAAAGGACTTGGAGTCAGGATGTCTCTTAACGTGGAATTTTTCTTCAGACACTTTACTAGATGTGTGAACTTGGGCTAGTTACTTAATCTATGTCTGCCTTAGTTCCCTCATCTATAAAATGGGGATAGTGATAATTCCATAACTCACATGATTGTTGTATCCATTAAATTAGCATGTGTAAAGCATGTCCAAATCTTAAAGTGTCATATAAATGTTGGCTGTTATTATTATTGTCTTCTTTTTTAAACCCTTTCCTTCTGTCTTAGGTTCTATATGATCCTAAAATAGAAGAAAGGTAAGGGCCAGGCAATTGAATTGGGGTTAAGTGATTTTTCCAGGGCCACACAGTGTTTGAAGTTAGATCTGAATCCAGGACCTCCCCTCTGCAGGCTTAGCACTCTATCTACTGAACTACCTAGCTGCCTCTATTATTGTTATTCCTTCATGACATCTTCCTCATTCATCCCCTACTTTCCACTTAGGCAACACTTACACAACCTCATGCCTAGACTATATAACTAGCCTTTTATTTTTTTTTAAACCCTTACCTTCCATCTTGGAGTCAATACTGTGTATGGGTTCCAAGGCAGAAGAGTGGTGGCAAGGGCTAGGCAATGGGGGTCAAGTGACTTGCCCAGGGTCACCCAGCTGGGAAGTGTCTGAAGCTAGATTTGAACCTAGGACTTCCCATCCCTAGGCCTGACTCAATCCACTGAGCTTCCCAGATGCCCCCTTCACTAGCCTTTTAAATGATCTCCCTTCCTTATGTGTCTCCTCATTCCATAAGGACCTCCTCTGGCCATAGCGACCTTCTTAAACTATGTGGTCCAGCCATGTCACACAGTGGGTCTGAATACTCCCTCTCCCCCAGAATCCCTGTTACTTCCAGCATCAAATATGAAATCTATTTGGCTTCCAAAGTCTCTCACAGCCTGGCCTCTTCCTCCCTTTCCTGCCATTTTACATTTGCTCCTCTCCATGTAATCTGTGATGTACAGACAGTGGCCTCCTTCCAGTGATTCAAACACAGTATTCCATTGTTGGCCTTTGGAATGCTCCCCTTCCTGCTCTTCCACCTTTCGGCTTCCATGAAATGTTGGTTTAAACCCATCTTTTGAGGACACCTACCTCTTCCCCCACTGTCTCCCATCTTCCCTCTGAGATTGCCTCCCAGTTACACGTCAGTCTTGTATTCTCGTAGTTTTGGTGTACCATCTCCTCCATTAGCTGGGAGCTCCTGGAGGGCAGGGACTGCCTTTTTGTCTTTCTTTGTATCGTTAGGCCTTGCTCAGTGCAGGGTCCGGCACATTTGACTTGACTTTCAGGAGGTGGGAGCCTAGAGAGAGAGTCACCAGTCTTCGAGAATCCTGAACGATCACTGCATTGATTGGAGTTCTTGGAAGTCTTTCAAAGTTGTTTGGGTTTGAAATGTCGTTACTGTGTGCCTTGTTCTCTGGGTTGTGCCCATGTTACTCTGGATCGGCTCTCACAAGTCTTTGGGACAATAGTATTTACATTCATATACCTTAGTTGGTTTAATCAATATCTTTTGGGCTCCATATTCAAATGAATTTGGACTGGAATAACAGGAAAACTAAGAAGGCAAAGTTCTTCCCTGACCTAGCCACATTCCTTTAGCCTATTCTTCTTCTTCTTTTAAACCCTTACCTTCCATCTTGGAATCACTACTGTATATTGGTTCCAAGGCAGAAGAGTGGTAAGGGCTAGGCAATGGGGGTCAAGTGACTTGCCCAGGGTCACCCAGCTGGGAAGTGTCTGAGGCCAGATTTGAACCCAGGACCTCCTGTCTCTAGGCCTGACTCTCCATCCACTGAGCTACCCAGCTGCCCCCAGGCTATTATTCTTGTGCATATCTGTCACCAGCAAAATGCTATTTCTATTTCTTTGGCACTATTTTTGAGTAGTCTAAGTTAACTTATAGATCACATCGCTTTCCTTTCTTCTAACAAACAAACCCCACAAAATTGCTGCTCTACTGTTGGTGGAAAATACCATAGGTTTGTAGTCAAAAGACCTAGGTTTGAGTCCTTGTTTTGCCACTTAGCATCTCTCCTAGTTTATTTGCTAGTTATTAGCCTTTAAAAGATGGTGTGGTGCAATAGATAGCACACTGGGTTTCTAGTAGAAATGAATTGAATGGGGGCAACTAGGGGGCTCAGTGAATTGAGAGCCAGGCTGGGAGATAGGAAGTCCTGGTTTCAAATTAAGCTTCAGACAATTCCTGGTTGTGTGACCCTGGGCAAGTCACTTAATAACCCCTATTGCCTCGCCCTTACTGCTCTTCTGTTTTGGAAATGCATAGTTAGAAATTCTTGAACCTCAAAAAAAACCCCTTCTACATTACCCAATTCTTTTCTGTATTACCTAGAATCCTTTTCCTTTTTCCTGCATCTTCCCATTTTGTGTGATTGTATTTAAATGCTACAACTCCTCCCTTTTCCTCTCTCTTTGAGAGGCAGTTCTTTTGCTTTAGTTTTTTATTAATAAAAGTTAATAAAAGTTTACAAAATATAATAGTTATTATGCATTAATTTTAATTTCTACAGAAACCAATATATAGCATTGATTCTAAAGTGGAAGTTTTTTTGTTTTGTTTTTGCTTTTAGAAATGAACTGAATGCCAAAGTTCTGGATTTAAATCCCAGCACTTGTACTTTTCCATCTCTGATGTCAGTGACTATCTCATTTTTGTCTTCCTATGCACGGTGCCTAGGCAATAGACCTGTAGGGTCCTAATAAATGCTTGTTGAGTTGAATCCAATTTTATATGCTTTCACCCAGCTGTTTGGGGGGTGATTGTGCATCTGAGGGGGCTTCTATTGGGAGAACCTTGAGTGCTCTTTGAGTTTTGATACCCAGGGCATCAAAACAAAACTTACCAAGACAATTTTTTAGAGGAGGCAGAAAAAAGACAAAGTGGAAAGTATGAGATATTTCTAGTAATCATTGGGAGTGCTGAACAGCCCTTGATGAACTTTGTATTGTCCTCAAGTGAGATGGTAGTTTATGATGAATTAGTGCCACCATCCCACAAATAAATAAATAATCCTTTGAAATGAAGCTTGCCTGGGTTTTAAGCCCAGATCATTTGTATCAGATTCTCCTCCTTGGTGGAGAAATGATGACTTGATTGTCTGCATGAGGGGTGGAACTGTCATGAGAGCTTGGGGAAAGACTTTCTTCTTCCTGCTTAAAGAGAGAAGATAAAATACGGTTCCAGATTCTCTTCAGGGAGACATTTGTAGGAAACTTGGAAGACAGGAGTGTAGTAGTGGTCCTTCTCCTTGTCTACTGTCCCTGATTATTGGTCTGCATCACTAGATACCTTGCAAAATTTCTCCTTGGGTGAGATCAGAGATTTTCTGGTCTAGTTCCAACTTAGCTTTTCATGCAAGCACACAGTGCCATCCATTATCCTCTGCATCAACACGTAAGACTAGTCTTACGCAAATGATCCAGCTCTAACTTAGTGTTACTTAAGTGTATCATCAAAAGCAGTGAGTTCCATTTTAGACCAACCCAATTCCGGGGACAAGGCAATGTAAACAGTCAAATGAACATTTTTTTTTAACCCTTACCTTCCATCTTGGAATCCTTCCATCTTGGAGTCAATACTGTGTATTGGTTCCAAGGCAGAAGAGCGGCGATGGCTAGGCAATGGGGGTGAAGAGACTTGCCTAGGGTCACACAGCTGGGAAGTGTATGAGACCTGATTTGAACCCAGGACCTCCTGTCTCTAGGCCTGGCTCTCCATCTACTCAGCTACCCAGCTGCCCCCTTAAATGAAAATTCTTAAAACATTGTTTTCACTCTTTATTCCAAAATTTACATTGACTCCCTATTGTCAACTCTCTTAAGTAACAGTTTCTGCCTAACTGGCCTGATTAACCAAGATCTGGCCTATCCTATTTTTCTAGCCTTCCCATTGTTCCTTTATGTGAGTCCTTGACTTCAATCAGGTGGGCTCCTCATTATCCCCCACAATGTTACATGTGTGTCTGCTCTGAACTTTTGTTCTCTCTATTGTCTCTGCCAGGAGTACCTTTCTCTTCCTCTTAGTCTGTCCATGCCCCTACCTATTGTGAATTTTAAAACTACTCCACCCTACTCAGGATGTACTTTAGAAGAGCTGATTTAGCAATTTTCTGATTAATAACAATAGAGATACTTGGTTTAACAGAATCAAGTCTTGGGAACTATACATTTTTCCACCCTCCTTAGTTTAACAAGATTAGGAAGGTCTGCACTAAACTCAAGATTTAATTATCTGAGGAAATGGCCTTCAATAGACATGTGCAGAAAAAGTGGACAGACCCCTGGGCTGTCCTAAGTCAAGCTAAGTGATCATTGGTACAGATAAGATGCAGGAAAGTGACATAAAACCGTCTATATAAGGCATGTCACTTGCTCTCTCTCTCTCTCTTTCCCTGGAGAGGTGACTCTGGCTAGCAGCATGCTAAGCATTCCAACATCTTGGAGTGGTGGCAGCTATTGTCTGGATTTGGCATTGAGTTTGCCCTTGAGCTGATTCAGGTTCAGGCATCTTGGCTGAGTCCTTTGGAGTTCAGGATGATTCCTTCCTCCTTACTTTTCAAAAACCTTATTTTCCTAGAGCCTCTGGTCTTCCTCCTGGTACTAGCCAGGCGGGAGGAATCTTACACCCTTTTCCTTCTTCCTTCTTCTTAACTTCTTTCCACTATATCGATTAAATCACCATACATTTCGAGCTTACTTTGTTATATTTCTTTTATATTTGGGATATCCATGGTGACCAAATAATTAACATAGTTTAGGCCACAACGCTAAATTATCCTTTACACTACCTAAAATGCCATCTTTGCTCTAAAGAAATTCTCTCTTTGTCCTCTCAACTCCTGTAGCAGCCCTTAGGAGATGGGGAGTTCATAATTCTCTTACTTCCGAGGGCTCTAACTTCATCAGTGTGGCCATCACAGATTGTAATTGCAGGATTTAGAGCTGGAAGTTAATTTAGGGGCCAAATCTAACGCCTTCATTTATAGAAGAGAAAACAAAGGCACGTGGGGGTTAAGTGACCTGGCCAGGGTCACTCAGTAAGTGACAGGATTTAAGCCTGGGACTCTCTGATTACAAGTCTGCTATGCTATGTGTCCTCTAAGATTAGGGGGATTTAGGCTATTGAGGCCCAAGTAAGCTGGTTCCCTGAGTGGGCATTATGCCTCTTAACCTCGGATAATACGAGTGGCTAGCATTTACTAGTCGTTTAGGATTCATTTTACAAAGAATAACTCATTTGATCCTGACAACATCCCTGAGAGGCTGGTGCTGTTCTTATCATCCTCACTTTACAATGAAGAAACCTGTGGCAAAAGAGGCTCAGTGTCTTGCCCCAGGGCCACCCAGATAGTGTGAAGTGGATTCTGACCTCTTGCTGATGCCAAACCCAACACTCAATGTCCTGTACCTCATAGCTACAAGGCAGTCAGTCATTCAACAAGTATTTTTAACGTAGGCTTACTGTGCTAAATAGTAAATGCACAGGGAGAAGGTGTGGGAGGGAGGAAGAGAACATGGATTGAGAAATATCAGAAGATGATGATGAAAAATTGTATTGTTGGAGGCAGCTGGGTAGCTTAGTGGATTGAGAGTCGGGCCTAGAGATGGGAGGTCCTGGGTTCAAATCTGACCTCAGACACTTCCCAGCTGTGTGACCCTGGGCAAGTCACTTGACCCCCATTGCCTAGCCCTTACCACTCTTTTGCCTTGGAGCCAATACACAGTATTAATTGTAAAAAAAGAAGGTAAGGGTTTAAAAATAATTGTATTATGTGAAAAAACCATTAAATGTACAGATGCACACAAAAAGAAAGATGGTTCCTATTGACAAGGAGCTTACATTCTAATGGGGAAAGACAACACCTAAAAGGAAGCGAGATAAGAATGGGGGTTGGGGTATCCAATCAGAAAGGCTGAAGGGCCAGAGGGTAATACTAATAGATGAGCTCAAGGGCTGGAATGAGCTTCCAAGATGAGGAGGCTTCTACGGTGTGACAGTGAAACTCTGAAGGGCAATGCCCTCAAGCATGAAAGTCTAACTCTGATGAATCCCTCCAACTATTAGTGACAATAAACCTTGTCATTGCTGTGCATAAATTTGGTATTGAGTCACAGTTTTGAAATTCTCTTTTTTTGGTAAACTGCATTGCCTTCTCCCCAAATTGTAGCAATTCACAGACCCAATAGTGGTGTCATAGGATGCCGGCTTTCCCACAATTCCATCAGCACTAGATTGTTTTTAATTCCTTTTACTTACTTAGTGCCATATATTGATCAAACTACCAAATGATTACTTTATGGAGCTGGATGAGAATTAAATTCATTTTTTAAACCCTCACCTTCTGTCTTAGAATCAACACTGGATATTGGTTCCAAGGCAGAAGAGTGGTAAGGGCTAGGCAATGGGGGAGTTAAGTGACTTGCTCGGGGTCACACAGTTTGTCAGTGTCTGAGGTCAGATTTGAACTCAGGATCTGTCTCTAGGCCTGACTCTCAACCCACTGAGCCACCCAGCTAACTCCCTAAATTTATTTCAAATTTGAACATAAGATCTCCTGTTTCTGGGCTTGACTCTCAACCCACTGAGCCACCCAGCTACCTCCCTAAATTTATTTCAAATTTGAACACAAGATCTCCTATTTCTGGGCTTGACTCTCAACCCACTGAGCCACCCAGCTACCTCCCTAAATTTATTTCAAATTTGAACACAAGATCTCCTATTTCTGGGCCTGACTCTCAACCCACTGAGCCACCCAGCTACCTCCCTAAATTCTCTAAATTTATTTCAAATTTGAACAAAAGATCTCCTGTTTCTGGGCCTGACTCTCAATCCACTGACCCACCCAGCTGCCTCCCTAAATTAATTTCAAATTTGAACTCAGGATCTCCTGTCTCTGGGCCTGACTCTCAATCCACTGAGCCACCCAGCTGCCCCCCTAAATTCATTTCAAAGAGCAAAAAGCAAGAATCTCAAGGGATAAAGTTGTGTGCCTGGGGGGGGGGGGGAGAGGAAAGAAAAGGGTCTGAGTAGTATTGTAACAGACTATCCTACAAAGTAGTAATCATCATAATTACTTCATCCTGATTAAGAAATAAAGAGGCTGATGAGGTAGACACAATATAGAAGCAAGGAAACACAGTAGCCTAGCCTTTGAGAAACCCAAAGATCCCAGCTACTGTGTCAAAATTCACCTTTGTTCTAGATTACCCATTTCCTGCTAGAGAGATGATAGTCATGGTGCTGAATTAGACATATTTTTTTTGGACGTGGCATTGTGGGAATTTGTTTTGCATGGCTATACATATCTGTTACAAGGGATTTGTTTTTATTTCTTTTCTCCCAGAAAGTGAGGAGGAGGAAAGAGATAGATTTCTGTTTTAAAACATAAAATTAAATCATTGAACAAAAGCTACTGGTAAAGCTGGAAGCGACTGGAAAGCAGCCTTGGAGAAACCAAGTGTAGGCCAATATCTTACACTTTTATCAAGAAAAGCTTCCAGTGGTTAAGTGACTTAGATATAGAGATATTAGGAATAAATTAGAGGAGCAAGGAAGAAATGTCTGTTTGGGTCTATGAAGAAGGAAACAGTTTATGATCAAATAAGAAATGCAGAGGATACAAAAGATAAATCAGACAATTTCTGTTACATAAAATAAAACATTTTTTACACAGACAAAATCAACAAAGCTAAAATTGTAAGGAAAATGGGCAACGGGAAAGAAAATCTTTCTAACAAGTTTTTCTCATAAGGGTCTGATAAAGATATAAAATTTGTAAGATTAAGAGCCATTCCCCAACTGATAGTAAAAAATATACAAAAAAGGTTCAAATCTGGCTTCAGATACTTCTTGGTTCTATGACCCTGGGCAATTCATTGAACCCCTTTTGCCAAGCCCTTACTGCTCTAAGGAAGAACATAAGCTATCAATATCCATATTTTTAAAATGTTCCAAATCACTTATAAGTAGAGAATTTCAATTTAAAATAATTCTGAGGTTCCATCTCATATAACTGGATGGGCAAATTTGATGGAAAAAGTGAATGAGAAATGTTAGAGGGCCTGGAGGAAAAAGAGGTTCATTAATACATTGTTGGTGGAGTTGTGAATTGTTTTAGTCATTTTGAAAAGCAGTTTGGAACTCTGCTCCCCAAGTTATTCAATTACATAATTTTTGACCCAGTGATATCATTACTAGTTTATATACCAGAGATAGAATAGAATAAAATGACCCACACGTACAAAAATATGGCAGTCTCTCTCTCTCTTTTTTTTTTTTTTGTGGCAGCAAAGAGCTAGAAACAAAGGGGACTGTGCCCATCCATTTGGGGGAATGGCTGAATAAATTATGACATGGGAATGTAATGGGATACTATCAGACTGTAAGAAGTGATTAAAAGCATTTTATTTATTTTAAAACCCTTACCATCCATCTTAGAATCAATACTAGGTATTGGTTCCAAGGCAGAAGAGTGGTAAGGGCTAGGCAATGGGGGTCAAGTGACTTGCCCAGGGCCACACAGCTGGGAAGTGTCTGAGGCCAAATTTGAACCCTCCCATTTCTAGGTCTGACTTTTAGTCTACTGAGACATCCAGCTGCCCCAGATTAAAAGCATTTTAGAGAAACCTGGGCAAACTTGTATGAACTGAAATAGTGAAATGAGCAGAACCAGGAAAACAATTTACACAATAATAACAATACTGTAAAGAGAAGCAATATGGAAAGACTTAAGAACTCTCATTAAAATACAGTAACCTCTCTTGATTTGTAAACCTTAAAATTTCTTAGACTTATGAATGTTGGAAATTTCACCATTGGGAAATTTCATACTTGAAAAAATCTCCTACTGATAGTAAGAACTCTATTGGAATATGAAACTCCTTGGCATGGGAGGATCCTTCTCCTCCCTACTTAAGACTACTTTAGGACAGAAACCTTTTGCTAAACAATGGAAAGGGCTTTGACCTATGCTTAAGCATAGAAGAGGAAGTTCTTTGAGTCATGATTGATTTTAGAATTGATACAATAGAGATACTTGGAATGACAGAACCAGGTCTTGGAAACTTCAATCTCCACCCTACTCAGAGTAACAGGATTTAGGAAGGGCTGCAGCAAAGATCAAGATTTAATTATTTGAGAATATGACCTTCAACAGACATGTGCAAAGGAAACAGACCTCTGGGTGGTCCTGGGTTAAGCTAGAGCCACCATTGGCACAGGGGAGACATCGACAGTGATTGGTAGATGTGAGAACTGAGGGGAGGGGACTTAGATGGTTTCCTTAAAGATAGCAGGGGTCTGAGGACAGGAGGAGGTTTTGCTCTGAGAGGTTTTTGGCTCAGAGAGGTTTTTGCTCTGAAGGAGGTCTGAGAAGAGGGCTTGCTCTGAAGGAGGCTGGAGGTGGAGGCCCCTGAGACTGTTTCTCCATTTTGGTCACGTGAGTGATAGGGACTGATCTCTTTTCTTTGCCTCAGCTATCTAAAGGCTTGGGCCTTTGGCCCAGCCTAAGCAGAGGGGGTATTAAGCCCTATTCCCTTCTCTCCCCTTCTCTCTCTCTCTCTCTCTCTCTCTCTCTCTCTCTCTCTCTCTCTCTCTCTCTCTCTCTCATACCTTTCTTCCTTCTGTTTGTAATTAAAAACTCCATAAAAGGTTGACTGCTGACTTGAGTTTTCATTTAGGAATTACATAGCTGAATTCCTTGGTGACCTTAAATTAATATTTATCAGTCTTTTAAAGTGATTTCCATATCACAGATTCCAGAGGACTTATGATGAACTAGGCCAGTAATGTCAAACTCAAACAGAATGGGGGCCATTAAACCATACATCAGGAGCCCTGCTGATCGCATATTGACTTAGAAAACCAAATATTAATATTATCTAAGTTTCTTTTGTCAATTTTTATATATTTACTAAAATAGTTCCCAATTACAATTTAATCTGGTTCAGGGCCAGTAGGGAGTATTGTGGGCTGTATGCAACATGTTTGACACCTCTGTTCCAGTAACCTATTTCCTGATAGAGAGATGATGGCCTCTTGGTGCTGAATGACATATATTTTTTTCATAGCATTATGGGAATTTAGTTTGCTTGACTATTGTAAAAATTATTTTATTTTTAAATTATTTTTTTTAACTAAAAGTATTATATTTTTATGAGTTTATTAAGGATTATTAGAATTAAGACTACAAGGTAGAAAACCACGTGCCCATGGCTCGTTAGTCAATTCAGAATCCCCACACTTAGCATACTCACTACATGTTGCAATCTCTGAGTACAGGAAGAGAGCTCTTGGGAGGCAGAGAGCCCCAAATACTAAATTGTGATCTTGCCCAGGTGGAGACCCAGGTGAGATTGTAGGGAATTCTGGGAAGTACCAAGGACTTCTGGGGATTGAAGTCCAGGGTTCAAATCTCCATTTTACACTATGTATACCCATTAAAAGGATTTTGTTTTCATTTCCTTTCTTTCTTCTCCCCAAAATTGGGGAGGAAAGAGAAAATAGATTTTTGTTCACTGAAAACATGAAATTAAATTAAAAAATGTTCAACTTTGAATTTTCTTACTTTAAATCCTCTTTGCCAATTTAGTGAGCAGCAGGTGATTCTTTGGAATTGTTGAATGGTCATTTAACTCTACTGGAAAGTGTGGAGAGGAAGGAACCTGGGATGGTGAAGGGCTTCACCTTCCTAAGTATCCTTAAATATTTGAAAGGTTATCAGTTGGAAGAGGGACTGGACTTGTTTAGATTAGGAGTAATAGGCGAAATTTTGCAAAGCATCAGATTCAACCTTTTATAACAAGAAACTTCCTGACAGTTGTTCTTTTTGCTCAGTCATTTCAGTTGTGTTCAACTCTTTATGACCCCTTTTGGGGTTTTCTTGGCAAAGATACTGGAGCAGTTGGCCATTTCCTTCTCCAGCTCATTTTACAGATGAGGAAACTGAGGCAAACAGGGTTAAGTGACTTGCCCAGGGTCATGCATCTAGTAAGTGTCTGAGGCCAGATGATCCAACACTCTGGGATGACCATCTGTGATAATAATCATCTCATTTCTGCTTAATCCGGAAGTCAGGGGGAAGGGAGGAACTTCCTGCCATAGACTAAACATACAATAGCAGCTCCTGGCTCTTCAGTCATCTTCTTCCAAGTTGGCATTCCAGTCGTTACCTCACTGCTCCCCCCTGTATTCCTGGGGGTGGGGGGTGGGGGAGAAAGGAAAGGGAGTTTCGGTATAATGTCTGTTCCCAAAGAAACAAAACTGGGCTGAGTTACTATTTGAATGTGCTTGAAGCATGCTCAGGACTCAGTGAACCGTCATGGGGAGGAATGGGAGATGACTGGGTGATCATCGAGAGCGGCTTTTAATATCATAATTCAAGGCAGTTCATATTGAAACAGAACCAGTGGAACAATTAGTTCAATAACTGCAACAACAGTAAAAAATAACAATTTCTAAAGCCTTAAGGGCTCTGCTTAACACAATGACCAGTCCAGAGGACTAATAATGAAGCCTGCTAGCCACCTCCTTTCACAGAGGTGATAAAATGTATTTTTTGGCTATGGCCAATAAAGGAATTATTCTTGCTTGATTATGTAAATTAATTAGAAATGGCTTTTTCTTTCTTTTTAAAAATATTTTTACTTTCTGCCTAAGAATTGATACTAGGTATTGGTTCCAAGAGAGAAGAGTGGCTAGGCAATTAAAGCTAAGTGACTTGTCCAGGGTCACCCTGCTGAAGGGTCTGAGGTCACATTTGAACCTAGGACCTCCCACCTCCAGGTCCAGCCTTCTATCCACTAAGCCACTAGCGGCGCTTCTTTTTCCTTTTCAATGAGGAGAGGTGGAAAGAGAGAAAATAGAGTTTGCTAATTAAAAATAAGTAACTAAAATGGTTTCTAAGTTAGAATGAATTAAATGCTCATCAGATTTACACTTTTATCTAGTCATTCCCCAATCAATGGGAAAACTAAATTTTTTCCCCTGGGTTTTGCTATTCAAATACAGCTTAATATATATTTTTTTAACTTTGCAGTCTTAAGAATAATAGTGTGAGGGGGCAGCTGGGTAGCTCAGTGGATTGAGAGCCAGGCCTAGAGACAGGAGGTCCTAGGTTCAAATCCAGCCTCAGCCACTTCCTAGCTGTGTGACCCTGGGCAAGTCACTTGACCCCCATTGCCTACCCTTACCACTCTTCTGCCTTGGAGCCAATACACAGTATTGACTCCAAGATGGAAGGTAAGGGTTTAAAAAAAAAAAAGAATAATAATGTGGTAGAAAAAAAAAAGCTTTAGATTTGGAGCCAACAGAACTGGGTTCAAATCCTACCTCTCTTATTATTATATTAGTAGTAGTAGTAGTCTCTCCGTAACCGAGGATGACAATTGTCTTTGTGTGTTTTTGTGCACAAAGACACTTGTGCATGAAGATTTAAGTGGAAAAGTCGATGCACAGAGACAGCCCCACTCTCTCGGCGTTGGAAGCCTGGGTCCAGTGGCACGAAAAGTCGTTACATCTGGAGGCTTCCTCAGCTGCATTGGATGGCCGGGTTGTCTTTTGTGCTCCAACACGCCCTAAGCACTCCACAGTGCCTTGCTGCATCGCCATCTCAGCCGTTGAACCTTCTTATTGGTTTCTTCCGTCTGCTCAGCTGAAGCAGTCTTCACATTCTGGGTGAGCAAAGCCCTGGTTCACCAGGGGTCGATGACCCGATGGCTACCCTCACAAGGTTTAGCTGGCCTGTTGAAGCTGTTGCCTGGGGTGTGGCCACTGCCACATGCTAGCAGCTACTGGGAGCCACAAGTGAGAGCTGGGTGTCAGGTGGGGGTCAGAGGCTGGAGAGCTGCCCTAGGAGGGCACGACAAGCCCTCCATACCAGAGATACTACCCCTCCCTGAGCACCCCATACACCCCCTATATATTATATTATATATTATATGCATTACATAATATAATTATACAATATTATTATATTAATCAATATAATCAATATTATATTATTGCATTATAATATATTATATTACATTATATTGTTTTGTATTGTATTGTATTATGTTATGTTATATTTTGTTATATTATATTGTATTGTATTGTGTTGTGTTATGTTATGTTATAGTATATTATATTATGTTATGTTATATATTACATTACAGTACATCATGTTACTTTATGTTAGGTTATGTTAGGTTACATTATATATTATATTATATTATATTATATTATCTTATATTATATTATGTTATGTTATGTTATGTTATGTTATGTTGTCATGTCTTGTCATGTCTTGTCATGTCATGTTATATTATTATATTATGTTATGTTATGTTATTAACTATCTCTATAATTTTGGGCAAGTTACTCCCCATCTCTGTGTTTCAGGTTCCTCCTTTATAAAAGGAGGGGTTGGATTTGATGATTTCTAAGATTCTTCCAGCCGTAAGCAGATGATATTGTAACCTCAGAGGACGACATGAGCCATAAAACATACTTTCACAAGGTAGAGGGCAGTGAGGACTATTTGGGAGTGTTTTGTCAAATAGCTCATGGCCAGGAATTGAATGAGATAACTGCTTTTTCACCTCAGTATTTTGGGAGCTGAGAGACTAGGCACAGATGGTCACAGACTCATTTTTCTACATCGGTATTCATTTGATGACAGCCCAATTTTCCTCTTGAATGAAAACTTTGAATCTTTTGGTCTGATGATTAGGACATGAGGTCCCCAGCTCTCACTAGGGGATCATTTTAATATGCACAAGTCTGTATCCCTAAAGAGTTGCAGTTCCTTTAATAAGGCCCAGGGCAGTCATATCTGTTGACTGGATAATCATGGAATGGAACATTGTGTCTCCTGACAAATCTCCAGCTCCGAGTGTCAACACCAGAAAATTAGTCTCTGATTCTTGGTTCTGGTCCAATTTTCCAACTTAGTCATTCTTTTTGTCTTTTCCACTTATGAAGACACTATTCCCCGGAGCCTTTCGTTTCCCTCAGGAGGCAATGCAGTTAGGTAGGAAGGGCAAAGGGCCAGGTGTCTGTATTGCACTACAATCCCCGAAACCCCAAATTAGGAGACTCTTCAGAGGCTACCTGGTGGTCTAACCTTTACCCGGCTGAGAATGTCCTCCAAGACCTCCCATGATCCTGGAAGTTTTGTTTGAATCGTTCTTGTGGTGAGGAAACTGTTATCTTCTGAGGCAGCCCTTCTAGGCTGAGACAGCTACAATGGAAGGAAAGTTTCTTTTTATAACTAGCTGACATCTCAGAATCAGGAATAGAGCTGGAAGCAACCTCAGAGTCAAGGGTGTGTCAGAGCCAGCTCAAACTGATTGTTAACATTTTGGTGTGAACACCAACACCTCCAAAATTGGCAGATGCCACAAATCAGCGCTTGATTTCTAATTTTGTCCACTGTCTTCACTTAAGAAAGTGACAGAGAAAATGGTAGCAATACAGATTAATTTAAAGCATAACAAGAGCATGCTCTTTTTAGGGGAGAGCCAGTTGTTAAACATTTACCAGTACATCCCTGCTCAGATCTCATCTAATCTAATCCCCTCATTTATAGCCGAGGAAAGCAAATTTAGTCCTTTCTCATCTTCTATTTATTGTTTTTAGTTCATAGACTATGAAAGTTAGGAGAAGTCATTAGAGTCCATCTAGCCTAAGGCCCTCATTTTTATAGGTGAGGAAACTGAGACCCAGAAAGGCTAAATAACTTGCCCAGGGCCACATGACCAGGTTTCTAGTCTCTAAGATCAGCTTTCTCTTTATTCCCTGTGACAGGTGGTCTCTCTAATTTGTCCTATGAGCTGAAGCAGAATAGATGGAATCCCTTCCAGTCTTTTAGGTACTTAAAGATAGCTAGTTTATCTTTACCCAGTGTCTTCTCTTTTCTAGTCTTAGCATGCCTATGTAAATCTCTCTCTCTCTCTCTCTCTCTCTCTCTCTCTCTCTCTCTCTCTCTCTCTCTCTCTCTCTCCCTTTCTCTTTTTCTCTCTCCATCCATCTATCCATCCATCCATCCTCTATCTATCTATTCATCCATCCATCCATCTAAAACTTCCCGGCCCGCAAGAAGTTTTAAGGAAGGAAAAATAGAAACAGGATAGAAGTTTTGGATCCCGCGAAGGGCATGAACGAGCCGGCTTTAGAGATGTAAATAAACGAGTCAGTAATCAATTATTAATATTCGGGAGCCACAGCCTGCTCCAACCACTGGACTTTACTATTCAGGCTATTCCATCCAATGATCTCAATTTAACACTGCACTGGTCAGAGGATAATGCTAGCTCAGTAGGAAAGGAGATTAGAAACTAAAGGAGTTAGATAACTCTAGGTATTAGCATTGGAAAAGAGAGAGAGACAGGAAGGCCTGACCGAAAGGCCAGGCCTCAGGGAGAAAGAGAGAGGAGAGAGAAAGGGGAGAAGTTGCTCCTTTGCAAACCTGTCGATGTCCTCCAAGTGGCCAAGCTGGCTTCGTCAGGTTTCTTTTATTCTCTTTGATATACAAATGAGCTCAATACATATTGATCAATTACATGATGCCTCAATACATATGGATGAGTTACATAGTGTATTGCCATTGGATAATTGCAAATTATGACAAGGTGAAGGTGGGGTTATTATCCTCAGGTGAGTGAGATAGGAGGAAGCAAGGTTTCGCACCTAACCTCAGCCATGCTGGGAATAGAGCCCATTGCCATGCGCAGGATGGCCATGTGCTCACTCACAATCCTTGTCTCTCCATAATACCTATGGGCTGGACTGCTACACCATCCATCCTCTATCTATCTATCCATCCATCCTCCATCTATCTATCTATCTATCTATCTATCTATCTATCTATCTATCTACCTATCCATCCATCCAACCATCCATCCATCCTCTATCCATCCATCTATCTATCTATCTATCTATCTATCTATCTATCTATCTATCTATCTGTCTGTCTATTCATCCATCTCTCTCTCTCTTTCTCTCTCTCTTTCTTTCTCAATGCTTATTGACTGCCTGACTAGGCTAAATACCTATAGTCATCTAGTCTAAACTTCTCTAATTTAACGTTTTCTTTAACCACTTCATCCTTTGACTCTTATCTTCTCACCATCAAGGTTGCTTTCCTTTGTTGTGCTAAAAACTGTCATTGCCCATTTTCCCCCCTCAAAAGAGTTCTCTGGGATGGCTCAAAGCACACCTCTAGCGTTCTGTTTTAAAAGCCTTTGCCTTCTTGACACACCATAATCCCTGACCCTCTAATTAGCTCCTAACTATGGAAATTCCTCTGGTTTTCAGCTCCTGTGCTCAGCAAAGGTGTCTAAAGAGCCTTGAGTATGAGGTGGCATGAAGCCTTCTCAAGCTCCACTTACTCACCTAGATTCTCTTTGTGCTGGAGGGGAACCCAGAGTCTTAGAAGCAGTTTAAAAGGATGTCGAGGGTATTTAGGTTGGTTTGGGGCACAATCGCAGTGCTGAGGCTGGCACATAGACTTTTCAAAAGAAAGGAACTGAGTAAACATCTTGGAATCCTACATAGTCTAAAGTTTGTGTTCAAGTACTGGTTCTCACATTGCCTAGCTCTGTGACTCCAGGCAGGTGAATTGTCCTGTCTGAAATGCAGTTAGTTCATCATAAAAGAGGGCAAAGACAATTGCTACCTGTCCCACAGGGAGTTTGGTCTGGTCAAAAATGGGCTCTGGAGGCAGAGGACCTGGGCCCAATTCCTGGCTCTTATCACTTGTTACCCATACGATGTTGGACAAATCCCATAACATCGGCTTCATCATAGGTAGTTTCTAAGTTCCATTTCAGTCCTATAACTAGGATCAGACCTTATATATTGGATAGTGCTACAGACACTTGAACTGGCATTATTGAAGGCCTTTTCTTAGTCTTATCTCCCTACTCTGCTTAGATCCACCCTTCTTTCCCTTGGGTTTATTGAACTGGGCTTACTCTGTGGTAGGATCCTTTATTATTCTGGACTCTGATCTACTTACTTGGTTATTGCCTAGATTATTTTGCTGATGCCCTATTAGAGGAAGGATCCTGGTCCAAGGCAGAAAGGTTCATTTTTTTTCCCTACATTCATGCTCTTTCTTGGTATGGCTCTGCTGCGTTAGAATAGCTGTCACCTTTCATTTTATAGAGAAGGAAGTGAAGGGATTTGTCTAGGGTCACCTAGTAAGTTAATAGTGTATAGTTAGACATTCTTGAACCCCTAAAACTACATTACCCAAAATTCATTTCTGTATTACCTAGAATCCTTTTCCTGCATCCTTGGGGGGCGGGGTGTTGTGTGATGGTATTTAAGTGGGCAGTAACTCCTCCCACACTCTCTTTTACTTGCCATGGGACTGAGTTTCAGGTACTTCCTTTTACATTAGTTATTGTAAAAAAACCTTTTTAAACATTGATTCAATTAATATTGAATATGAATTAAAAAACCCACAATAGCAGAAACTCTTGAAGACCCTTGAAGCTTAGCTAGGTTCCCTGCCCTCTCCTCTCTCATCTCCTATTTCACCAAAGAGAGTCTCCAGGTTGGATGATTGAATTTTAAGTCTTGGCATGAGCTGGTGGGGCCCCAATTTTGTTACCATAGTGGGTCTTGGATGGCTCTGATAGTTTGTACTAGATCTAGGTCTTTCTAGAAACAGGGTCATACTGAAGAGATCTAACTAACATGAAGATTGAGCTGCTAGAACCTAGGCATTGGCCATAGAAAGGTCTAATTGCAGAAGAAACAGGTACAGAATGGCCATGGGCAATAAGAAGGTTTTGTGCAGTGGTATAGAAAGAGTACTTTGGAGTCAGAGGACCTGGGTTTGAATTCTGCCTCTGTACTAACTCCCTGTGAGGTCTTCCTGATTTGAAAGGCAGCTCTCTACACACCAAACCAGGCTATTTATCATCATTATTATTTTGCCTAAATACCTGGATTATTTGATGCCGGCATAGTTCTTTTTTTAAAAAAACCGATTTCCTTCTGTCTTAGAATCGATATTGTGTATTAGTTCCAAGGCAGAAGAAGGTAAGAGCTAGACAAAAGGGGTTAAGTGTGTATAAATGGAGACTTTGAGCATTTGGACTTCATCCCCCAGAAGTCCCTTAGAATTTTCCAAAATTCCATTTTCCTGTGTCCCCACGTTTTTTGTGTGATTGTATTTAAGTGGCTGTAACTCCTCCCTCTCTCTCTTTTGAACCTGCAACCAGGTTGAAGTCAGACAGTTCTTTTGCTTTAGTTATTATTAATAAAAGTTCATAAAATATAATATTTAGTTATTGATTATTAACTTTAAAACCCACAAGTGACATGCCCAGGGTCACCCAGCTAGGAGGTATCTGAGATCAGATATGAACCCAGGACCTTCCGTCTCTACGTCTGGCTCTCAGTCCACAGAGCTATTCCCCAACATAGTTTTTATAGAATGAAAGGGAAAGGAAATGGTTCACTTGCTCATAAGAGAAATCTATAAGCCATGAGGCACTGAGCAATCAGATTGAGCCCTAGACTTTAGGATTATGAGACTGAGAGCTAGAAGGAGACTTACAGAGTATCTAATACAATCCCATCATTTTATTTTGGGCAGTTGAACAAATTGAGACCCAGAGAGAGGGGAAGAGCTTGACCACAGTGCCAAAGTTAGTCAGTGGCAGGCCCTGATTCCAGGTTATCTGACTTGAACTCCAGAGCTCATCACCAATCAATCAGTATCTGAAGCACCTACTATGTGCTAAGTGAATGAAAATAACTATCTTGAGACATGAAAATGACGTTGTCAGTTCATTATGAATAGGAAATGTGCTTCAAGTTGTTTTCTAAATGGGGGAATGGGCTTATACTAACTCATCAGACTCCCTTAGTAAATTGCCTCTATGACCAACTTGTTTTTCAGTTGGGAACTTGAGAGGCAATATGACTTAGGGGACAGAGTGCTGGGCATGGTCCATTTAAGTCCCATGTTCAAATCTCACCTTTGCTATTTCCTTGCTATGTGACCACGGGCAAATTATTGAACCTTTCTGAGAATCAGTTTCTCCATTTGTAAAATGAGCATAATAATGCCTAGCTTTTATGAGGATAAAAACTGTATTTAAAGTTTTGACCTTATCTAAAAGTGGGGATGGGCTTGTATTGCTTCATTCCCATTCCTCATGTGGAGTTAACATAAATTTTCCTCATGACGGAGTTCTTCATTCTTAAACTGGGTGATTGAGCTTACTCAAATAGAGAGAAAGGATCTTGGAAAACACAGCTCAGGAACATTTTAACAATGGATGAGAAGGTGATGAGATTGAAGAGAACCAAAGCCAGCATCAGAAGGCTCAGATGGAAATCCTGGCTCTGGTACTTAGTCCTTTGGATCTTGGGCAGATTCCTTCCTAAGTCTGGTCCTCTGTTTCCTCATCAATAAAATGAAGGATTAGACTGATGGCTTTTTAGATAGGTAAAAAGACAAGTCTTTGAAACACTGAAATTTTACATCAAAAGCTACATGAATTCAGACTTTCCTTCACTTTCTTATAGAAATCCTGTATCTTTTTCAGCATCTACCATAGGATTCTGTAAATAATTACTATATGCTTCTGGACTTGAACAATCATAGTAACATGGGAGCAATCTTCTGATGTTCTCATACTTAAATTATTTTGTTAGATCAGTGATTTTCTTAGTGTGAAAATCCTGGCTATTCCAAGCCTCTTACATATTCTCTCATAATTCTCCATAGAGCATCTACCCATTTTCTTATTCTTTTAATATCTCAGGGGTACCAGTTGGCCATTTAGTCTGCCTATCTCTCTTATCCTTCATTCTTACCATGTAACCAGTCTATTCTCTCTTCATAGCCTTCGATCACTTTTCTGTTGGGAAATAAGTCATGTGTTTTTCTTATAGGCATTATATCTCTCACTGAATAAAATAATTTAATTGTTTGGTTGCAGAAGGGTCCCAGAGAGCAACCATTTTATGTAGCTCTTATTTCATAATAAAAAAAAAAACTGAGTCCTAGAGCATTGTATTAACATAGCTAGTTAGTGATAGAGTCAGAAATAGAACCTGAGCCATCCTATTAGGGTTATACTACAAAGGATCCCAGAAAGAAAGATAAGGAAGCATATACCCCCAAATACTTACAGCAGCTCTTTTTGGAGTGGCAAAGAACTAGAAACTCAGAGGATGTCCAGCAAGTGGGGAAAAGCTGAATAAATCGTGGTTTATAAAGACATGTAAAAAAAAAATATATATATATATATATATATAGTATATATAAATTAGGCAGCTAGATGTGCAGTGGGTAGAACTAGGCTTATCATCAGGGTACCTGAGTTCAAATCCAATTTCAAACAATTATTAGCTATGTGACTCTGGGAGAGTCACTTAACCTCAATTTGCTTCAGTTTCTTCAACTGTAAAATGAGGATAATTGCTCCTGACTCTCCAGGTTATTGTGAAGATAAAAATAGATAATATTTGTAAAGTGTTTACCACAACAGATGGCACACAGTAGGTACTATGTAAGTGCTCATTTTCTTCCTCCCATGTGAATATAATGGAATACATTATGGTCCCATAAAAATTATAAAAGGGATGAATGGTTTCAGAGAAACCTGACAAAATTTGTATGAACTAATGCAGAGTGAAATTTAGGGGAGATGGGGAGACTGAGGCAGGTAGAAATTAGTTTCTCTCTGCAAGGAGTATTATAATTTTTAGAGGTTTATTGAAGATTAAAGAATATACAAGTAAGAAACATGTGCCTAGGCCAGAGGCCTAGACAAAATAACCTCACATCACGCAAGAGACAAGCCTGCTCCAAAACGGAAGTCCAAAAAGAGCCCAAGAGAGAGAGCTCTCAAAAGCCTTTGAATCAGCTTAAATACCTTCTCGATCTTGGCCCAGGTGAGATTAGAAGGCATTCTGGGGAAGTGGAGCAAAGGCTCGTGGGGATTGTAGTCCTGTATTCGAGTATTTTTTTACAGTAGGTACTATGTAAGTGCTCATTTTCTTCCTCCCATGTGAATATAATGGAATACATTATGGTCCCATAAAAATTATAAAAGGGATGAATGGTTTCAGAGAAACCTGACAAAATTTGTATGAACTAATGCAGAGTGAAGTGATCAGAACAAGAACAATTTAAACAACAACAATATGTGAAAACAACATTGAAAGACTTTGAAAGAACTCTGATTAATGACATAACTAACAATAATCCCAGAATACATATGATGAAACATGCTACCTTTCCCTGACAGTGAGGTGATGGATATAAGATCCAGACTGAGACACACCTTTTTGAACATGTGGAAAAATTTTTTTATTCAGATTTTTGAGTTTTTTCTTTTTCTTTTCAATTGGCATTGGGGTGATAGGGGAGAAATTAATGTTAATAAAAATGCTTTTGACTTTCAAGACACTATTTTCTTGTTTTAGTTCAAGTGCCTCTGTTTCCAGATGACTTATCTTGCTTTTTAAGTTCTTTTCCCAGTTGTCTTCAGCCTCTCTTAATTGTATTTTGAATTGTATTTTGAGTTCTTCCAAAGCCTGTGTCCAATTTGCTGGAGTTTCTGTGTTTTTGCTTGGCATTTCTTGATCCTCCTCTGTTTCATTTGCTCTTTGTTCATTGCCTGTATAGAAGTTGTCGATTGTAATTTCTTTTTTTTCTTTTGTTTGCTCATATTTGTCCCTTCTTCCCCCCTTCCTCCCCCCCCCCCCATAGTCCCTGTAGTCTTGCTCCTCTCATTATGTGCTGGATCTGTGGGTTTGACTTTTCTGTCAGCCTTCACCCATAGAGGTTAGTCAGCAAGGCTCTTAGAACAGTCTGTGGGGGAGGGGTGTTGGAGCTTGAGCTTCCCTGCCCTCTGAAGGCTTGATAAGATTAAGCCTGTTGGAGTTGATCTTGCAGACCTGGATGTGCCCTGAGACCAAAACCTCAGGAAGGTGGTGGTGGTGGTGGGGGCAATATGGAGTGTCTCAGCTGTGATTGGACTGCCTTCTCTGAGGTTCTTCTCTAGCTGCCTCCCTGCCACCTGTGTTCAAAGCCCTGAGCCTGGCACAGCTTTGCCCACAAGGTACTCCCTCCAGACTAGCACTCTTACCTGCCTAGAGATTCCAGCCCCTGCTGGAGGCTCAGTACTGTAGGTGGGGGAGGGGTCCTAGAACCTTCCTTCTTCCTTCCCGGTAAATCCAAGTCAAATTCAGGCTTTTTTGGGGGCATACCTTTTAAGTTGAGTCCAGCAGGAGGGTTTCTTAGCTCTGTCCTGTTGTTAGATTTGGTTTTCAGTCCCCTAGGCGCATTTTGTTTTAAATTGGTGAGGAAGGGTTTTCAGAGGTCTGAATTTTTGCTGCCTCTTTGCTGCCATCTTGACTCCGCCCTCAAAATGTTTTTGAAAAAATAAAGGAAAAAAATACTCTTGGTCTCTTGACTTTCATTTGAATACTCTTCTTAATCTTTAGTTAAGAAATTGACCCTTGGGGGGCAGCTGGGTAGCTCAGTGAATTGAGAGCCAGGTTTAGAGATGGGAGGTCCTAGGTTCAAATCTGGCCTCAGATACTTCCCAGCTGTGTGACCCTGGGCAAGTCACTTAAACAATACACAATATTGATTCTAAGATGGAAGGTAAGGGTTTAAAAAAGGAAAGAAATTGACCTTTGCAGAATCCTAAAGACAAGAGTCACTCTGCAGTATAATTTCAATGATGAGGCTTATAATACATTTCCATTGTAGTGAAGGCAAAGAACATAAAGTAACTTCAGATTTGAAAATCTTGGGAGATATATTTTTAAAAACATGCAGTGGAATAGATTTCTTTGCTCAGAATGGGATAGACTTGCATGTCTTTCTTGAGATTAAATATAGAAAAGAGTAGAGATGAAAAGGAAAAACAGAAACAGGGTCAGGATCACAGTGTTCTGAGACTGAGACAGGAAATACCTTCGAAAGTTGGGTAATGGAGGGAAAAAAAAACTCTTTGTGTTGGATATTCCCTGAGAGGAGAGAGGAAAGTAGGGCTGGATAAAGAGAACCAAGGAAAGCAATTCTCCACACTAGGATAATGGAAATAATTCTGGACTTGGAAGCAGTAGTCCTAAATTCAAATCCTAGATCTGGCATGAATTTTCTATTTGATCTTGGGCAAATCATTTACTTTTTCTTGCTTTCAAGCTCCTTATTTATAAAATGATTATGAACTAGATAATTCCAACTTTAAAAAATTGGAAGATTCTATGACCCCAGTGTCTCATCATTTAGGAGTGTTTACACACGGTTATTGGTTAGATTATCTAAAAACTAACAATCAACATTTTAAATAGTTTGAATGATTTGTGAATGTGTATCACCTGTGTGTGTTTTTTTAATTAGGTGGATGACTGAACTAATGTGACCAGAGATTCTGTTGCCATTTTGACAAAGCCTGACTGATTCCTTCAATTCCTAACCTGTTATGAAAAATTATCATCTCCCTTGCCTCATTTTCAAGCTGGTTGATTTTGGCTTTCAAGACACTATTTTCTTGTTTTAGTTCAAGTGCCTCTGTTTCCAGATGACTTATCTTAGTTTTTAAGTTCTTTTCCCAGTTGTCTTCAGCCTCTTTTAATTGTGTTTTGAATTGTATTTTGTGTTCTTCCAGAGCCTGTATCCAATTTGCTGAGTTTTCTGTTTTTTTTTTTTGCTTGATGTCCCCTCATCCTTCTCTGTTCCATTTGCTCTCTGTTCATTGCCTATATAGGAGCTGTTGATTGTAATTTCTTTTTTCTTTTTTGGTTGTTTGCTCATATTTACCCCTTCTTTACTCCCTGCAGTTGCCTGAGCTCTTGTTCCTCTCATTTTTTTGTGGTTTTGGGCTTTTCTTTCCACCTTCACCCTTGGAATTTTGTCAGTAAATCTCTCAGTGCAGAACCATGCCCAAAAGGCCATACCCTTAGCCTCAACAATGCCACTGCTAGGTTTGTATCCCAAAGAGATGAAAGATAGGAGAAAATGACCTACTTGTAGTAACAGCTCTTTTTGTAGTAGCAAAGAGCTGGAAACTCAGGTATATTCCACAAACTGAAGAATGGCTGAAAAAGTTGTGGTATATGATTGTAATGGAATACTATTGTGCCATATGAAATGACAAACAAGACAATTATCAAAAAACACTAACAAACTAGAAAGACTTATATGAACAGATGCAAAGTGAAATGAGCAGAAACAGGAGAATGTGGTACACAGTAACAGCAATAATGTTCAATGACCAACTGTGAATGAATTTACGATTAATAGCAATGCAAAGATCCATGATAACTGCAATGCATTCGTGATGAAAAAAGCTAACCAACACCATAGAAAGAACTGATGAAATCTGAATGCAGATTGAAGCATATCATTTTTCATTTTATTTCCTTCATGGATTTTCCCCTAGTGTAAATGATACATTTCCTTTTTCACACCATGATGAACTTGGATATGTATAATATAATAACATATGTACAATACATATCATATTACCTGCCACCTTGAGTAAGGAGGAAGGATGGAAAGGAGGGAGAGAATATGGAAAGCAAAAGGTAAGAAAACAATAATTGAAAAGTGTACTCACATGTAAAAAATACATTAAAATTAAATTAAATTGAAAAAATGTTAAAAAATAAAAAGGATGCTCACCTTCTAGGACAGCAACTTCTGATCTTGTTGAGAATGTCATTAGACAATATCAGGGTCATTTTTCTGCATAAGAGCTGATTGTAACAACAAATGACATCAATATCAAACTGGAAGTTAGAAAATATGAACTCTAGTTCTAGTTTCCTTACTGACTTTTTAAGGCTCTGTTTGCTCATCAATAAATTAATCAAAAAAAGGATTTATTGAAGTGCCCATGACCATTAATTGCCAGACACTGCATTAGATATTGGGGATGTAAGGCTCAGAGCTTCCAACACAGAAAGTGGGGAAGCAGATAGAGAAGAAACTCAGAGTGCAGAGTGGGCAGCAGTTGCAACAGTGGAGACACTCCATATTGCCCCCTCCACTCCACTTCCTGAGGTTTTGGCCTCAGGGCACATCTAGCAATCCAGCAGGACTTAATCCATTCAAAGCTTTCAGAGGGCAGGGAAACTCAAGCTCCAACACCCCTCCCCCACAGACTGCACTGAGAGATTTACTGACAAAATTCCAAGGGTGAAGGTGGAAAGAAAAGCCCAAAACCACAAAAAAATGAGAAGAGCAAGAGCTCAGGCAACTGCAGGGAGTAAAGAAGGGGTAAATATGAGCAAACAACCAAAAAAGAAAAAAGAAATTACAATCAACAGCTCCTATATAGGCAATGAACAGAGAGCAAATGGAACAGAGAAGGATGAGGGAACATCAAGCAAAAAAACAAAAAACAGAAAACTCAGCAAATTGGATACAGGCTCTGGAAGAACACAAAATACAATTCAAAACACAATTAAAAGAGGCTGAAGACAACTGGGAAAAGAACTTAAAAACTAAGATAAGTCATCTGGAAACAGAGGCACTTGAACTAAAACAAGAAAATAGTGTCTTGAAAGCCAAAATCAACCAGCTTGAAAATGAGGCAAAGAAGATGAAAGTGGAGGCAAAGAGGATGAAAAATGACCTCCAAAGAAAATCAGAACAGAATGAGAAAGATGACCAAAAAGCCAGGGATGAAATCCAGTCTTTAAGAACCAGAATACAAAAACTAGAATCAAGTGACTTCACAAGGCAGCAGTACACTATACAACAAAATCAAAAGAATGAAAAAAATTGAGGAAAATATGAAGCACCTCATTCACAAAACAGAAGATTTAGAAAATTGTTCCTGGAGAGACAATTTAAGAATCATTGGTCTACCAGAAGACCATGACAAAAGAAAAAGCCTGGATATCATACTACAGGAACTTATCCAAGAAAACTGCCCCAATATTCTAGAATAAGAGGGAAAAGTGGAGATTGAAAGAATCCATAGATCACCTCCTGTACTTAACCCCCAACTGACAACACCTAGCCAAATTCAAGAACTATCAGACCAAGGAAAAAATATTACAAGCTGCTAAGAAGAAGTCATTCAGATACCATGGAATCACAGTGAGATTAACACAGGATCTGGCTGCATCTACACTGAAGGTCTGAAAGGCATGGAATATGATATTCCAGAAAGCAAGGGAACTAGATCTACAACCAAGGATCAAATACCCAGCAAAACTGACTATATTCTTATAGAGGAAAGTATGGTCATTTAATGAAATAGAAGAATTCCAAGCATTTGTAAAGAAAAGACAAGACCTGAACAGAAAATTTGATGCCCAAGCACAGAACTCAAGAGAATCATCAAAGGGTAATTAAAAAAGAGGAAAAAAAGAAAAAACATAAGAAAACAAAAAGAAAAAAACTTTTTTTAAGAGACCCAATAAGTTAAAACGATATGTATCCCTATAAGAAAAGAGGTCATTGACAACTCTTAAAAATTGTTATTATCACCTGGGCAGCTAGAAGAATTACTTAGAGGGAGCAGTGACAAGCTGTATTGGATGAAATGCTAAGACATAAATATGTATATAGATATATGTATGCATAAATATATGTATATACACACAACTAGAGTTAAAAAAGAGTTTAATACTAAAAGAAATGGGAAAAGAAACAAAAGGGGGAAAATTTATATGTCACAAAGAAGCTCATGGAGGGAGGGGGGATAACATCAATACATTAAAGGGTAAAGTGGTTGGAGATAGGAAATACTCAACTCTTACATGCATTGAAATTGACTCAAAGAGGGAAGAATAATCCAATCCACTGGGGAAGAGAATATATTTGCATCCTTTAGGGAAGTAGAAGGGTAACAAATGGACTGGTGGAGAGGGAAGCAGTACAAGGGAGGAAGAGGGTGGGGGGGTAGTTTAAGAAAGACTACAGGGAAAATAAGGGGGGGAATAAGAAGGGAGGGGGTAGAAAGGGAATTAAAATAAGGGTGGGAATTAGGGGGACTGATTAAAAACAAAACATTGGTGTAGAAGGAAATAGTGAAAGATGAAAAGGCAGGACTAGGAGTAGAAATCAAAATGCTGGGAAATACACAGCTGGTAATCATAACTCTGAATGTGAATGGAATGAACTCACCCATAAAATGCAAGTGAATAGCAGAGTAGATTAGAATCCAAAACCTTTCCATATGCTGTCTACAAGAAACACACATGAAGAAGGCAGACATGCATAGGGTAAAAGTAAGAGGATGGAGCCAAATATATTGGGCATCAACTGATAAAAAGAAGGCAGGAGTTGCAATCATGATATCTGATAAAGCCAAAGTAAAAATAGATCTAGTTAAAAGAGATAGGGAAGTTAAAAAAAAAAACCTGATAAAAGGCAGTACAGACAATGAGGAAATATCAGTACTCAACATGTATGCACCAAATGGCATAGCATCCAAATTCTTAAAGGAGAAACTAGTGGAGCTCAAGGATGAAATAGATAGAAAAACTATACTAGAGGGAGACCTGAACCTTCCTCTATCAGAAATAGAAAAATTAAACCAAAAAATAAGAAAGAAGTAAGAAAAGTGAATGAAATCTTAGAAAAATTAGAGTTAGTAGATATGTGGAGAAAAATAAATAGGGACAAAAAGGAATACATCTTCTTTTCAGCAGCACATGGTACATTCACAAAAATTGACCATGTATTAGGGCATAAAAACATTTCAAACAAGTGCAAAAGAGCAGAAACAATAAATGCAACTTTCTCATATCACAATGCAATGAAAATGATAATTAGTAAGGGTACATGGAGAGGCAAATCAAAAATTAATTGGAAATTAAACAACACAATTCTCCAAAATAGGTTAGTTAAAGAACAAATCATAGAAACAATTAATAACTTCATTGAAGAAAATGACAATAATGAGACATCCTTTCAAAATCTGTGAGATGCAGCCAAAGCAGTACTCAGGGGGAAATTCATATCCTTGAGTTCATATATTAACAAATTAGAGAGGGCAGAGGCCAATGAATTGGGCATGCAAATTAAAAAACTAGAAAATGAACAAATTAAAAATTCTCAGATGAAGACTAAATTAGAGATTCTAAAAATCAAAGATGAAATTAATAAAATTGAACATCAAAGAACTATTGATTTAATAAATAAGACTAGAAACTGGTACTTTGAAAAAACAAATAAAATAGACAAAGTACTGGTCAATCTAATTAAAAAAAGGAAAGAAGAAAACCAAATTGATAGTATTCAAGATGAAAAGGGAGACCTCACCTGTAATGAAGAGGAAATTAAGGCAATCATTAAAAATTATTATGCCCAATTACATGGCAATAAATATTGCAATCTAGGGGATATGGATGAATATTTAAAAAATATATAAATTGCCTAGACTAACAGAGGAAGAAATAGACTACCTAAACAACCCCATATCAGAAAAAGAAATGGAACAAGCCATCAAAGAACTCCCTAAGAAAATATCCCCAGTTCCAGATAGATTCACAAATGAATTTTATCAAACATTCAAAGAACAACTAATCCCAATATTATACAAACTATTTGACAAAATAAGCAAAGAAGGAGTTCTACCAAATTCCTTTTAGGACACAAATATGGTACTGATTACAAAGCCAGGCAGGTCAAAAACAGAGAAAGAAAACTATAGACCAATCTCTTTAATGAACATAGATGCAAAAATCTTAAATAGCATACTAGCAAAAAGACTCCAGCAAGTGATCATGAGGATTATTCACTATGACCATGTAGGATTCATACCAGGAATGCAAGGATGGTTCAATATTAGGAAAACCATCCACATAATTGACCATATTAACAAGCAAACTGACAAAAACACATGATTATCTCAATAGATGCAGAAAAAGCCTTTGACAAAATACAACACTCATTCTTATTGAAAACACTAGAAAGCATAGGAATAGAAGGGACTTTCCTAAAAATAATAGACATATAGTATAGTGGTAGTCTCTCAGTGACCGAGAATGACAATTGTCTTTGTGCATTATCATCTATTGATGTACCCTAAATGTACAAAAATAATAAACAGTATATATCTAAACCCATCAGCAAACATCATCTGCAATGGGGACAAACTAGAAGCCTTCCCAATAAGATCAGGAGTGAAACAAGGATGCCCATTATCACCTTTATTATTTAACATTGTACTAGAAACACTAGATATAGCAATTAGAGAAGAAAAAGAAATTGAAGGTATTAAAATAGGCAATAAGGAGAGCAAGTTATCACTCTTTGCAGATGAAATGATGGTCTACTTAAAGAACCCCAGAGAATTAACCAAAAAGCTAGTCGATATAATCAACAACTTTAGCAAAGTTGCAGGATACAAAAGAAACCCCCATAAGTCATCAGCATTTTAATATATCTTTAACACATCTCAGCAGCAAGAATTAGAAAGAGAAATTCCATTTAGAATCACCCTAGACAATATAAAATACTTAGGAATCTATCTGCCAAGACAAACACAGAAACTATATGAACACAACCTCAAAACACTCTCCACACAATTTAAACTAGATCTAAAAAACTGGAAAAACATCCACTGCTCATGGGTAGAATGAGCCAACATAATAAAAATGACCATCCTACCCAAACTTATTTACTTATTTAGTGCCATACTCATTGAACTACCAAAAAACTTTTTTACTGAATTTGAAAAAACCACAACAAAGTTCATTTGTAAGAACAAAAGAATAAGGATATCCAGGGAAGTCATGAAAAAAAAATGTGAAGGAAGGAGGCCTTGCAGTTTCAGATCTCAAACTATACAATAAAGTAGTGGTCATCAAAACAATTTGTTACTGGCTAAGAGACAGAAAGGAGGATCAGTGGAATAGAGTTGGGGTAAGTGACCTCAGCAAGACAGTCTATGATAAGCCCAAAGATCCCAGCTTTTGGGACCAAAACCCACTATTTGATAGAACCTGCCGGGAAAATTGGAAGATAGTATGAGAGAGATTAAGTTTGGATCAACATCTCACACCCTACATCAAGATAAACTCAGAATGGGTGAATGACTTGAATATAAAGAAGAAACTATAAGAAAATTGGGTAAACACAGAATAGTATACATGTCAGATCTTTGGCAAAGGAAAGACTTTAAACCCAAGCAAGAGTTAGAAAAAAATCACAAAATGTAAAATCAATAATTTTTATTACATTAAATTAAAAAAGTTTTGTACAAACAAAACCAATGCAACCAAAATTAGAAGGGAAGCAACCAACTGGGAAACAAAAACATCTGACAAAGGTCTAATTACTCAAATTTAAAAAGAGCTAAATCAATTGTACAAAAAATCAAGCCATTCTCTAATAGATAAAAGGGCAAGGGACATGAATAGGCAATTTTCGGTTAAAGAAATAAAAACCATTAATAAGCACATGAAAAAGTGTTATAAATCTCTTACAATCAGAGAGATGCAAATCAAAACAACTCCGAGGTATCACCTCACACCTATCAGATTGGTTAACATGATAGCAAAGGAAAGTAATGAATGCTGGAGGGGATGTGGCAAAGTTGGGACATTAATGCATTGCTGGTGGAGTTGTGAATTGGTCCAACCATTCTGGAGGGCAATTTGGATCTATGCCCAAAGGGCAATAAAAGACTGCCTGCCCTTTGATCCAGCCATAGCACTGCTGGGTTTGTACCCCAAAGAGATAATAAGGATAAAGGCATGTACAAAAATATTCATAGCTGTGTTCTTTGTGGTGGTAAAAAATTGGAAAATGAGGGGATGCCCTTCAATTGGGGAATTGTTGGGAGCCATCAGGCCATGATGCCTTGAGAAAGTCATGCGTTGTAGCTAAGGAGGCCACAGAGTGGCCCTTGGCAAGATGTGATTGCCCACTCAGTCCCCTTTGCATGACCTCTCTCATCAATGTCCCTGACTTATGGAATTGACATGATTATCACTCCCCCTAATTTCAGAAGGAATAATGCAAGAGCAAAATACCTGTACCCTACTTTCCCAAAACATCACCAAAAATCAGACCCTCAAACCCAATCCCTAAAAGACTATCATGGTTTAACTTTTACTTAGACACATAATCCCCAGTAAAACCACAGTTACAGGCCAAGCCCAGAACTTTCCCACTCACACAAACCTATTCTCATGAAGCCAGCACACAAATCAATCATAAAGGCCCATACAAAATATTCAGGTACACCAAGCTTCAATATACTTCAGTGACTCGATTTCACAAACCAGTAACTCAGAAACTCCCTAGTAAACCCTGAAAAATGATCAGTGTAATATTAAATCTGAATTGTGTTCCCAGTACCTCTCATCCTCAATGATATGATAGTTTAATTGTCTTTAAGAACTTCTGATTGATTACTTCTAATAAGTAAATTTCCTTGATTGTTTGTAAGCTCAAAACTCCTCACAGGGTAGTGAGAAAATTAAGCCACCTGTGACAAAATCATTTATCTTGTGTGAAACCTTTGTGCTGTGAAGAATCTGTAATCACAATACAAGAATATAGAACGTTAATTAAGTGATTTGTTAAAAGTTAATGTTTTACTTTTCCATTTATCTCCATTTGGACATGTGTGTTAGGTAATGTATCTGTGTGCCAAGAAAATGCATATAAAGTAAACATCAAGCTTGGGGATGGTGGAGCAGTTATCAGATGCAAAGCATTCCCATGGCCGTAAAGATACAGCTGTCTTCCATTTGTTATTATTTTTTGACTGATCCTTTGCCACCTGTTGGGAACCCCTGGAGTAGCGAGTGAGGCTGGACCTTGTCCGTGGCACTTGTTCATGGCTGAACAAATTGTGGTATATGTTGGTGATGGAATACTATTGTGCTCAAAGGAATAATAAAGTGGAGGAATTCCATGGGGACTGGAATGACCTCCAGGAAGTGATGCAGAGCGAAAGAAGCAGAACCAGGAAAACATTGTACACAGAGACTGACACACTGTGGTACAATTGAATGTAATGGACTTCTCCATTAGTGGCAATGCAGTGATCCTGAACAACTTGGAGGAATCTTTGAGAAAAAACTATCCACATTCAGAGGAAAAACTATGGGAGTAGAAACATAGAAGAAAAACAACTGCTTGAATACATGGGTCAAGGGGATGTGTCTGGGGATGTAGACTCTAAATGAACATCCTAATGGAAACACCAACAACATGGAAATAGGTTCTGATCAGGGACACAAGTAATACCCAGTGAAATTGGCTACAGGAATGAATGGTGAGGGGAGGGGAGGGAGGGAAATAATGTGATTCTTGTAACCAAGGAATAATGTTCTAAATTGACTAAATAAATTAATTAAAAAATAAAGTAGGGAAGGTGTTTAAAAAAAGAATGTGTGAAGGGGGATAATATACAATAAGCCAAGAAATGTGGCAGCACCAAATCATTAAGGAGTTTAAATGCCAAGCAAAGGAATTGTATTTTATCTTAATCAATAGGGAGCCAGCAGGACTTTCATAGCAGGGGAGTACCATAGTCAGGTTTGTGACTCAGGAATATCATTTGGACAGTTGTGTAAAGGATAAGTTTCATAAGAAAGAGTCTTGTATCAGGAACAACAATTAAGAGACTACCAAAGTGGGTCAGGCAAGAGGTGATGACTTTGTAAGTGAAGAAAAGGGAACATATTCAAGAGATGATACAAAGGATTTGGCATCTGGTTAGATATGAGAATTGAGGGATAGTGCTGACTTTGAGCTTGTGTAGCTGGATGAATGGAAAGACAATGGCACCCTTAACAGAAAAATGAAAGTTGGAAAAAGGGATGGTTTTTCTCCATCTGTCTGTGTGTGTCTCTTTCCCTTCCTTCCCTTCTCCCTCATATAAATTGCTTGGAGGCAATGACTGTTTCATTTTTGTCTTTGTATCTCCAATGTCTTGCACAGTGTCTGGCACATAGCTAGTCAATAAATGCTTGTTGATTAGTTAATTGATACATTGATTAGTTAATTAGATCAATTGAGTTTTAAATATATACATCCATTGCTATTTCTGCATTGCTATTTTTGGTCATTGGGCAGGATGTGTGTATTATAATAGAAGATGCTCTGGACTGGTAATTAGAAGTGTATTGTTAGTTTCAGAAGAATATTCTTTGTATTTGTATCATAATTAAAGAAGGCTGGACTTTAAAAAAAAAGGAAGACCTGGGAGCTGTCTGAGGTGCTGACCTAGACACTGAAGCAAGAGTGGGTCTCAAAGTGTTTGAATTAAGTAGATCAGGGAGGCATGACTAGAAAGCATTTTATGCTTTTTTTCTTTTACAAGCTCAATGTGAATGAACAGTAAGATATGTCAGCCAAGAAATTTTTGATAGAATCTTGGGCTACATTGAGAGGCATGTTGTTAAGTGTTAGATTTAAATTAGTTTTGAGTGTTAAATAGTTGTAGATAAGAGAGTGGGAGCCTTAAACTGTGATAATTAAAATGTTTGGGAGCAAGGGAAATATATATAACAATTATGACCGCTGAAATATGTTTTCTACTCTGTCTTGGTTTTATATAAATATAAGATGGTCGCCAGGGAATATATTCCCAATTTATGAATATGCCCAAGCCAACTGGGTTTTATAGAGAAATTTAATTTATAATACACTGATTAATCAATAGAAAAAGAGAGAAAGTAAGAAAGGAATAAGAATCCAATAAGGCCTAGACCTCAGTCCTAAGAGATATATCAGTTAGTTGGTTTTATCACTCACCCAAGATCTCTCAGGTAAGGCTTCTCATGCCAACTTCAGGCTCCACCTTCGAGAGAGCCTCCTTTCAAGAAATGTTTCCAGAGAATTCTCCTCCTGACTCCTCCTGAGTTCTCCTTCCACAGCCTCCTTCAAGACCTCTCCAGGAGCTCTCCCTTCAGGACCTCTCTCCTCTCAGACCTCCTTCAGAGCAACCACCTCTCAGAGAAAAACCTCCTCCTCCTCTATCCTCAGACCCCCACTATCTTTAAGCCCACAATCTAAGTTCCCTCCCCTTAGTTCTCACATCTACCAATCACTGTCTATGTCTCCCCTGTGCCAATGGTGGCTCTAGCTTAACCCAGGACCGCCCAGAGGTCTGCCCCTTTGCACATGTCTGTTGAAGGTCATATTCTCAAATAATTAAATCTTGATCTTTGCTGCAGCCCTTCCTAATCCTGTTACTCTGAGTAGGGTGGAGATTGTAGTTTCCAAGACCTGGTTCTGTCATTCCAAGTATCTCTATTGTATCAATTCTAAAATCAATCATGACTCAAAGAACTTCCTGTTCTATGCTTAAGCATAGGTCAAAGCCCTTTCCATTGTTTAGCAAAAAGTTTCTGTCCTAAAGTAGTCTTAAGTAGGGAGGAGAAGGATCCTCCCATGCCAAGGAGTTTCACATTCCAATAGAGTTCTTACTATCAGTAGGAAATTTTTTCAAGTATGAAATTTCCCAATGGTGAAATTTCCAACATTCATAAGTCTAAGAAATTTTAAGGTTTACATAAGGATTAGGAAAGTGATAGTGTTTTTGTATTGTTTCTTGGTCAGATCACATCTGGAGACCTGGTCTATGTTCTGTTTCTGGGTACCACATCTTAGAAAGGACATAGAAAATATGGAAATCACAGGATAGCAACTAGGATGGTGAAGGACCTTGTGATCATGCCATAAATGACAATCTGTTGAAGAAATTGGGGATTCTTAGTGATATGATTAAAATTATCTTGAGAGACTGGTTTTTGAATAAGAATATCAATTTATTGATTATATCAGTTTATTAGTTTGGCCAGCATCATAACTGATAAAGTGACATAGATTTCCATGGTCCTCTCAATCCATGGCCCTTGGAAGCCTTGGAAGCTGGATCAGGCACCTTGATAAATAGTTTTAGGAGCTCATTATTCAGCTCTTCCCTTGAATATCCCAAGACATTTCTAATTGGTGGATAGCTAATTAAGAAGTGGTCTAGGTGCAGCTACGTGGCTCAGTGGATTGATTCAGGTTTAGAGATGGGAGGTCCTGGGTTCAAATTTGACCTTAGACACTTTCTAGTTAGGTGACCTTGAGTAAGTTACTTAACCCCCATTACCTATCCCTTACTGCTCTTCTAATTTGGTACCAAAACACAATATTGATTCTAAGATGGAAGGTCATGGTTTGAAAAAAAAAAAGAGAGAGTCTATCAAACCATCCATTTCTCCCCATCATGAGAGATAGATGAGGAGTTTGTTATGTATGCAGGAAAAGAACTCTTCTCCCCTTCATTTATTAACCAAATTCTGTTAAAAAGGAAGACATTTCTTGGGATTACTAAGGACAAAGAATGTGAAAAGAACAATAGATATATGGAATCTCTGACCCAGACCCTAGACACAGTAATATACAGTAATTCTCCATAATATATTGGAATTAATTTAGGGCTTTTCAACTCTAGATCACTAATATAAAATAATACATGAAATGAAAAATACATTTTCATATTAGGGAAGAGAAGTCAAGAACTAAGAGGAAGAGGGATAGGATTTTCATATGAAAGATGGACTGAACTTATTCTCCTTGAACCTAAAGGGTAGAAGTAGGAATGATGACTGGAAGTAGCAAAGCAGTTTAATTAAATTTGATGTAAAAGAACAACTTCCTAAGTGCCTTATAGTGGACTGAGAGACTTCCAGAGGTGGCACCTTCTCCCTCATTATATATTTTCAAAGTTTGGATGGCAACTTTATGATTCAGCAACACTGGTCTCCTTCCCTTTCCTTGAACTTGATGTGCTATTTTTCTGGCTGTATGCCTTTTTACTGACTATCCTCCAAGCTTGGATGCTCTTCTTCACTTGAACCTCCTGGATTTCATGGCTTCCTTTAAGACTGAGCAACCAAGACCCAACCTTCTGCAAAAGGTCTTTCTTGGGGGAAGCTGAGTGGTTCAGTGGATTGAGAGCCAGGCCTAGAGTTCAAATCTGGCCTCAGACACTTCCCAGCTGTGTGACCCTGGACAAGTCACCTGACTCCCATTGCCTAGCCCTTTCCACTCTTCTGCCTTGGAACCAATACACAGTATTGATTCCAAGATGGAAGGTAAGGGTTTAAAATAAAAGTCTTTCTTATTCCTTCTCCCCTCTTCTGCTAGTGCCTTTTAAAAAATACTATGTATAGCTTATATGCCCAAAGTAATTTGTGTGCCATTTCCTCCTCTAGAATGTGAGTTTCCTGAGATCAGGGATCATATTTTTGTCTTTCTTTTATCCCTAGAACTTAACCCAGCTCTTGGCACAGAGCAAATGCCCAGTTGATTAACTGACCCATTTGATGGATATATCATAAAGAGAATTCTTGTTCACATGTGTAGTTCACCTTGTAGTTTCATCTTCTAAATTTACTATCCTTGCCTGGCATTTGTCTGTATTTCTACTAATCCCATCATCTTGGGCAGAAGCTAAGCCAAGATCATATGCTTAATCCTCATCAATGTCTACAACCTATATCCTTGCCTTCGTTCATTCAGTCTGACCCTTGATGAAGGTGGAAGATCACTGTGATAACATGGAGTTGTCTTCATTCTTATCTGACTCAAGCAGAAAACCCCACATGACAAGGACTTCCATCCCTAACATCCTTTCCTGATTCTTTGACCTCAGAATTACACATAATATGACTGGATGTCTGAAAAGGGTCAAGAGAGGTGAGGGAATCCCACTAGGGTAATGGATGGTGCTAAAAGGATTGACTTTGCTTTATTCCAAGAGGCAATTATAAAATTATGCCATTTCTTTTTAGGTAATAGCAATCAAAGAATGGGTTAACTTTAGGTCAGGTACCTTCCTTCTCGAAATGGAAAATGTGCCAGGAATCTCTCGCAGCTTGGCTCCTTTGGTCCCAGAGTGATATGTAAAGACTCTAAGCTTTGAGGAATACATATTTAAGCTGCTATTGCCAATAGGCAACATAATCTCATTGGGACTTTCAGTTAGTCCAAACAAGTCTGCCTTCTCTGGCTCTAGGTTTTGGATGCTACTCTCTCTGGCTTGAAAGGAAGGGGGAAAGTTGTCCTCTCGACATTAGATGTCATAAGGTGACATTCCTAGGAAGAGGCATCAGATGAGAACTTTGGATGAAAGGCATTGTGGGGTAGTGGGCTGAGTATTGGTCTTGGATACAGAAACCTTGGATTCAAATACAAACTCTGATGCTTTTGGGGGGTAATTCTGAGAAAGTCAGTCTTTCAAAACTCAAGTACGTCATATGTTGACTAGAGATAATCAGTCCTGTCTACCTCAGCAGAGTTGTGGGAGAAGTCCTTTGTAGTCAAAAAGGCAACCTGGTATAGTGGAAAAAGAACTAGTCTTGGAGTAAGAAGACCTTGGGTTGAGTCTTGTTTAGTATATTTCATAGTCATGTGACCTTGGACTCAGTTTCCATTTTATCTTAAATAAGGCCAATGTTCACTCTTTTTAGCTCATAGGACTGATGTGAAGAAATCACTCTGCAAACAAATATCTTGGGGAAAATGTGAGTTATTATTTCTTTATAAAACTTAAGGTACTATGTGATTATGTACTATTCTAGTGACTGACATTTATGTTAGCATTTTAAGTTTGCCAGACACTTTACAAGCGAGCTCCGGAAGGGCAACTATTGTTATTATTCTTACTTTTGCCTTTCTTTCTCCAATGCTTAGCCTGACACAGTCAGTACTTAATAAATGCTATTGACTTGGCTTGTCGATAGCAACTCTGTGAAGTAGGAATGACAAGTATTATTATTTCCATTTTATGGATGGGGAAATGGATTTGGAACAGTGAGGTAAAAGTCATGGCTGGACATGTCAACAGTGGAAAGCAAGCCCACATGTTCTTGATTCTATTTACTAAGTCCCCATTTGTTTTTTGGCCCAGGAAGGTTAATATGAATATCTCCCAGAATATAAGTGAAGACATCTAAAATATTGCTAAGTCTGGCTCGCTCTGACTAAGGGAGTAGCTGAGCATTCCTAAACAAATCACTTCCACCAATCTACCAATCGATCCATCAACAAATACCTGGTAAGTGACTTCTACTTCCCAAGCACTCTAAATATATATATATATATATATATATATATATATATATATATATACATATACATATACATATACATATATACATGTATATATATTTATTTTTTCAAAATTAATTTATTTTTTTTTTAAACCCTTTACCTTTAAACCCTTACCTTCCGTCTTGGAGTCAATACACACAATACTGTGTATTGGCTCCAGGGCAGAAGAGTGGTAAGGGCTAGGCAATGGGGATCAAGTGACTTGCCCAGGATCATCCAGCTGGGAGGTATCTGAGGTCAGATTTGAACCCAGGACCTCCCATCTCTAGACCTGCCTCTCAATCCACTGAGCTACCCAGCTGCCCCCCACTCTAAATATATTGATACTAGTGGCATACCAATATAATGACCTAGTCAAATCAGTGAGTTCCTATCTACAATATACCACATATCATATTATATGTGATATATATCATACAATATATGACACAATATCATATATTATATATATATATATATTATAAAGTTTGTTTAATCCAATTCAACAAATACCTATTGATCACTTGCTGATGCAGAGCACTCTTCTGAATCCTGAAGATAAGAAGACAAAAAGGAAACAGTCCCTGCTTCCCAGGACCCTCCATTCCTTTGGGAGGATGAGTTACAACAAGGACATAGATAGGTAAATAAGAGGTAATTTGAGGAGGGGAAGAGCACTATTATTTAGATGATCAGGGAAGACAATGTGTTGAGATAGTGTCAGAACTGGGCCTTGAAAGAAGATGGGGAATCTTAATTGCAGAGATAAAGAAGGAAAGCATTCTAGGCATAGGAGATGGTTTGTGCAAATGAGTGTAAGTAAGAGTTCATGGGTGGCTCAGTGGACGGAGAGCCAGGCCTAGAGATGGGAAGTCCTGGGTTCAAGTCTGGCCTCAGCCACTTCCCAGCTGTGTGACCCTGGGTCTGTGGGACTGTCTCTGTGCACCGACTTTTCCACTTAAATCTCCTTCAGGCACAAGTGTCTTTGTGTACACTCATCTATACACCATAGATGAAAATGCACAAAGACAATCGTCATCCTCGGTTACTGAGAGACTGCTACTACTACTGGCCCCCATTGCCTAGACCGTACCACTCTTCTGCCTTGGAACCAGTAGACAGTATTATTTCTAAGACAGAAAATAAGAGTAAAAAAACAACTTTGTGCCTGAAAGTTATTTGTATCCTCAACAAAAATAGTGGAAACAGTTGACCATCTACCCAAGTCATAAAGTATAACCAAATTTATTCATATTCAATTACAATCTATAAATTAAGATCTCAGCCATCCTAGTCAGGCTTGAGATTTTTCCAAAGATATTTAAGGTTGCAGAATGATTTCTTCATACCAGTCCTGTGAGCTAGAAAGACTGAGCATTAGTCTTATTTAAGACATAAGGAGGGGGGCAGCTGGGTAGCTCAGTGGATTGAGAGCCAGTCCTAGAGATGGGAGGTCCTGGGTTCAAATCTGGCCTCAGCCACTTCCCAGCTATATGACCCATTGCCTAGCCCTTACCACTCTTCTGCCTTGGAGCCAATTTTTAAAACCCTTACCTTCCTTCTTGGAGTCAATACTGTGTACCCAAGGCAGAAGAAGGTAAGGGCTAGGCAATGGGGGTCAAGTGACTTGCCCAGGGTCACACAGCTGGGAAGTGGCTGAGGCCAGATTTGAACCCTTGGAGTCAATATTGACTCCAGGATGGAAGGTAAGGGTTAAAAAAAAAAAGGCATAAGGAGATGAGAGGATCACAGATTTAGGGCAGGCATCTTCCTTAGAGGCTATCTGGTCCAAGTGCTTCATTTTACAGATAAGGAAACTGGAATAATGTGACTTGTTCAAGCTTGCAGAGGTACTCAGTGATTGAGCTTGGATTTGAACCTCGGAACTCAGAGTCCAAATCCAACACTCTTCATAGGTTATATTTAAATATCCTTTTTGGAAATTAATCCCCTCTTTCATTTTTCCATTGTCTTAATCCCTTCGATTATGGAAATTAGCAGAGCAGGGAATATTTTTTAGGATCTTATTTGGCATGGAAATTGGGATTGAATTTTACCATGACAATATTTATCAGGGCCATTTTTTGTCATTATAATTAATTTGGTATGGCCAGGGCAAGTAAGACAAACATGCCTTGGGCAAGAAGCAGGAAAGGGGCCCTTAGTTGGAGTGAAAAAAGATGGGGTGGGATGGAGCAGAACTTGAGTCAGAGACATGGGACATTGACGGGAAGCTATTGCTGAGAAGACCTGCAATAGGGGAAGGGTTAGTTGAGAGTTATCCTACTCAGTAGCTTCTTATTATACCTAATTCTTCTTCTTCTTTTTTTTTAAACCCTTATCTTCCATTTTGGAATCAATACTGTGTATTGGTTCCAAGGCAGAAGAGTGGTAAGGGCTAGGCAATGGGGGTTAAGTGACTTGCCCAGGGTCACACAGCTGGGAAGTGTCTGAGGCCAGATTTGAACCCAGGACCTCCAGACTCTGGTCCTGGCTCTCCATCCACTGAGCCACCCAGTTGCCCCCTATACCTAATTACTCTTGCTAAACAAGAATGAAATTCTTGCTTCTATTTCTAGAAGGATTGTGGGAGCTCTCAGAGCCCACAAAATTCAGTGTTGGGTCACTTTGCCCTAGTTACAGGTCTGATGACAATCATTTTGTCTTTGTCTCAGGTTTAAACACAATCATTTATTTATTTATTTATCTATTTATTTATTTATTTATTCATTTATTTATTCATTCATTCATTTATTTATTTATCCATCCATCCATTTATTTATTTATTTATTTGTTTATTTATGTATTTATGTATTTATTTATTTTATTCTGAAAGGTCCATGAATCTATTATCTGAGTGAACATACCATCCCAGTGGCTTTTACTTTCATATGAATAATCCCGGGTAGGGACACCTCATTCCCACAGGAAAGGGTGCTTATTCGATCAAAATTATACTAGAAAAAAGGCACTTAAAACCACCGTACTTTTACCAAAGGGCAAAATCTAATCGTCATTTTAGAGTGTTCTGATTATATTGACTTCAGGAAGGTACAAGGTGTAAACATGGGGAAATCAGCCGGTCTTGTTTGACTTTGCATATTTGTTACAAAGGTCTTGTTTTCTTTTTCATTGTAGGGAGAGGAGAACAGGAGAGAAAACAAATGATTACTAATAAAAAAATTAATTAAAAGGAGCATTAAAATTAGAGCATGGATCATAGGATCAGAAGCCTTGAGTGGAAAGGGTAATTGGAGGCCACCTAATCTAGCTTTCTTTTTTAATTTAATTTAATTTTTTAAACCCTCACCTTCCGTCTTGGAATCAATACGAGTAGTAAGGGCCAGGCAATGGGGGTTAAGTGACTTGCCCAGGGTCACACAGCTGGGAAGTATCTAAGGACCTCCCATCTCTGGGCCTGACTCTCACAGAGCCACCCAACTGCCCCTTATCTTCCATCTTGGAATCAATACTGTGTATTGGTTCCAAGGCAGAAGAGTGGTAAAGGCTAGGCAATGGGGGTCAAGTGACTTGCCCAGGGTCACCCAGCTGGGAAATGTCTGAGGCCAGATTTGAACCTAGGACCTCCCATGTCTAGGCCTGGCTCTCCATCCACTGAGCCACCCAGCTGCCCCCTCTAGCCTTCTTTTTACAGATAAGAGATCTTCCAAAGTCAAAGACACAGCAAATGGCAGAGTCAGGGTTGGAACCAATGTCTTCTGATTCTAGAACCAGTGTGGTTTCCATAGTAAAATACCACCAGCACAATAGTATTCCATCACCAACAAGTACCCCAATTTGTTCAGCCATTCCCCAATTGAAGGGCATCCCCTCATTTTCCAATTTTTTTGCCACCATAAAGAGTGCAACTATGAATATTCTTGTACAAGACTTTTTCTTAAGGGTATTTTCTTGCATTTTTTTTTTTGCCAAAAGAACATTGGATTGAGTTGATTATTAGCAATTTTCTTTCCAAAAACGGGTGCTGTTTGCTACTCCTAAGCATCTTCTGGGCTCAGAACTTCATTTATGTTGCTGCAGAGCAGCCTCGCAGTGTCAGCATCTCAGAGGTATGTAGAATATATTTGTATTTCAGAATAAATCCAAACTAAATACAAGGTCATTGTGGAGGGAGAACCCCAGCAGTTGAAGGCATCAGAAAGATTTCATATAGAATGGGAGCCTTTTTTAGATTCATTTTCATTTAATCCGTTCCCTTTGCCTTTCTACACTCAAGCTATTTCACTATCTTGTGCCCCCCTCCCTCCATGGCAATTCCTTTATTAAAACCAAGTAAACAAACAAAACCTGTGTGACCCTGGGCAAGTCACTTGACCCCCATTGCCTAGCTGACCATTCTTCTGCTTTGAAGCCAATACACAGTGTTTATTCCAAGAGGGAAGGTCAGGGTTAATAAAAAAACAAACAAACAAGTAAACAAAACAACAAGAAACAGTCAAGCCAAGCTAATCTGGGCGTGGATCACACTTGACAATGATTTGGCTAAAGCCAACCACTTCTTTAGGAAGAACTTGATCTGAGTCTTGAAAGAAGTGAAAGACTCTCTGAGGCAGCAGGGCAGAGGGAAGGGCCATAAAGGCAGGGAAAAGGCTTGGTGATGGAGTATGGAATGCTGTGTGAGAAACAGGAAGGCAGCCAGACTGCAGCTCAGGGTGAAGGCTGGGAAGACAGGTTGGGAGGCAGGCTGAGAAGGCTTTTAGACATCCAAACAGAGGAATTTATATTTTGTTCTATAGGAAACAGGAAACCTTGGGAATTCGCTGAGTAAAGGAGTAATGCATCCTGACCTAAGGGAAAACACGTTAGAGAGTGTGTGAGGAATGCAATGGAATAGGGAACTCCCAGTCTGCAATCTATATGCATGTATTCTTTATTCCAATTCCAAAAGAAGGTGTTTGCTATCTTCTTGACATGTTTCTGCGTCTGTTGAAGCCAAGAGTAGATCATCTACATATTTGATTAATTTACTATTTTTAAATGTTATATTGTCTGTGTCTTGGCTCAAAATTTGCTCAAATAAACTCAGACTTTCCACATAACCCTGTGGCAGCCGATTCCATGAATATTGTGAGCCCTTCCAGGTAAAAGCAAAAATATGCCTGGAGTTCTCATGTATTGGTATGGAAAAGAAAGCTGAACACAAGTCTACTACTGTAAAGTATGTAGCTGTGCTAGGAATAGAGGAAATAATAGTATTTATGTTAGAAACTATTGAGTGTCTCTTTATAACGTGATTATTCACTGCCCTCAGATCCTGTATGAATCTATAAATGTGCTTGCCATCAGGCTCTCTTTTTGGTTTTTTAACTGGCAGGATGGGCGTGTTGTATTCAGATTTGCAAGGGATTATTATTCCCTGTTCTCTTATTGAGTTAATAACTGGTGTAATACCCTCAATTGCCTCCTTTGAGAGGGGATACTGAGAGATGGAAGGAGGTGGGCTAGATTTAGTTTTTATCTGCACAGGAACAGCAGATTTAAGAAAGCCTACATCGGAAGATGTGGCCCAAAGAGACTCCAGTATATCCTTAGGTATTTCAAAAGTGGAAGGCTCTTTTGCCTCCTGGTTTTCTGAGAGATGTACAGGGAGTAAATTTAAAGATTCCTCTGGTACTTCCAGTGATAAAGAACCATCTGGTGAACAAGTTATTGTGGCTCTGAGTTTGCATAGAAGGTCTCTCCCCAGCAAATTTAAAGGGGAGTCAGGCATTAAAAGAAAGGAATGTTGTACCTCTATGGGTCCTATAGACACCATTCTAGGGGCAAGTTTTTCAACTCTTTGGGTTATTCCTGATACTCCCATTACACTTTGTGAATCAATGGAATAACAATTTAAATCTGATACAGACCTGGTAGCTCCAGTGTCTAATAGACAATCATAATAAGTGTTACCCACCTTTAAGGTAACATGGGGTTCATTAGTATGGGGAGGGCAGTGGATAGGGACAATGGGTAGTAGGACATCAGGGTCTGGAAAATCAAAGGTTGTATCCTCTGATTCCTGTGCCCCAGACCCCCCAGATGCCATCATTGTGTTTGGGATATTCCTTGGGCACCCCCCTGAAGGGCACCTCAACTATGTTTTGGACAAGCTCCATTTTTCATATTTTGTTGTTGTGTATTATCATTTTCTTCATTTGGAGCATTGTCATTATTTTCCCAGTTCCTATTTCTATAATTCTGGTTTCTAAAGTTCTTATTTCTATGTTCATTATAGTTATTTCCATAATCATCATTATAATTTCTAGAATTTCTAAAATTCTGGTTTCTATGACCATTATCATCATTATAGTTGTTCTGGTTTCTATGACCATTATCATCATTTCTATAGTTATTTCTAAAGCTATTATTAAACTGTGTATTCCTTCCAATCATCTTAAGAAAGGTTCTACATTCCATCATTTTGTGTCCCTTCTTCTCACAGAAGTGGCAAGTTATTGATTTATTTGTGAATTCCCACAAAGGGGCTATAGTCTCTCCCTTATTTTTCAATTGTCTCTTTAACATTTCAATTTCTTTCTTTAAATCTACCACTGATGTATCGTCTTCCTCAGGTCTTTTTACACGACCTTTATAAACATAGGTTGCTACTCTCCTTAGTTCATCGAGGTCCATAGAGTCCCAATTAGGACAGCTAGTTCTAAAGTAGTCTTTTATCACTGAACAACAATTCTTAACAAATTGCCTACGTATTTGTCTAATGTCTCTTTCTCTGGATAAATCAAGGTCCATATATGTATTCCCTACGTCAATAAGTCTGTCCATAAACTGAGAGGGTGTTTCATCAATATGTTGTTGGGTTTTTTCAAATTTTTACCATTTTTCAGGTCTATCAGAGCAAGCTCTCATGGCTGTCAATAATGCTTCTCTGGCCTGGTTTAGTTTTGTATAATCTAATTCAACATTGGGGTTCCAATGTGGATCTTCAGTTGGCCAATAATGTCCTCTTCTACCTCGTTTTTGATTAGCCAGAGAGACGATATTATTTTTCTCTCTCTTTGTTAATAATTCTTCTAATATATTCTCAACATCCAACCAAGTGAGGTCAAAAGTTCTGAATATGTTCTCTAATTTTTTTATAATTAATATTGGTTTGTCCTCAAATGATGGCATATCTTCCTTCAATTTTTTTAAATCCTCAGGGGTAAAAGGTGTATGATGTCTTACAGATATCAAGTTTCCATTTTTTTTAAAAGTGGGTACTTCCTTTAAAGGAAATAAACTTTCTAAATTATTTGGTACTCCTGTTTCTAGACTTCTTGCTCCATTTTCAATTGGGTAAGTCTGAGACATAGAAGAGTTGGGCACATTAAAAGGAAGGGTTTGTTGTAATCCCATAGTGCCAGAAAATTCAGAGGTAGGGTGTGAATTTAGGTTGGAATGTGAACTTAAAGTAGATTGTGTAGGATGAGAAGGAGGAGCCAAGGAAGAAGTGTGAAAGGATACAGAGGTGTTTGGATTGGAGGAATCAGTAAGGTGTGAAGTAGAGGGATTAAGATCAGAAGTATGGGTAGGATGTGAACTTAGAGTTGATTGTGTTGGGTTGGAATTGTGGGTGGGGTGTGTACTCAGAGTGAGTTGATTAGAATTAGAGTTTTCTGAGGCCAAGGGGGCAGGGGGAGAGGTAGGTTGGTTAGAAGCAGGGGGTTCTAGAGATGGGAGGTCCTAGGTTCAAATCTGGCCTCCATCACTTCCCAGCTGTGTGACCCTGGGCAAGTCACTGACCCCTATTGCCTAGCCCTTAGCACTCTTCTGCCTTGGAGCCAATACACAGTATTGATCCCAAGATGGAAGGTGAGGGTTTAAAAAAAAAAGATGGCAGCAATATCTATAGTATTCACAGAGTTGTTAAAATTAAGTGAGATAATCTATGTAAAGACTTATTTTATTGTGAACTTTAAACAACAAAAAAGGGTATTTGCGTGCACATAGTAGAACAGAAAAAGAGTTCTCATGAAACCATGAATATTCATTTTATACTATTTGTTTTAACAAAAAAAGTGTATTATAAATTCTACATGCTACTTTCAAAACTATCCTGCTTGTTTGTGCTCCCTTCCCGACTTCCTTCAGTCCTTTTCTGTGCATTATGAAGTACTTTTTCAAGCCTTAAAGTAATATGGCTCAAGAGCCAGCCTCAGAAATAGGAAATGCATTCTCCGTGTGTCCCTGGGTAAATCACTTGTACTTTCAGTGCCCTATACAGCTGGGATTTAGAGACCCTATTCGATTGTTCACAATTTCCCGGAAGCATTTCTCTGCAAACTGTTTTTTGTTCCAAATAATCCCTCTGACAACTTTCCAAATACTTTAAAATTGCTAGTATGTCTCCTGAAGGTCTTCTCCATTTCCAGTTTTATCAGTTAACAGTAATATGGTATAACATGGTCTCTGGTCTTATTATCCTGGTCACCCCCTTTGGAAAAGTTTCCATTTGTCTTTTTTTTTTAAACCCTTACCTTCTGTCTTGGGATCAATACTGTGTATTGGCTCCAAGGCAGAAGAGCGGTAAGGGCTAGACAATAGGGGTTAAGTGACTTGCTCAGGGTGACACAGATGGGAAGTGTCTGAGGCCACATTTGAACCCAGGACCTCCCATCTCTAGGCCTAGCTCTCAACCCACTGAGCCACCCAGCTGCCCCATTTGTCTTTCTTAAGGTGGGCTCAGGAAAAGCTTTTGAGATTTTCCTTTTACCAATTTATCCCCAACTTTCAAAGAATTTCTTTGTTGTTTTCTCCCAGTTATGGAAATGTGTTATTAAAGAGGGCTCTCTTAAGGATGTTTATTTTTTTTCCATTGTATTTTTTCTTTTTAACTTTTATTTAGAATATTTTTCCATGGTTACATGATTCATAACCCCCTCTTTCCCACTCTCTCCTCTCCCCTCCCAAAGCTCATAAGCAGTTCCATTGGGTTATACATGTATCATTGTTCAAAACATATTTCTAGGTTATTTGTATTTGCAGTAGAGTGATTCTTTAACTTCAAAACCCAAATCACATCCCCATCACACTACATGGTCCATCATATGCTTTTCTTCTGCATTTCCAATCCCACAGTTCTTTCTCTGTTCTTTCTCATGATTCCCTCGGGATTGTCCTGGGTCATTGCATTGCTGCTAGTAGAAAAGTCAGTTACATGGGATTGTGCTACAATGTATCAGTCTCTGGGTACAATGTCCTCCTGGTTCTGCTCCTTTCACTCTGCATCAGTTCCTGGAGGACGTTCCAGTTCACATGGAATTCCTCCACTTTATTATTCCTTTTAGCACAATAGTATTCCATCACCAACATATACCACAATTTGTTCAGCCATTCCCCAAGATGGACATTCCCTCATTTTCCAATTTTTTGCAATCACATAGAGCATAGCAATGAATATTTTTGTACAAGTTTTTTTTTTTAAGGACATTTTCTTGCATTTTCTTTTGCCAAAAGAACATTGGATTGAGTTGATTATTAGCAATTTTCTTTCCAAAAACAGGTGCTGTTTGATACTTCTAAGCATCTTCTAGGTTCAGAACTTTGCATTTTTGTTTCAGCAGAGCAGCCTAGCAGCATCAGCATCTCAGAGGTATGTCAATATTTCCCCTGGCATGTGACAGCAAAGACTTGTCTATACTTTCTGTTTTTTTTTAAACCCTTACCTTTTAGCTTAGAATCAATACTGTGTATTGGCTCTAAGGCAGAAGAGTGGTAAGAGTTAGGCATTGGATGTATAGTGACTTGCCCAGGTTCTCTTGCCCAGGGTCGCACAGCTGGGAAGGGTTGTAGGATTTAAAATAGTAGGTTGTCATAAACTGTGGCATTTAAAAGAGTGGGAGCTATAAACTGTAAGAATTAAAATGGTTGAGGTCATAAACTGTAAGAGTTAAAATAGTGGAAGATATAAATTGTGATAGATATTAGAGTGGGTGAGTAAATTGTGACCGCAGGAAATATGTTTTCACCACAGTGTCTTGTTTTAAATCAAATATTTAAGGTGGTTGCCAGGGAAATATTCCCAATTATGAATATACCCAAGTCAACTGGGTTTTATAGAGATTTTTAATTAATAATACAATGAGGAATCAAAGAAAGAGAGAAAGAGAGAAAAAGGGGAATAATGAGAAAAGGATAGACTGGCCCAGTGTAGCCCTGGCCAACCCAGGCCCAAGTCCTAAAAGAAAAGATCAGTCAGTCAGTTATCACTCACCATAAGATCTGTTCAAGCGAGGATTCTGGGGGACAGAGTCTCCCCAGAGGGAGTTCCAGCCAGAGTCAGCCTCCCTTGAGAGACCTCCTTAGAGATTGTCCTTCAAGAGATTCTTCTCAAGAGACCCTCCTTAGAGTCTGTCTCTCAAGAGCTTTTCCTTCTCAAGCGAATCTTTTCTCAAGAGATTCCTTTTTCTTATATAGGGGGTTTTCTCCTATGTCACCTCCCCTAAGTTCTTCCATCTACCAATCACAGTAGATGTTTTCCAAAGGACAACCCATTCTGAATTCACTGCTGGGTTGACTAATCCCTTTAGTAAGTTTGAACCAGAAAAAACACTGCTGGGTCGACTAATGCCTTTAGTAAGTTTGAACCAGAAAAAACTTCTGGATAAGTTTTCACCTCTTTGCTCCTTGTAAATTCACAAGTTGCCTGACCTTTATAGGTACTTAGCACCCTATTGTATTAATTCTAAAAATAGGTATGGCTTAAGTATGGTGTAAGCATTTCTCATTGTTTAGCAAGGAGTTTTCTCCCCCAAAGCAGTCTTAAGTATGGGTGGAGTAGAGGTCTTCCCATTTCTGATCTAAGTAGAGTTCTCACATTTTAGATCTAAGTAGCTTCACTGTTTAAAATGGGGAATGGTCTTAACCAAATGTTCTAAGGTAGAATCTGAGAAATTTCAAGATTCACAGGTACAAGGTCAAATTTGAACATAGTCCCTCCCATTTCTAGGTCTGGCTCTCAGTCCATCGAGCCTCCTAACTGGCCTTTTGTCTATATTTTTTTGGTGGAAGTTTCCTAGAAATACAATAGGACTCTTAAATGCAATTGTGTTCCAAGGAAAGAAATGAGAGCATACATCAGTCAGTCAGTCAACAAGCCTTTATTTATTAAGTGCCTACTATGTGGCAGGCATTGTGCTAAGTGATAGGGATTAAAAGAATAGGGAAGGGGTAAAAGTTCCTCCTTCCCATCAGCTCAAAGCCTAATTAAGTAGGCAGCATGCAAGCAATTATATACAAACAAGGTCTATGCAGGATAAGTTAAAGATAATGAACCTAGGGAAGGTACTAGTATTAGGGGGATCAGGAAAGGCATCTTTTTAGCATATAGGATTTTATATTGGACTTGAAGGGAGCCAGGGAGGTCTGGAGATGGAGACAAGAAGGGGAGAGCATTCTAGGCATGAGGGACAGCCATTTAAAATGGCTGGAGTTTTGGGATGGCGTGTGCTGTGTGAGGAACAGCAAAGAAGCCAGTGTATAGAATATTTAGAAGAATAAGTGTAAGAAGACTCAAAAGGTAGGAGGAAAAGGTCAGGTTGTGAAGAGCTCTAACAGCCCAAGAGGATTTTGAATCTTATCCTGAAGGTAATTGGGAATCAACTGGATTTATTGAGGAGGGGGATGAAATGGTGAGAGCTGAACTCTGGGAATACCAGTTTGACAGCTGGGTGGAGGATGGATTGGAGTGGGGAAAGACAGGGTGGGGAAACCAACCAGTAGGCTATTGCAATCATCCAGGAGTGAGGTGATGAGGGTGTGTCCCAGAGTAGCATCAGAAAGGAAAAGATGAGAGAAATTGCAAAGATGAGAACAACAAGCCCTGACAACAGATTGGATATAGGATGTATGTGAGAGGATGAGGAGTTGATGATGACAGGAGGATAGAGATGCCCCGGACAACAATACAAAGATTAGGAAGAAGGTTTTTTTTGGGGGGGGAAGGGAATGAGTTTAGTTTTGGATATGTCTATAGGATATCCAGTTTAAGATATCCAATAGGTAGTTGCAGATGCAAGATTGACGCTTAGGAGAAAGGTTAGGGCTGGATAAATGACCCTGATGCTAAGGCAGGGGCTGGGGATGAGAGTGAGCATGTAGGTGGCTAGTACCATGGAGAGAGAGGAAGTTAGCCCTGGTCACCTCATCTTGATGTCCACATACTGGCCTCCAGCCAGCAGAAAATGTCATCCTTTCCACCACGGTCTTTGCTGTTTTTATCTTATAGCGCTGCTGCTCTCTGAAGGATACATTCTGTAATTGCCTCCTTGTGTACTTGTTGTCCTCCCTCTCTCCTCAATACAATGTAAACTTGAGGGCAGGGATTCTTTTGTTTTTGTCTTTGCATCCCTAGAACATGACATAGTTCTGGCACGGTTTGGGGGGGACACTTAAATTTTTGTTTTTCACTGTGTGAAGAGCACAGGGGTGAAGGCAGGGTGTGCTGGTGTTTGCTTATCATATGGCTCTGGACCAGGAGTTCCACAGGACACAGAACATAATAGATCCTTTAATTAATGTTTATTGACTGATTCTGGGGGGGGGAGAGGAGAATGTACATTTACACTTTCAAGTTTAATCTGCATTATTAATATTTTCTCCATTGCTTTCTAATTTCTATCCCAATAACAAGGAAGGGTAATGTTGCCCCCAAGCTCAGGTGGTGCATTGGATAGAGAGCCAGGTCTGATGTGAGGAAGACTCATCTTCCCGAGTTCAAATCTGGCTTCAGATACTTACTATGTTCCCCTGGGCATGTCCCTTAACCTTATTTGCCTCAGTTTCCTCATCTGGAAAAAAAAGAGCTGGAGAAGGAAATGGCAAACCTCTCCAGTATCTTTGCCAAGAAAACCCCAAATGGGGTCACAAAGAGTTGGGTATGACTGAACAACCACCACCACAACAAACGTGGCTCACAGACCCTTTCCTCTCAGCAGGTCCAATGGGAATAGAAAACCGAACGGGCGTGATGCAATTCCATTTCCGCCCCTTTTCAACAGATCCCAGCGTGCAGGTTGTCCTATTTGTGGCCTTCCTATTGTTATACCTGGGCAGCCTCATGGGAAACTTCACCATCGCTCTCACTGTCTGGAGTGAACGCTCCCTCCACACTCCCATGTATTTCTTCCTCTTTGTGTTGGCAGTCCTGGAAATTGGCTACTCTACCGACATTGCCCCATTGACGCTGGCGAGTGTTGTGTCCATGGGGAAGACGACTGTCTCTCTGCCCAGCTGCGGAGCCCAAATGTTCTTTTTCATCTTCTTCGGTGGCTCGGATTGTGTTCTTCTGGCTGTCATGGCCTACGACCGCTATGTGGCCATCTGCCATCCACTACATTATAATCTAATCATGAGTTGGCAGTCATGTACGCAGATGGCCCTGGGATCCTTAGTGCTTGGGTTCCTGCTGTCACTACCACTGACAGCTCTGATCTGCCGTCTCCCGTTCTGTGACAACGCCGAAATCTACCACTTCTTCTGCGACATGTCTGCCGTCATGCGTCTGGCCTGTGCAGACACGCGTGTGCACGAAGCTGCCCTCTACATCATCAGTGTCGCCGCGGTGGCCATCCCTTTCCTGCTCATCTCCATTTCCTACGCTTTCATCCTGGCCACTGTCCTAAGGATGAAGTCAGCAGAGGGACAGCGTCGGGCCATCTCCACGTGCTCCTCCCACCTCATCGTGGTCCTCTTGCAGTATGGCAGCTGCACCCTGATTTACCTTCGCCCCAGCTCCAGCTACTCCCCAGAGGAGGGCCGGGTGGTGTCTCTGGTCTATACTTTTTTTTCGCCACTCCTTAACCCCTTGATCTACAGCATGAGGAACAAGGAGGTAAAGGATGCAGTGGGGAGACTTTTGAGAAGACAAACGCCAGCTCAGAAAGCGAAAGCATTCTTCTCCGAGAAATGATACCGTGAGATCTGAAGGAAGAGAGAACTCGAGGGGGTAAGGGAAGGGGAGAGGGCTCTGCCTATTGGATCGCGGGCTTTGCGATGGTCTGGATCAATTTTCCCATCAACATTCCCACTCCTTTCTATAACCTGCAACGAAGGACCCAACTCTCCAGAAGACCATCTGCTAAGGCAGGAGGAGCTCTTAACCTTCTTTGTAAACAGAGATGTCATTTGTTCCCCTCATCCAAATTCACGGACCTCCTTGGAGACAACGGGGAGTCCACGGGACCATTTAGGAGTCTGCGGACTCCAAACTCATGATTAGGCACAAAGCATTATGATTTACTTTGATGGAAGGAACATTCCTATCCATAAAACAGAAGATCTTTCAAGTATTGATAGAGTAAAGGACTGATTTGGGATTATAGAAAAGTCCTATGAAATGCCATGGTGGATGCCATTCATTCACTTTTTTGAGAATCAAAATCCATTTCACCAATTATTAGCATTACTCAAGCATCTCAGGACTGGATAAATAGAGGGAAGGTAATAGGATGGCAAGTATAAGGATCAAAGTCCCGAGTTCTAGTTCTGACTCTGATATATATTAGTTGTGGGACTCAGAGTCTCAGTTTCCTCATTTGTAAAATGGGAATGATATGAATTCTATTATTTAACTCACTGGGCTGCTGCAAGAAAACATATTTGTTTCTCTGAAAAAAAGATCTTGGGGTTTTGGTGGACAGTAGTCAGTCAAACAAGCATTTTTTTGGGGGAAATTTTATTTAGTCAATTTAGAATATTATTCCTTGGTTACAAGAATTATATTCTTTCCCTCCCTCCTCCCACCCCTTCCCTTAGCCAATGTGCAATTCCACTGGGTATTACATGTGTACTTGATCAAGACCTATTTCCATGTTGTTGATCAAACAAGCATTTATTAGGTAATAATAACTTATTATTATTACTATATGCTTGGTCCTTACTAAATGCTATAGGTACAAAAAAAGAGCTAAGCTCAATATGAGTTAAAAGTATAAGATGGGGGGGGGGCAGCTGGGTAGCTCAGTGGATTGAGAGCCAGGCCTAGAGATGGGAGGTCCTAGGTTCAAATCTGGCTTCAGACACTTTTTAACTGTATGACCCTGGGCAAGTCACTTAACCCCCATTGCCTAGTCTTTACTGCTCTTTTGCCTTAGAATTGATTCTAAGACAGAAGGTAAGGGTTTTTTTTTTTTAAGTATAAGACAGCTGTGTAAAGGTGAACAATGATTATTATTATTAATTTTGAAAACACCATAACTTCTGTCTTAGAATCAACACTGTGTATTGGTACTAAGGCAAAAGAGTGGTAAGGGCTGGACAATGAGGGTTAGGTGATTTGCCCAAAGTCACCCAACCAGGAAATGTCTGAGGTCAGATTTGAACCCAGGACTTCCCTTTTTTTTTAAACCCTTACCTTCTATTTTGGAGTCAATACTGTGTATTGGCTCCAAGGCAGAAGAGTAGTAAGGGCTAGGCAATGGGGGTCAAGTGACTTGCCCAGGGTCACACAGCTGGGAAGTGTCTGAGGTCAGATTTGAACCCAGGACCTCCCATCTCTAGGCCTAGCCCTCAGTCCACTGAGCTACCCAGCTGCCCCCTGGACTTCCCATTTCTAAGCCTGGCTCTCAAAATGTGGATTATTATTCAATTATTATTCAAATTCAAATAATTATTCAATTATTATTCAAAAACTTAAAAGATGTATATAGGATGGAAGCGTGGTTGGTAACAGGCTGAATCCAGAATCAAAGCCCAGATCTGCAAAAAGAGCATCAGAAGCATGAAAGTTCAGAATGAGCTGATGCTGGTAGGGAAAGCTAAGAACAATAATGAGGGTTGGTGTTTTTTTTTGGGAGGACAGTGAGGCAGCATAGGGGCACACAGTAGAAAAGGGAAGGGAAAAAGGGAAAGGACCACTATTGAGGGTGGAAGGGACAATGGATGTCATAATGCAGCGAAGGTTACTTGATTCTTATGTTTCTTCCACTTTATCTGCCAAGGATAAAGTTCTTTGGCTTAAAAAGGCTAGAATAAAGATGATTACTAGGTAGCTGAGGGTTGAGATAAGTAGGAAGATAATTAGTGTATGGCTACCTGTTCTTGACTTTTGAGCTCTCGGGTCCCCACAAACTGAATCCTAAGTGGACACTTAAAGAACTGGCAATTATCACTGATGAGCCATTGTCACTGATCTCTGAAAAGGCATGGGAGGGGCAGCTAGGTAGCTCAGTGGTTGGAGAGTCAGGCTTGGACATGGGAAGTTCTGGGTCCAAATCTGGTCTCATATACTCCCTATCTGTGTGACCCTGGGCAAGTCACTTAACCCCCATTGCCTAGCTCTTACTGCTCTTCTGCCTTGGAACTAAGACATAGTATTGATTCTAAGATGGAAGATAAAGATTTATTTTTTTAAAACAGCACAAGAAGTAGAAGAGGTACTTGAAGAAAAGGGTAGTAAAAATCAGTAGAAATAATACATTATTGACCAATGGATTTTACTTCAATTCTTGGCAAAAAATTTGAAGGTATTAAAGGGATGTTTAGTGAACATCTAGAAAAAAGGTGGTAATCACAAAGAAATACCACATCTTTGTCAATAACAGGCCATGGTAGGCAAATCCCAGTTCCTTCTTCTTTTTAAACCCTCACCTTCTATCTTAGAATCAATACCAAGTATTGGTTCTAAGGCAGAAGAATGGGAAGGGATAGGAAGTGTCTGAGGTCAGATTTGAACCCAGCACCTCCCATCTCTGGGCCTGACTCTCAATCCACTGAGCCACCCAGCTGCCCCCTCTAGCCTTCTTAAATGAGTTTACTCAATTACTAGACCAGGGAAAGTCAAGAGAGTTTACCTAGATTTTAGCAAAGCCATAGTTTGGAGTCATTCTCTTCTTCTGAGTCCATGTCTTGAGCTTCCCTGCCATCATCATAGTTCCTTAGATTCGACTTCTTTTTTTGTTTGCTCATTCTTCCTGCATACTTCCTGACTTTGAAATTTATGTTAGGGCTGGACTCTGCCAAGCTTCTGTGCATTGGTTCCAAGGCAGAATTCCAAGGCAGAAGACCAGTACAGGCTAGACAATCGGGGTTAAGTGATTCGCCCAGGGTCACACAGCTAGGAAGTGTCCTCTCATCTCTAGGCTTGGCTCTCAATCCATTGAGTCACCTAGCTGCCCGTCATCCCTTCTTGCTCTTTCCTGTATATATTTCTAAAAATAGAAGCCTTCTCTGGCTACTCCAGCAGCTTGGCTCTCCTCTTTGTCTACATTCTCATTGCTCTCTTCTATGTCTTTGGCTTTGATGCCTTGTTATTTTGTATTGTTCTTGATAGATTTGCACGTCTGTGTTTTGTCTCTCTGGTAGGATCACAAGTCTTGTGAAAAGATGGAATATCTTGCTGTGGGACCTGGCTCAGTGCTGGGCACATGGCACATGCTTCATACATGCCTGTTCATTTATTTTCTAATGGGGAGGGGCAGAGACATAGGCTGTAGAGACAGATAGGAATTTGATGCAACGGGAGTCACTACCACAACTCTTCTCTGGTGTTCCCAAGTGCCTTCTTGGGGCTTCTCGAAGCTTCCAAGCAATATGCATCATCTTAGAATAGCTATCAGGGGACACAAAAGGAGATCCCAGCAGGAATTCATTCAATCAAAAGCAGCCTAGATCAGCCCCTTTTCAGGAGGCCTTTTGGGTCTCCCTTCCCAGTTTCTAGAGCCTTCTTCTCAAAGTTTGTCTTCCAATGCTGGTATATCTTGTATGTACCAGGTTATTTTCATGTTTGTCTCCCCCACTAGACGGGGAGCTCCTGGAGAGCAGGGGCCATATTTCCCTTTCTTTGCATCGCTAGTGACTAGCACAGCTACCTGGCACATAGTAGGCAGTTAATAAATGCTTGTGGACTGACCAACTGACTAAACTAGGCTCTGGAGCCAGAAGAGATTGTGGCATGATGCTGGGTTAGTCCATCCCATTACACAACTCCTTACAGTTTGCCTTGGGTTTGATTAGAATGGAAACTGTCTAGATAGCATCACTTAACAAGGTGGAGCAACAAATGTGAAGCAATTGGTCTTGAAAGAAATGCACAAGGAAAGAAATAGGAACATATTATGCTAATCTCAAGTCATTGCCAAACTGGATTATAGGAGAATGCACAGTGTGGCAAGGGGTAGCAGGGGACAGTGGAATGAGTCTGGCATTTAGAGGCAGCATCCCTGGGAAGCTGGAACATCTGGATCTGGATCCTGGCTTTCTGAAGTGACCTGTGTGGCCTTGGATAAGTCATTTATTCATCCTTTGGCTATCAGCTTCCTCATATGTAAAGTGAGGGGGTATTCTCTAAAGTCCCTTATGACTTAAAATCTTATGCCTGGGTGGACAGAGACAGAGCTAGGAGATGCTGTCTTGTTTTGTCTGAATCTAAGAAAGAAAGGCAATATGATTTACTGAATGGAATGCTGGGCTTGGACTAGGAAGCCCTGGGTTCAAGGCTTACTTTGGACATTTCTGAGCGGTGTTACCTTGGGCAAGCTACTTAGCCCTTCTGAGGCTCTGGCAAAACTCTTTAAGACACTCTGGGGTTCTTCTGTTAAGTTTTAGACTGTGGGCAATCATACACTCACAGTCTTTCTCGATTCCTTACCTACCCTCAATCCACACGGACAATCAGAAACGCCAGCCTCATCATTTCTACCTTTGTAATATTTTGGCTAAATGTTTCCTTCCCGTCACTCACACAGCCACCAGCTTAGATCAGCCCCTCAAAACCTGGCCCCTGGACTGTTCCACCCACATTCTGATTGGTCCTCCTGACTCCGATTTCTCCTTCTTCCAATCCACCTTTCAGGCAGCTACCAATGTGGTTTCCATGAAGCTTGGTTCTCTCATCTGTTCCCTTTGACATCCAAGATCAAACATAAGTCCTCTGGCAGGCTGAGGTCTCCATACTTGGGCTCTTTCTTACCTTTCAGGCTTCTTACACTCTCATTATCATATCCGATTCTTTGTGAATTTGGGATTTTCTTGGCAAAGATATCCCAGTGGTTTACCATTTTCTTCTCCTGCTCATTTGCCAGATGAGGAAACCGAGGCAAACACGGTGAAGTGACTTGCCTAGGGTCACACAGCTAGGAAGTATCTGAGGTTGGATTTGAACTCAAAAAGGTGAATTTTCTTGCCTCCAGTCTAGCACTCTATCCATTATGCCACCAGCTGTTCCTTGCTTTGTATTCCCCAATATGCACTCTAAGATTTGGTAACAATAGAGGGACTACCTTTTGTTGATCACACACAGGGGTCTAAATCCCATCTCTGTGCTTTGGAGCATACTTGGAATGTTCTTCCTTACCTCTACCTCTTGACATCCCTGCCTTTTGTTAAGATTCAGCTCAAATGGGGGAAGCAAGATGGCTCAGTGCATTGAGAGCCAGGCTTAGAGACGGGAAGTCCTGGGTTCAAATGTGGCCTCAGACACTTCCTAGCTGTGTGACCCTGGGCAAGTCACTTAACCCCCATTGCCAAGCCTTTACTCTCCTTCTGTCTTGGAACCAATATACAGTGTTGATTCTAAGATGGAAGGTCAGGGTTAGGAGGCTCTTCTAGTCCCTGATTCTACCCTTGGTGTATCCTTTGTCCTCATTGACTTATTTGTGTATTGTCTCTCCCCCTAGTCTGTAAATGCTTGGAGGACGGGGACTATTGTGCCTTTGGGGATCATTGACAGGGCAGATGTCCAGTGGCAAGCAGGCGGCAGTGTTAGAGCAGCACAGGCATTCCTTCAGTTCCCTGGGAGAATTCTCATTGGTGACCTCCTGTTCTTTAAAGAGTGTGATCAGCCTTTCAGCTAAGGATTTAGGGGGTGCTCTCATGGAAAAGGGGAAGGTGGGCTAACCAAGCAGCACAGTCGATAGAGTGCCAAGCCTAGAGTCGGGAGGACCTGGGTTCAAATCTAGCCTCAGTTCTTCCTAGCTCTGTGTCCCTGAGCAATTTAGTGACTTAACCTCAGTTGTCTAGACTTTGCCATTCTTCAGTCCTAGAATTGCTAATAAGACAGAAGGGAAAGGCTTAAAAAAGAAAAAAAAATTAAAGAAAAGGGAATAGTGAGCCCTATATTAAAAATGGAGCTGGGAGCCAGCAGAGGGGCAGAAAGGCTGAGAGGGAATTAGAAGGGGACGTTGGGCAGAAAATTTGGAGATGCCATTCTGGGAGTCAGGACACAATCGCTATGACTTTGAGGGAGTCACTATATGGGACTTCTGATTTCTGATCCAGATAGTAAGAATTTCACTGACTTCTTCAGAGGTCTGAGAAATCCTTTTGGTTAGTCTCTCCATCTTCCCCTCTTGTCCTTGGCCTGACGCCATCAGGGTCTGATCCATCAGGGAAACCCACTTTTCCCAGAAGCCCCCTTGGCTGGTTCACATCCTTTGCTAGGACTCAGGGCTAGATTCAGAAAACTGGGATTCCAGCCTATCCTGCCTGTGGCCACCAGAGGGAGCTAACGCTCCCTCCTAGCCCAGGAGAATGGATGGCAGAATGAGAAGGGAGAAAGTCTGGAGCCTGGAAATTCGTTGCTGTCACCGTCTTATTTCAGAAAACTGCTCAGGGCTCTCTTTCTCTCTTAACGTTTGAGAAAACAGACTTATTGCTGTTTTCAGGCAGCCAAGTGGCAGTTTGTACACTTTACAATGTTACCCAAAGGCTGGCCATTATCATTTGGATACATCCCTCCAAACCCCAACTCCAAAGTAAATTCCCCAGCCAGAGCTAGAAATGGGAGGTCCTGGGTTCAAATGTGACCTCAGACACTTCCTAGATGTGTGACCCTGGTCAAGTCACTTAACCCCCATTTCCTAGCCCTTACCACTCTTCTGCCTTGGAACCAATATTTAGTATTGATCCCAACAAGGAAGGTGAAGGTTTAGAAAAGGAAAAAGAAGCAAATTCCCTCTAATGTATATTCTACAGAGCTGAGAAAAACAGCATAAAAGCTGATAAAGATAGAACATTCCAACATCATTATAATTTCTTTATTTTGACATTTAATAAAAGTTGTCTTTCAATGAACAAAAATTAACTTTTAACTTTAGTTGCCTGTAAATTTCTTTGTTGAAGGGTATTAATTTCAATATTTTCCAGAGTTCTTGATCTCAGTTTTGAAGTAGTTATGATCCATAGAGCTGTAGTATGAGCACTCACTCCAGCTAGGTGGCGCAGTGGATAGAGCATAAGACTTTAATGCAAATCCAGCCTTGGACATTTATAAGCTGTAGGTTCCTGGGCAAGTCATTTCACCTCTGTCTCAGTTTCCTCATTTGTAAAATATGGATAATAATAGCACCTACCTCCCAGGGTTGTTGTGAGGACCACATGAGATAGTGTATCCAAAGGGCTTTATAAATCTTTAATGGCTATTATTATGACCACTGGGCAGCACAGGGGACACATGGAGTCAGAAAGACTCATTTTCCTATTCTAGGAATATCACTTACTCCTATTTGCCTCAGTATTCTCATCTGGAAAATGAGCTGAAGACGAAAATGGCAAACTACTCCAGTATCTCTGCCAAGAAAACACCAAATGAGGCCACAAAGAGTCAGACACAACCTAAAAAAAAGATCAGACAACAATGATGTTCAGTGGTTGACATTTATAAAGTTTAGTGATTCTGCACATTATTCTTTTGGTAGTGCTTTGTTCACTCTGTAACATATGGATCTTCCTATCTATCTATCTATCTATCTATCTATCTATCTATCTATCTATCTATCTATCTATCTATCTATCTATATCTTTTCTTCCTTCCTTCCTTCCTTTCTTCCTTCCTTCCTTCCTTCCTTCCTTCCTTCCTTCCTTCCTTCCTTCCTTCCTTCCTTCCTTCCTTCCTTCCTTCCTTCCTTCCTTCCTTCCTTTTCTTTTTTTTCAAGCCCTTACCTTCCATCTTGGAATCAATACTGTGTATTGGTTCCAAGGCAGAAGAGTGATAAGGGCTAGGTAATGGGGGTCAAGTGACTTGCCCAGGGTCACACAATTAAGAAGTATATGAGGCCAGATTTGAACCCAGGACTTCCCATTTCTAGACCTGGCTCTCAATACACTGAGCTACCCAGATGCTCCTTCATAATTCTTTCAACCATTCATATTTCATTATGGGACAGTAGTGTTCCAGAATACTCAAGTTACAGACTCATAAAATCTCAAAGTTGAGAAGGACCTCAGAGCCCACCAATCCAAACCCTACCCATCCAGGTAGCCCCTCTATACTTTTTCCCCAAATTCCCTGGGTCTAGATTATTTTTCCTGCTAATCAATCTTCTCTCTACCTGAAAGACCCCACTTCAGTGCTCCCTCTTTCATAAAGTCCCATCACCTCCAGTGCAAAGTAAGATGACTCTCCTTCTTCAGACCTGCTCAGGTACTCATTTGATATTCATACTCTCCTGGACAGTTGGTTATATTTTCATGGTACCAAATCTTATCTTCCTAATGTTTGTGATTAAGCCAGGTTTTAACAATCTCTGAGACTTCCAACAGGGCTGGTAGAGCACTCATTAGACCTTCCTAAATCAATTGTCTCGAGGTCTTTTGTATTCAGTATTTCCTTGGGGATAGAAACATATGCTATATTAAATTCAACAAACAATAAGCAACAGCATATACAAAATGTCCAGGTTTAGGTTCTCTCTTTGATTGCGTCCTGTGTTGTTCTAAAGTTTGCCCTAGTGTACTATTTGTGGGTAATCCACCAGTGCCTTCCTGTCTACCTAAGAAAAGACCAGATGGGCTCCATTGTGATTGCAGGAGACTCTACAAGAATAGATTTTGAGCTGGAAGGGATTTTGGAGGCCACATAGTCTAGTCTTCCCTCATCCCTTATTTTATAGAAAAGGGGACCAAAGTCTTGGATGGTCAAGTGACTTGCCCAGGGTCACACAGGTAGTAAGTATTAGAGGGAAGATTTGAACAGGAGGTCCTCTGACTCAAATGCCACTGTTCTTTCTCCTGTACAGATGATCAACTACATGCTTGAGTCATAGAACCAAAGTATGCCAGTCCTTGAGGGAATTTAGTGTTAATTACTTTAAAAAGGGAGGAAATTGGGGTTCTGGGAAGGGAGGGAATAAACTGTTCTGAACTGAATAATTTTAATTAATTAAGAATATTTCTCCATGGTTATAAGATTTATGTTCTTTCCCTTTCTTCTTCCCCTCCCTCCAACCAACACACAATTCCACTGGGTTTTACATGTGTCATTGATCAAGACCTATTTCCATATTATTGATGTTTGCACCAGGGTGATCACTTAAAGTCTACATCCCCAATCATATCCCCATTGACCCATGTGATCAAGCAATTGTTTTTCTTCTGCAGTTCTACTCCCACAGTTCTTTCTCGTAAGTCCCTCAGAATTGCCCTGGATCATTGCATTGTCACTAATGGAGAAGTCCATTACATTCGATTGTGCCACAGTGTATCAGTCTCTGTGTACAATGTTCTCCTGGTTCTGCTCCTTTCACTCTGCATCACTTCCTGGAGGTTGTTCCAGTCTCCATGGAATTCCTCCACTTTATTATTCCTTTGAGCACAATAGTATTCCATCCCCAACATATACCACAATGTGTTCAGCCATTTCCCAATTGAAGGGCATCCCCTCATTTTCCAATTTTTTTGCCACCACAATCAATTCCTTGAGGTTCTTCCAGTTCACTTGGAATTCCTCCAGTTCATTGGAATAAGCAGTTACATATGCCAGGCACTATGCTAAGCACCCTTTACATGTATTTTAAAATGGTCCTCACAACAACCCCATTTACCTGATGCTATTATCATTAGCATTTAACAGTTGAGGAACCTGAGCCAGAGGAAAAGTGACTTACTCAGGGTCACACAGCTAGTCTGTGAGGAGAGATGTGAATTCATGTCTTCCTGACTCTACACCCAGCTCTCTATCTACTGCATCACCAGTTGGGCTAGCCCTTGTTTGACTAATCTAATCATATGATTTACAGGACTGAGCCAGGATCTCAGATTACTTGACTGAACCCTAAGCTTTCCTCTGACACTTTTCTACCATCTCCAATGAGATAATAGATTGTAGCATTTTCATAGATAACACTAAGATTTGCCTCATTTGATAGATGGGGAAAACAGGCTTTGGGAGATTGTGACGTTCTCCAGATTCCAAGTTCAGTATTTTTTTCTTTGTTTTTGTTGAGCTGTTTTTAGTCATATCTAACTCTTTGTGACTTCTTTTGGGGTTTTCTTTTCTTTTTGTTTTTAACTCTTTCATCTTAAAAACAATCCTGGGGGGCAGCTGGGTGGCTCAGTGGATTGAGAGCCATGCCTAGAGATGGAAGGTCCTAGGTTCAAATCTGGCCTCAGACTCTTCCCAGATGTGTGACCCTGGGCAAGTCACTTGGCCTCCATTGTCTAGCCCTTACCACTCTTCTGTTTTGGAACCAATACACAGTATGATTCCAAGAGAGAAGGTAAAGGTTTAAAACAAAACAAAACAACCCCCCCCCCCCAAATAATACTGTATATTGGTTCTAAAGCAGAAGAGTGGTAAGGGCCAAGCTATGGGCTTAAGTGACTTGTCCAAGGTCATACAACTGAAATAAAATTTGAACCCAGGACCCCTTACCTCTAGGCTGGTTCTCAATCCACTGAGCCACCTAGTTGCCTTGGAGTTTTCTCTGCATGGATACTATAGTGGTTTGTCATTTCTTTCTCCAGCTCTTTTTACATATGAGGAAACTGAGGCAAATAAGGTTAAGTGCTTTGCACTGCATCAGTCAGTTAGTAAATGTCTGAGGTTAGATTTGAGCTCGGGTCTTCTAGACTCCAGGTCTAGGCTCTCTCCACTGTGCTAACCAGCTACCATGGCACAAATTATGTACAATTCTTTGAAAATCTAGAAGTATTATCCAAATAGCAGTTATTATGATCACTACACAATACTACCTATTTCAAAAATCATCAGCAAGATTGGAAAACAGGGCAGTGTTTGGTGGATGGACATGAAAATATTTGCTTCCTTTTTAGTGAATAACAGTAGCCATTACCGATTTAACTGGCTACAGGACTCAGACAATGGGAGAAAGTCAAGTCAACGAGCATTTCCCAAGTATTTACTATGTATCACACACACACTGTGCGAAGGCCTGGGAATCCAAATACAGATATAAAGGGAGTTTCTGCCCCTAAGCACCTAACGTTCACCTGGGGAAAGATTACACACAGCTGAAACGTCCGAGGGTGAGATGGAATGAAGGTGGTGACTGTTGTTTAGTCAATCAATTGTGACCTGGCATGGCAGAAAAAGAGTAGAGAATATGGAGTATAGTATAGTGTAGAAAGGAATAAAGACATGACTGGCTCAGTGAGCATCCTCCTTAAAACAGAGGTTCTCATGGGCACCCAGGTGGCTCAGTGGGTAGAGAGCCAGGCCTTGAGACAAGAGATCCTGGATTCAAATCTGCCCTCAGAGACTTCCTCACTGTGTGACCCTGGGCAAGTCACTTAACTCCCATTGCCTAGCCCTTATTGCTCTTCTGCTTTGGAACCAATACACAGTATTGATTCTAAGATGAAAGATAAGGGTTTAAAGAAAAAAGAATATTTTAAATTTACCACGATAGCACCAAAACTACTTTGCTTATTTGGGTCCCCTTCTAAACTCCCTTCTCTTTTCTCTGTATTTTAGAAAAATCTTCATGGACACTTTTCTTCCATTTATTTATTTATTTATTTATTTATTTATTTATTTATTTATTTATTTATTTATTTATTTATTTATTTATTCATTCATTTATTTGTTTGTTTGTTTATTTATTTATTTATTTTTGCATCATCATTACTACTCTCCTTCCTCCCCCAAATTGTCTTCTCCTTGAATAAAATCCCTCTCTTATCACCAGTATTTCATCTTAAAGGGGAGAAGGATCTTTCAAAGTGAGAAGTCTAGGGGTAAAGATGATAAAGTCTGAAAATGCATCACAGATAACTTAAATATTTCTAGCTCAAAAGGCCCTTAGAGATCATCTAATCTAACCCCTTCATTTTAGAGATGGATAAACTGAGGCCTGGAGAAACAATTTGCCTGAGATCACATAGATGTGGCTGAGACAGGATTTGAACCCAGGTCTGAAGAGAACTCAGAACCGGTGCTCTTTTCACTAGAATTCACTGAAGGACAGTATAGAGGTCTGTTCCCATGTGGCCTTTCTAACCTTTCTTTTGTAGAGAATCTGGCAACAAAGCAAAGATTAGGGCTAAGAGAGTGTCCAGATGGAAGGAGAAAAAGCCACTGGGAGAAGGCAGCAGAAGACAGTCCTAACATTAGCCTGCACTTTAATGAATATGGAGGGGGGGCAGCTGGGTGGTTCAGTGGCTCAGAGAGTCAGACCTACTAGGTTCAAATCTGGCCTCAGACACTTCCTAGCTGTGTGACCCTGGGCTAGTCACTTAACCCCCATTGCCTAGCCCTTATTGATTCCAAGACAGAAGATAAGGGTTTTCATTTAAAAAAAAAAAAAACAAATAAGGAGAGTTTACAATGGCCTTTTAATGGAATTCCTTGAAAGATGGTGGGAGAGAAGAAGGAGTATGGGTCTGCTGCAAATTTGCTTCTGCTAGTGAAATCCTTGGCAAGTCATTGTTATTTCTCTGGACCTTAATTTTTGTCAACTGTAAAAGGAGAGATCTAGACTGGCAAAGAAGATCTTTAAGCATCCTGATTCTGTGACTCATCCATCCATCCCAACAGGTGCCCATTGGTGCTGACTTTCTACCAGGCAGAGAAGTTAGGTCCAGTTTAGCCAGGGAATCTGATAGATTTGCCGTTCCCAGCTCTGTTAGCTCTTCCACTCCCTGGAGAACACTCTCTTCTTTCTCTTCCAGTCCTCTACTGTTCCTTTCTTTTTTTTTTTGAAAATTTTATTTAATTAGTCAATTTAGAACATTATTCCTTGGTTACAAGAATCATATTCTTTCCCTTACCTCCCCCACCCCTTCCCATAACTGACGCCCAATTCCACTGGGTTTTACATGTGTCCTTGATCAGAAACTATTTCCCCATTATTGATATTTGCCCAAGGGTGATCATTTAGAGTCTACATCCCCAATTATATCCCCATTAAACCATGGGATCAAGCAGTTGTTTTTCTTCTGTGTTTCTACTCCCACAATTCTTCCTCTGAATGTGGATAGTGTTCTTTCTCATAAGTCCTTCAGCATTGTCCTGGATCATTGCATTGCCACTAATGGAGAAGTCCATTATATTCGATTGTATCACAGTGTATCAGTCTCTGTGTATAGTGTTCTCCTGGTTTTGCTCCTTTCGCTCTGCATCAATTCCTGGAGGTCCTTCCAGTTTACATGGAATCCCTCCAGTTCATCACTTCTTTGAGCACAATAATATCCATATTATACCAAACATATACCACAATTTGTTCAGCCATTCCCCAATTGAAGGGCATCCCCTCATTTTCCAATTTTTTTGTCACCACTAAGAGCGCAGCTATGAATATTCTTGTACAAGTCTTTTTCCTTATTATCTCTTTGGGGTACAAACCCAGCAGTGCTATGGCTGGATCAAAGGGCAGACAGTCTTTTATCGCCCTTTGGGCATAGTTCCAAATTGCCCTCCAGAATGGTTGGATCAATTCACAACTCCACCAGAAATGAATTAATGTCCCTACTTTGCCACATCCCCTCCAGCATTCATTACTTTCCCTTGCTGTCATGTTAGCCAATCTGCTAGGTGTGAGGTGATACCTCAGAGTTGTTTTGATTTGCATCTCTCTGATTATAAGAGATGTAGAGCACTTTTTCATGTGCTTATTAATAGTTTTTATTTCTTTGGCTGCGAACTGCCTGTTCATGTCCCTTGCCCATTTGTCAATTGGAGAATGGCTCGATTTTTTGTACAATTGATTTAGCTCTTTGTAAATTTGAGTAATCAGACCTTTGTCAGAGGTTTTTGTTATGAAGATTGTTTCCCAATTTGTTGCTTCCCTTCTAATTTTGGATGTGTTAGTTTTGTTTGTACAATTTTAAAAAAAATTAATGTAATCAAAATTATTTATTTTACATTTTGTGATTTTTTCTAACTCTTCCTTGTTCTTAAAATCTTTCCTTTGCCAAAGATCTGACATGTATACTATTCTGTGTTCACCTAATTTACTTATAGTTTTCTTCTTTATATTCTGGTCATTCACCCATTCTGAGTTTGTCTTGGGGTAAGGTGTGAGGTGATGATCCAGACCTAATCTCTCCCACACTGTCTTCCAATTTTCCCAGCAGTTTTTATCAAATAGTGGATTTTTGTCCCAAAAGCTGGGATCTTTGGGTTTATCATAAACTGTCTTGCTGAGGTCATTTACCCCAAGTCTATTCCACTGATCCTCCTTTCTGTCTCTTAGCCAGTACCATATTATTTTGATGACCACTGCTTTATAGTATAGTTTGAGATCTGGGCCTGCAAGGCCTCCTTCCTTTGCATTTTTTTCCATGATTTCCCTGGATATACTTGATCTTTTGTTCTTCCAAATGAACTATGTTATGGTTTTTTAATTCAGTAAAAAAGTTTTTGGTAGTTCAATGGGTATGGCACTAAATAAGTAAATAAGTTTGGGTAGGATGGTCATTTTTATTATGTTGGCTCATCCTACCCATGAGCAGTTAATGTTTTTCCAGTTGTTTAGATCTAGTTTTAACTGTGTGGAAACTGTTCTGTTGTTGTGCTCATATAGTTCCTGTGTTTGTCTTGGCAGATAGACACCTAAGTATTTTATATGTCTAAGGTGATTTTAAATGGATTTTTTCTTTCTAATTCCTGATGCTGTGATGTGTTGGATATATATAGAAATGCTGATGACTTATAGGGGTTTATTTTGTATCCTGCAACTTTGCTAAAGTTGTTGATTATTTCCACTAGCTTTTTAGTTGATTCTCTAGGATTCTTTAAGTAGACCATCATATCATCCACAAAGAGTGGATCTTCTCATTGCCTATTTTAATACCTTCAATTTCTCTTTCTTCTCTAATTGCTACTGCTAGTGTTTCTAGTACAATGTTAAATAATAGAGGTGATAATGGGCACCCTTGTTTCAATCCTGATCTTATTGGGTCTACTGTCCCTTTCTGATTTACTTTCACTCCCCAGGATTCTGCCTTCTATCCTCTAAAGCTTTTTTTCCCTTCCCCTTCATACTCTTTCTACCTTCTTTGCCAAGTTTTTAATATCCTTTTCAGTTGGTCTTCCACTCCCCTGACATTTAAAGCTCAACTAACTCCAGTGGACCTTTAGAGCCTTATTATACATTCATGCCCCTTCATAAGATTTATGGTCAAGCCAAGCTGGACAGAATGCAACACTCTGTCTCTCATGGTTTTACACAGGCTGCTCCTATTCCTGGAATGGTCCCTTCCCTCCACTTTTTTTTTTTGTTTTGTTCAGTGGACAGAATGCTGGGCCTGGAGATAGAAAGATTTGAGTTCAAATCTAACCTCAAAGGCTATTTGTGACGGTGGACATGTACTATCCTCTGTGCCCTATTCTCTGGAGAAAGAAATGGCAAACCACTGTAGTATCTTTGCCATGAAAACCCTAAATGGGGTTATGAAGTGTAAGACACAATTAATGAATGAACTACAACTCAGAATCCACAATGGCTTCAAAGCTCAGCTCCTTAGCATTTTCTTCCGGAGGCCTTTCCCTCACTCCCACCTCAGATGCCCATATCCCCCCTCCTCCAAATTAGTATGTATTTGACTTTTACTTAAAGGTGCACACGTGCTTCTCTAGGGCAGGGACTGCTTCCTTTTTCCTCTTTGTACCAGCACAGTGCCTTGGCACCCAGTAGGAGCTTAATAAATGTTTGATTGAATGATAGATAGGAAATTAGGGTTGGAGTTGAATTCTGGCTCTTCCACTCGCTTCCTGAGCAATTCAGGACGAGTCATCTCACCTCAGTGGGCCTCAGTTTCCGCATATGCAAAATAAAGGCTTCAAAGATCTCCCCTCCGTTCTAAATCTAAGATCTCTGCCTTCTCCCACCCTCTGATGACTTTTCAGACTTCTTCCTCTCCCGGGAGACCGTCTTTTTCTCGCTCCTGGCAGTTTCTTTCTTTTTCGGATTGGCTGGAGGCCAAAGACCCCTAGGGGTCTGCTTCCAAAAGGTGGGGGTAGTAGAGGGGGGAGAAGGAAAGGAGAGGAGGAAGGAGTGAGAGTGGGAGGTGAAGAAGGAGGAGGGAAAGGGCAGTCACGGAGAGGAGAGGGAGGAAGATGATGAGGTCATGGGTAGAAGAAGAGGAAGAGGAAAGTCAGAAGGAGGGAAGCAGGAGAGAAATAGGGAGACCCGAGAAGGGGGCTGGTGGCGCAGGGCCCGCGGGCTGCGCTGGCCCTTTAAGACTGCCGAGTTGTGGGCGGTGCCCAGGTAGAAGGGGCGGTGCCCGGCCCGCCTCCCCTCTTCCTAGTGAGTCTCCAAGGATTAGCCGGGCCGCGGCTCCGCGCCCTCCCGCCCGCCCTCCTGTCCTGGGATCAGGCTTGGGGGGATTTAGATCGCGCGGTGGGGAGCAGGCCGGCCATCTCCCATGAGACTCGGACGTTCCTCCTAGTGCGCAGCCATTACCCTCCTCCTCCTCCTTCACCTGCAGCCAATCTCGGGCGGCAACTTCCTGCTACTCACCTGGGCCGCGCTCACCTGCCCGCCGGCGCCTGGGAGGGGGCCCCCAGCGGCTCCCCCGGCCACGATGAAGGACCGGCTGGAGCAGCTGAAGGCTGTGAGTGCCGCTTTCCCAAGGGCTCCCGCCGGGGGAGGTGGGGGCGGGAGGCTGTTTACGAGCCAGAAGGGTGGGAGATTGGCCTTCTCCTCCTTCGGTCCTCGGATTTCCCCCTTCCCACCCACGTCATGTGCCGGCTGATTCATTACTGGGAAGCGGCGCTCTGAGCGCCCGAGTCCCTCACTCCTCGCGTGTGTCGGGCTCCTCCGAAGGGGGAATGGGTCTAGCTGCCATTGGCCACTGCCAGCTCTCGGTCTCGGGAGGGACATCTGGCCGCGGTGTGTGTGAATGTGAGTGTGTGTTGCTGGATGTCAGGCAGGGTCACCTAAGCTAGTTCTGGCTGGCAAAATGGGGAGAGGGGTGGGGCTAGGTCTTCCTGGGGTGACAGAACAAAGAGGTCATTCAGGTCACCCCTTCCCCGGATCTCTTCTCCCCGGGGCGCTCTTGGACTCCTTTAGCGCCTCGGGCACTCTTCTTTCAGTCGGGAGGCTGACGTACCTCGCTTTCTACTTACAGAAAATCCGAGGCAGGTCTGGCTGGCTGCCGGCCCTGCTCCTCGCCATCTCCCCTCACTTCTGATTGCCCCCCACCCATCCCTGGAGTTTCTGTCCTCTCAGATCTCGTTTTCTCTCTCCTCCCAAGCCTTGGCCAAAGCCTTCCTGGCGGTTTGACCTGCGTTGTTTATTGTAGGGTGACAAATAAGGTGAAAGTGCCAGGCTTTCTCTCGGGTGTGCTGGAGGAGCCTAGAAGGGCCCAGGGACCGGCCAGGGTTTGTTGTGGGATTTTGTGGGGAAGCGGTAGGTTCTGAAGACCCAGCCTGTGCCCAGGAGCCAGAGGAGTCCTTGGCAAATGATCAACAACGGAAGCAAGCTTGGACTGTCTGTTACCTTCTGTGGTTAAGACTGGGCTCAGCTGAAGTCCTCTGAGGGGTCCATTCAGTTGTCTTTGCATCTCCATGGAGAAACGAACCTTAGGGGCCATCCTATTATTGCTTCCAGTAAGAAAGTGCTAATCTACGATTCAGTAATCATCTGTTTTTTAAACAATCATTTATTAAATGCCTACTATGTGCCAGGTAGAAAATGGAGAGTCCAAGACAGTATGAAGCAGTGCCTGCCCTCAAAGAGCTTATATTCAACTGGGGGGCAAGAATATGTGCCCATTTAAGTCTATAAGGGGAAAATGGGTGTAGGAATTGGCTATGATCTCACTGATAAAAGGAACTTCCAGGTCAGGAAGCCTCTCTACAAGGTAGGTGGGCACTTAGGGTCATAGGAAGTTGTCTCTTCTACCCCTTGGAGAGTTGCCTAAGAAGGGTAAATGACTTGCCCAGGATCTCATAGCCAGCCTATAAATCAGGTCTCACCCTTGAAACCAGGCTTTCCTGGTGCCAAGTCTAGATTTCTAGCCATCCTGCTTCTCTTACACATTCCATACTGAATGAATTTTAAATCCACTGAATGAAATTGGGGAGGGGAGAGAGCCTGAGCAGCTGTCAGGAGCTGGCAAGGCTTGGAGAAGGCGGGGAGCAGAGACTTGAAGGAAGTAAGGGATTCCGTGAGGCGAGGAGGAGATCAAGACTAAGGCAAGAGAGAATGGGGTTGTGTGTGTGTACAATATGTATGAGATGTGGGGAAAGTGCTGGGACTAACATTAAGGGGCCATCACAAACAGCACCAGAGCCACCTCAGAGGCCACCCAGTCCAGACCTCTCATTTTATTGGGGATCCAGAGAGGGGAATTGACTTGTCCAAGGTCACATGAGTAGTAAGTAGCCAAGCCAAGATTCTATCTACCTCCTGGTTCCTTGTCTTTAGATCTAGCCCTGTCTCCATGGTGACTCCTTCCTGCCCTTCCGGCTGGCTTAGGACCTTAAGAGCTGTCCTTGAGCACATGAATACTGGATAGTGCTCTAGGGGACACAGGGGTGGGTGGAGTGGAAGGCAGCAGGGAGCTTTGGGTTCTCTCTAGGCTCACTTTTGCTGTCAACTAGCATGGAGAGTGAGGCAGGGCACTTCTCCTCTGGGGTCCTTCCAGCTTCACATGCTAAGAGTCAGTAAGGCACAGTGGATCAAGGGCAAGCCTTGGGGTAAGAGAGACTTGAGTTCAAGTCCAGCCTCTGATAAAGGAGCTGGGTGACCTCAGCACTCCCCTGCAATTCTCTTCAGACTGTTAGTTACAGATGAGTTCTACACAATGCGTTAATAGAGAGAACATGCACAAAGGAATGACCACACCCATGTCAGAAGTCCAGACCATTCACACTGCCAAAAAAAGAAGAAAAAAATGACACATGATTCTGGATGAGACAACAGTTCAGAGAATTACATAAACAGCTTCCTGGAAGCTTCTGCTCTAGGACAGACAACCCTGGTGTGGGCACCATGGTACACACACATCATGGGGTTCACTAATAGCATTCTGTGCCCACTAAGGGCTTCGGTTCTTCCTAAGGCTAGTCAGGAGGCTCATCTCCCCTTCTTTTGGATGTGGGCCCCCAAAGAGGTCATCAGAGCCACAAACTCTAGGGCAGACTTGGGGAATGCCAGGAGTCAGTATGTATAATGTAGGTGGAGGCTTTTTACTCACTGTGAATACTCCTGAGTGGAGGGGGGGCTCAGCCTGTCTTTGGAAGTTATTTCCTTCCTTCCTTCCTTCCTTCCTTCCTTCCTTCCTTCCTTCCTTCCTTCCTTCCTTCCTTCCTTCCTTCCTTCCTTCCTTCCTTCCTTCCTTCCTTCCTTCCTTCCTTCCTTCCTTCCTTCCTTCCTTCCTTCCTTCCTTCCTTCCTTCCTTCCTTCCTTCCTTCCTTCCTTCCTTCCTTCCTTCCTTCCTTCCTTCCTTCCTTCCTTCCTTCCTTCCTTCCTTCCTTCCTTCCTATTTTAGAATCAATACTGTATATTGGTTCCAAGGCAGAAGAGTGGTAATGGCTAGTGACTTGCCCAGGGTCACACAATGAAGAAGGGTCTGAGACCAGATTTGAACCCAGGACCTCCTGTGTCTAGGCCTGGCTCTCAATCCACTGAGCTACCCAGCTGCCCCCTGGAAGTTATTTCTGACAGTTCTTTTTCGGTGTTTTTGGATCATTTAACTCTAGGCCAGTTGCTTAATCTTTCTCAGCCTCAGTTTCCTTACTTGTAATATTGTTGTTGAGAAGATTCATCTCCTTAATGAAGGTAACAATTAGGAAAAGGGTTAAGACCTGAACAGTTGCTCTCAGATTAGAGCAGAGAATTTGCTTATGGTTTGACTACTCACTCTGCCTTGCTTTTTGAATGTGGTACTTCTGTGGCAAGCTGTTAGCAGTGTCACTTTCAGTCAGAAAGAAAAGGCAAATTCATTCAGTGTTAAGTAAAAAAAACATATGTTAAATACACGATAAACACATACATAGATGTGTATGTGCCAAGAGCTTTGCAAGTCTTAAAATGCTATATAAATGCCGGCTGTTGTTCAGTCATTTCTGGCTCTGTGAGCCAATCTGTGGTTTTCTTGACAATGATGCTGGAGTGGTTTGGTATTTCCTACTCCAGCTTTTTTTACAGATGAGAAAACTGAGGCAAACATGGTTCAATGATTTACCCAGGCTCATACCTCTAATAACTATGTGAGACTGGATTTGAATCCAGGTCTTCCTAACTCCAGGCCTATCCACTAAATGCCTAGGATCATCTATTTTTGCACAAAACCTTAAAAGCCTTCTAATCCAACATTCTCCTTTTACAGAAGAGGAAATTGGGGTTAAATGACTTACCTAAGGTAACAAATAGTAGAGTCAGGATTTGAACTCAAGCTATTTGGTTCTACATTTAATATTCCTTTCCACTGTATCAGGCTCTCTCCCTCAAGAGTCCAGACCCACATTTCTTAGCTTCAAAGTGTACTTTGAACTGGTGTATTATCCTTACTAAGCTCTCGCCTAAAATTAGGGCTGGAGAAGGAAGGAGCAGGTGGTGGAGGGGATCAGGATATAAGGAGGAGATTTAGATTTTGGGAGATGGAGGAGCCAGTTTTAAAAGTTTATATGATTTGATCCAGCCCAACTACCTGTTATTATATACAAGAAAGGGCCACCTTAGTGACCTAGTGAAGAAGAGCCGAGTTCTAGTCCTGCCTCTGACTTACTGACTATGTGAACTTGGGATCTCAATTAACCTTTTGGTGCTCCAAGCAATTTTCTAAAATATTGGAAAATTGTAATCCAAATTGGTGGACTGTTTCTACACTGGGAATTCCCCACATGGAGGAAACCACAGGTGTGGACCTTTAAAAAACAGACAAGTGTATATACTTTTAAGAAGTAAAGTAACTTTCGGTAGGAAAGCTATTCTTTTAAAACAATTTTAAATGAAAAAATTTTAATTTTAAAAATGTAAATTTAAAAAACTTCCCTCAGATCAGGAAATAATTGGAGCCACTGAGTTAATGGGAGAACATCAGGGAAAGTCAGGCATTCTCCATTTTTTTTTTGGTGTCATGGACCATTTTGGTTGCCTAGAGAAGTCTATGGAGCCCTTCTCTGTATCATGTCTTTAAGTAATTGAAGGAAAGGAAAAGAAAGAAATTGAAGGAAACTAAAGATGTATTTTCCCCATCCAAATTCATGGAGCCCCTTGAAATCTATCCATGGACCATAGTGGGGATAAGGGATGCGGTCAAGTTAAGAGTTCTTGTTCTAACTAATTTTCTCTCTATGGTCCTTTAGCTTGGGTCCCAAGAAAATACAATCTCCATTTTTTTCTCTGCTACTCACCAGATCTGTTATCTTCAGAATTCAGCTCACTCCTGCCCTAGACTTTTTTTTTTCAAACTTTAATGCTAGCTATTATTATAGGGTCATGACTTTATATGCAGAAGGCACTTGGAAGGCCATCTTGTTCAACCTTCTTCCTCTTAGCCCAGGTTTCTGGTTCCTCTTTGATCCTATTTTCCTCTTGCCTTTCGGCCATCTGGTCTGACGCTGTGGATGACAGTCGCTGGAGTTTACTCATAAATAGTTCATCCTGATAAGCATTTAAAATAAAACTGTTCTTCAGTCAAGTTTAGAACTCTGCACTTTGGTGCTCATAATATGGCACAATATCATATATCACTAAGGAAGCAGGCACTTGCCTAGACCCTCTAGAGCACAGGGATCAGGTTCACAGAGTAACTAATAGCCAGAATTAGATGAAAATGTCATTGGGAAATAACTAACAAAATAAATGAGAACAATAAAACAGAGGTAATGCTACCAGGTGATTTTCTTTTTTTCTTTTTCTTTTTTTTTAATAAAACCCTTACCTTCTGTCTTGGAGTCAATACTGTGTATTGCCTCCAAGGCAGAAAGAGTGGTAAGGGCTAGGCAATGGGGGTCAAGTGACTTGCCCAGGGTCACACAGCTGGGAATACCAGGTGATTTTCTAAGTCAATATATGGCTGGAAGGGATTCTTATGGATGGTTTAGGTTCCATTGGATGGAGCTTGACATCACTTCTCCAGACATTCAATCCACCTGCAAATTTTTTTACCACTTGTGTTTGGTGTTGGGAACACTACAAAGAGGACTAAAGGCATCGTCCAACCCCATAGCTTGGGAATACAATATTTAAATACAGGAGAATAAAAATTAATGAGCAATTCGAAGGAGTGTCAGTATCATCAGAGTTCAGAGATGAGCTGGTGAGTCATCTGACCTTCACCCTGGGTGGTTCAAGAGGACTTCCTGAAGGAGGTGGCATTTAAATTAGGACTTTAAGGAAAGGGAGAATGTTGACTTCAGAAGATGAGTGTTCCAGACCAGGGGAACTGGTGGGAGTTTTGAGGAGGGGATTCCAGTATAGATACAATTTGGGAAACCTCTAGAGTCCTTTCTAAGTCTGAAAGCCAATGATAAAATGAGATAATATGCGCAAATCATTAGATAACCCTTTGCTGTGTGTATTTATGTCTGTATACATACATGTGTACATGTATATGATATGTACATCTATATACATCCCTCTGCCTGTACATATATAATAGTTGCACAATACATATATCCATTGATAATAAGTGTTATACAGTATGCAATATACACATATTTATATATCTCCTATTTATATCTCCACATTCTGCTTTTAGCCAAAAAGTGGGGCATGGTCTTGGGCATTATCAGACCAATTTACCTGTTAGAATGTTTTTCTTGGAGAGTAATGGGGGAAAAAAGCTAGAAAGGGAGAGAGCGAGATCAGATCTGGGGGTCTGGGGTGCCACGTAGAGGAATGCAGACATTGTTCTCTGAGCAGGGGTTGGGAAAGAGGACTGGAGGTTTTTGAATGGGCAGGTCAATCTTTGTTTTTTGTTTTCTTAATTTTCCCTCCACTTCTATTTTTTAAATTGAATTTTATTTTTTCAAGGAACAATTTTTGACAATTGTTTTTTGACATCTTACAATTCAGACTCTCTCCCTCCTTTCTTCTCTTTCCAAGCCAGTAAATAGTCTGATATAGGGTATATCAGGACTTTCATATAATATATAGTTCCATACTCTGTATTATATGACATCCCCTTTTTAATTATTTACATTCTCATTTATTAATTAATTAATTTAATTAATTATTTAATTATTATTACCTTCTTTCTTAGAATTGATACTAAGTATTGATTCCAAGGGGTAAGGGTAGGTAGTTGCAGTTAAATGACTTGCCCAAGGTCACACAGCTAGGAAATGTGTGAAGGTCAGATTTGAATCCAGAACCTCCCATCTCCAGGCTTTGCTCTCTATCCTTGGGCAGGTCAGGGGTACAGGAATGATTGGAAGGGAAATCCTAGTGAGTTGATCAGTCATCAAATATTATTAAGTACCTATGTGATAGGTGCTGAGCTAGGTGCTGAAGATAAAAAAACAAAAGTGACAAAGGTCCCTGCTTTCAAGTAGTTTACTTTTGGTCTTGCTGGGAAGACATAACTACACACAGAATTACACACAGGATTGATACAAAGTGATTTTGGGGGGCAGCTGGGTAGCTCAATGGATTGAGAGCCAGGCCTAGAGAGGGGGAGGTCCTGGGTTCAAATGTGGTCTCAGACACTTCCCAGCTATGTGACCCTGGGCAAGTCACTTAACCCCGTTGCCTAACCCTTACCACTCTTCTGCTTTGGAACAATACATAGTCAATAGACTCCAAGATGGAAGGCAAGTGTTTTCTAAAAAACAAACAAACAAAAAAAACAAAGTGATTTTGGGAAGGTGCTACTAATTGCTGGGGGAATCAGAAAAGGTCTTATGAAAAAAGGATGGACAAAAAGGATTCTGGGAGCCCAGAGTCAGGATATGAGTCAATTGGACTCCCTTTGAGAGGGCCTAGAGTTTCTAGTGCCTAAAGTAAAGTCCATTCCTAAGAGGTTCCATCCTATCCAGGAAGCATGGATTAAGGACCTACCTTGGGCTAGGAGACATAGGATATCTAGACAACAGGGGGAAAAAGCCGAATAGACAACTTTGACCTCTGGATCTTCCATCATGTCCTTCTAGAGTTCTAGGGCACTTCTCTGCTGGCTTCTGCATACTCAGAGCAACGTCTACTGAAAGGACTGGGGTAAATCATGCCCCTCCTATGGGAATTCTAAGAACACAAACAAGCCACCTTTGCCCCTTGTCTCAGATTCCAGGTTGAACTAGGCCCTTCCTTTCTGGGAGGTTCATTGCTGAGCACTGAGCTGTGGACATTGGAATGTGTGGCTATTTTGGCCTCCTGTCTGCTCAGTCGGGGGTGTCCACAGAGAATTGACTCCTCCTGTGTGAGCAGGAGAGAGGCTGGTCAGGAGAGAAGAGTGACAGGGATTGAAGAGGGATTAGAGGACCCAGCAGGCTAAGGCCAGAAGATAAAATGCTTGGATGAGAGAAGGGGATTAATTTTATTTTTATTCTCTGTAATGTGCTGGGGGTAGGGCACAGGAAGCTGGGGAGGAATCTGGCAGAAGCTAATGGGAGAATGGTCAAGACAAGCAGCAGTAGTACATGAAAGATTGCTACCTCTATTATCAGAAGTCTGGGGTCCAGTTATTCCTCTCCTTGTCCTTGTGTGGTCTTGGGCAAGTGGCTTCCATCTTCTGGGCCTCAATTTCTTCATCTGTAAAGGAAAGGTCTTGGGCTAGATTAGGGTTAGGGTTAGTTAACTAGGGGTCCACAGACTCCCAAAGAGGTAGATAATAGATTTTAGGGGATCTGTGGACTTGAATGGGGAACCAAATGATAACTTCACTGATCTTTGCTTTCTTTTGTTATCCTTTGTGTTTTGTTTTATGCATTTAAAACCATTATTTTGAGAAGGGGTCTATAGTGCAATACCAAAGGAATCCATCTATGACACATGAAAAGGTTAAGAACTTTGGACTAGGTGATCTCTTTTTTTCCTAAATCCTTATCTTTCATCTTAGAATCTACACTGACTTGGTCCCAAGGCAGAAGAGCAGTAAGGGTTAGGCAATGGGGGTTAAGTGACTTGCCTAGGGTCACACAGGAAGTATCTGAGACTAGATTTGAACCCAGGACCTCCCTTCTCTAGGCCTGGCTCTATCTACTGAGTCCCCTTTGCTGATTTCTTAAATCTGGTGTTTCTTAACGGGATTGACTATTGACATTGGCTCACACTGATTTTCCATAACTTCCACACTCAGAATACTTTCCCTCCTTGACCTCTCCCCAGATCATCTCCATCCTTCAAGGTCTAGCTCAACTCCCACCTCTCCCAGGGAACCTTATGGAGTCCCTATGGTACAGTGTATACGGGGCTAGTTCTGGAGACCGAGGACCTTGGGCAAGTCACTTCTATCTGAGCTGGACTCCATGGCCTCTACGGTTTCCAGTATGAGCCTGAGATCTTTACTAGAGTCCACATGAACGTTCCTTCCTCGGAGTTCTTGTGCTAATTGTCTGCACTCTTCATTTGCCAGCTCATTAGGAGGAGGAAGAAGCAAAGGCTATCTTATATGGATGTGTTTGTGTTTTGTGTTCAGGGCTGGGGTAAGAATCCATTGTGGGTTCCTTTTTCCCCATGGGCAGGACCTTACACTGATATTTACTGAGTCAGTTAACATTTGCATAGGGTTATGCATATATGAACTCAAGTGACTCGCACAATTTGACCTGTAAAGGAAACCCTGGAGTTATTACTATCCTTCTCAACAGAGGAAGAAAGAGACTGAGGTTCAGGGAGGCTTATTCAAGAGCAAATGAACTAGTCAACACCAGGCCCAAGATTTGAACTCAGGTCTAGATACAGCATTCTTTTCTACAATAGCACATGCTGCCTCCTCAATTTTCATCTTTAATCCCAGGACATTATTTTATCTCCCCAAATAAGCTGTACTTTACTTGAATATACAGAGAACTTTTTAGCATTTTTTTTTCTATAAGAAGTCATATCATGTTTAGAGTTTGAAAGATTTTTGGAACTTGAGTTTAATCTCCTTATTTTGCAGATGAGGAAACTGAGGCACAGGGAGGTATAGGGATTCCCCTAAGGTTCCACCAGAGGCAGGATTTGAACTCAAGTCCTCTGACTCCAAACCCTTTGCTCTTCAATTAATATTTGGTTGATTTATCGGATCAGCAGAATCAGAACCATAACTAATAAGGGGTGATGGGGGGCTTTGCCCCAGGGGACTAATACTCAGAGGCTCATGGTTCGTCTCCATAGGATACTCACAAGACTGGGGTACTCCTCCCTGAAGTCTGCTGGCACTGTGGACCAAGGCTGTTGTAGGGAGAAACTCCTTCCCACCAGTATTAGTGTCTTGGTGGGGGATGCTCACGTTACCTTCTCCCCTGCTCCTTGAGTATCCACTTAGTGTTCTACCCCTCTACTCAGCCATGCTTTACCCATTTGGTTCCATTGGGTCTGATGGGTGGGCTGCCTCTGCTTTGTCCTCAGTGGTGATGACAGCATGTGCCCACATTCAGGTATCCTAAAGTCTCAGTCAGTTTCCCTCCTCTCACTTCCTGACTTTGCCCAGGGCACCAGAATTCTCAGCCATGGCTCTGACTCTCTTCCATGTTGGCGAGCTCTCACAAGGTGCCTCCATTTTGGCACTGGGAAGCTTTGCTATGGATACCAGGTCATGGGTTCTGTATGCTCATGGCCCCAAGGTGTTTGGCCTAGTATTTTGCATTCTTGGGCCTTTATTTACCAAGGAAACCAGGTAGAAAAATTGTAGCTGGCTCAGTGCTAGACTGTCATTACTCTTAGGAGAAGACTTTTAATCCATGCCATTTTGAGTGGGTGGCACCAAGTTTGGATATGGAGCAGAGCATGAAGCTAATGCAGGGGAAGAAGGAAAAGGATATCGGCTTCTCATTGGTTTTCCTGAGCTGTTGAGACCAAATTGAGGGAGTCAGTGATAAAGTAGAAAAGCTCAGACACCAATTAGAGTCACCGGACCTGAGTTTGAATCCCAACTCAGCCACTAATTCAGTGGGTAACTTTGGGAAAATCCCATCACCTACATGGACTGCAGTTTCCTCACTAAATGACCTTGGGAAAGTCATTTAACCCTTTAGGGTTCAGTGCTCTCATCTGCAGAGAATGAGGTAAGGCTATGTCTAGTTCTTTTTTAACCCTTCCCTTCCATCTTAGAATCATCACTGTTTATGGTTCTGAAGCAGAAGACTGAGAACTAGGCAATGGGGATTAAGTGACTTGCCCAGGGTCATACAGCTAGGAAGTGTCTAAGGCCAGATTTGAACCTAGGACCTCCTGTCTCTGGTCCTGGTTCTCCATCCACTGAGCCACTCAGCTGCCCACTATGTCTAGTTCTAAAATCCTAAGACAGGAGATGTACAATCCAGCCAACCTTGGAGGCCCACCTTCTCGAGTACAGAGACTATATTCCGTGAATATGATACACAGTGCCCCATTGTAGTCACAATCAGTCAGTATACATTTATTAAGCACCTACCATGTGCCAAGTGGTAGGACTGCAAAGAAAGGAAAAGCCAGCTCCTGCCTTCAAGGATCTTTTCTTATTTCTGCATTTTCTTGAGGAAGAACAGGCCACATCACCAGTCACAGGGTGGAGTATCGGGCCTCAAAGGGCCCTCAGGAGATTTGAAGCTGTAAAGAATCTTTGAGGCCATTTAGTCCAACCCTGTCATTCTGCAGAGAAGGGAACCGAAGCCAGGGATGGAGGTTTCGTAAGTTGCTTTGAGTCCTGGCTGATGGAAGTTGATGTCTGTCGTTGTTTGTATGCCATTTTCCCAATTAGAAGGTAAGTTCCTTGAGGCCAGGGACCCCTTTTTCCTTTTGCTTTCCATCATAAAGTAATTAGGTAATCAGTGTTACTGTTGATTGACTAAAGAGGAGTTAGACTTGTTCTGCTTGTCCCAGAAATAAGAACAATAGAGATCGGAAGGGGGAAGATTTCACCTTTATGCCAGGAGAAATTTCCTACCAATGAAAGCTTTATAAAAGACAAATGGGCTGTCTTGAGAGGCTGCCTGGTTGGAGGGCTTTAAATCCGGCCTGGAGGACCTCTTGTTAAGTACTTTGGACAGTGGATTCTTATTTGGCTCTGGATTGGATTAGATGGGCTTGAGGGGCTGCTAAGTGTCATGGTGGGTAGAAGTGCTGGGCCTGGAGTCAGGAAAACTCATCTTCCTGGATTCAGATCTGGTCTTACGTGAAGCAGACACTGGAGCAAATCACTTAACCCTGTTTGCCTCAGTTTCCTCATCTGTAAAATGAGCTGGAGATGCAAAGGGCAAATCGCTCCAGTATCTCTGCCAAGAAAAACCCAGAAAGGGGACACAGAGTCGAAAACAGCTGAAATGACTGAAGAACAATAGACCTGGAGGTCCTTCACAGTCTTGCTGGGATTCTTTGATTGCCTCTAAGTCAGGTGCTTCTTAGAAAGACCCTGGGCTGTTTCCGTGGCAATGATCAACTGTCTGTCCTGGGAGGCTGTGAGTAAAGTTCAAGCTCTGGCTAAAGAGATTAATGGAGTCTTTAGCTGTCCTAGTTAAGGCAGCTTTGTAAGGCCTTTACATGTAGTGGGTGTCTCCGGAGTCTATTGTCCAGTCTGGACAGCAAAGCTGGTGGTGGGGCCCCTTGTGGGGAGCCCTGGTGGGCTCTGCTCTCTTGCTTTTTGGTCTTTTTTAATTCATTCATTCATTCATTCATTCATTTATTTATTCACTGGTGGGCTCTGCTCTCTTGCTTTCTGGTCTTTTTTATTTATTCATTTATTCATTCATTTATTATTTATTATTATTATTTATTCATTCATTCATTTATTTATTCACTCATTCATTCATTCATTTATTTATCTTTCTGTTCATTCATTCATTTATTTATCTATTTATTTGCTTGCTTATTTATTTATCTATCCATCTATTTTTTTATTCACTTATTCATTCATTCAGTTATTTATTCATTCATTTATCTATTTATTTATCTATTTGTTTGTTTGTTTGTTTGAAACCCTGACCTTCTGTCTTAGTATCAATACTGTGTATTGGTTCCAAAGCAGAAGAGCTTGGTAAGGGCTAGGAATTGGGGGTTAAGTGACTTGTACAGGGTCACACAGCTAGAAAAGTATCTGAGGTCAGATTTGAATCCAGGACCTTCTGTCTCTAGGCCTGGCTCTCCATCCACTGAGCCACCCAGCTGCTTCCTCTGACTGTCTTTTTAGATAACCAACAGAATCCATGGCCCCGACAGCTCTTTGGTTGGTGTGGAGAGCAGCTTTGACTTTCAAGACACATTAGGATGGTATAGACTTTTTAAAGATACTAGAATTTAGGGGGCAGCTGGGTAGCTCAGTGGATTGAGAACCAGGCCTAGAGACAGGAAGTCCTAGGTTCAAATCTGGCCTCAGCCACTTCCTAGCTGTGTGACCCTGGGCAAGTCACTTGACCCCCATTGCCTAGCCCTTACCACTCTTCTGCCTTGGAGCCAATACACAGTATTGACTCCAAGACGGAAGGTGAAGGGTTTAAAAAAAAAAAAAGATACTAGAATTCAGAGCCAGAAGGATCCTCTTGTCCAACCCCCTTGATTTACAGAAGGGGAAACTGAGGCCCCCAAATCATGCAGTAGCAGAACTGGTATTTGAATCTAAGTCCTTTGATTCTAAACTCTGCTAATCTTTTCACTGCACATCTGGACCATATCTTTTGTTGTTCAGCCTCTTCTTGACCCCATTGGGGGGATTTCTTGGCAGAGATCCTAGAGTGATTTGCCATTTCTTTTCCAGCTCATTTTATAGATGAGGAAACTGAGGCCAACCCAGTTAAGCTGGCTTCTCCTCGGGGAGCAGAGACGGTCTCTCACGGGGACTATACTTGGCAGTTTTGCTGGCTTGGTTGACGTGAGGTGGCTCATGACCCTCTTGAGACAGTGGGCAGGAGAATTACAGTGGGGTGGTGGAAGGACGACTGGCGTTGGGTCCAAAGCCCTGTGACTGTCTAGACTTCCTGTGTGCCAGGCACTGCTTGGCATTGGGGATACCCATACAAGCAATTGGGGGGATCATTTCCCTTCTCTGGCTTCCAGTTTCCTTATTTGTAAGTCGAGTGGGCTGGTCTTCCATCTCACAGATGCGCTGGTCTGAGTGGAGACTGCTCTGTCCTAAGCCTCGGGGACCCTCAGGCTCTGTCGATGGCTTCGGGAAATCACTAACCTCAGCGTATTACAGTTTCTCAGCCTTTTCAATTCTTTCTCTGAGAAAAATGTTTTTATTTGGTTTTTGGACTGGATCTGTGATTTCACTGGGATTGGGAACTTCCAGTGGGGGAAATCCCTCTGCTGCTTCAGATGGCCACTTAGTAGAGTCTCTTTGGGAGTTTTTCTGGGTTTTGGAGGGTTTGGGTGAGGAACTGGCCCAAGGTCACCCTGATGGTATCTGTCAGTGGCAGGATTTGAACTCAGTTCTTTCCAACTCCAAGGTCAGCTCTCTATCCACGATGCTAAACAGTCTCATAGGCAGGGAAAATAGAGAGAAGATATACTTAATCACAGGACTGGCTAAGTGGTGCAGTGAATAGAGTGCCTGGGCTGTGGCAGGAAAACACATCTTCATGAGTTCAAGTCTGGCCTCAGACACTTAGCTGTATGATCTTGGATGAGTCCCTCGTTTTTCTCATTTGTCAAGTGAACAAGAGCAGGAAATGGCAAACCAGGCCAGTATCTCTGCCAAGAAAACCTCAGAGAGGGTCGTGAAGAGTCAAATATGACTGAAAAATGGCTGAACAACAACCAAAGGAAATCTCAGTGGTAAAAAAAATCAGGAAGCGGAGGCCCAGAGAGGGGAAAGGACGTGCCCAGGGCCCTGCAGCTGGGGGGCATCTGATTCTTGGGGCTCCGCTTCAAGACTCGGCGCTTCCATTCTTGGGATCTCTCAATGGTCACGTTTCTCCTTGCAGCGGCGTCATCATGGCCCTTTGACGAGGACTCGGTGCAGCCCAAAGGGGAAGTCTCAGGAGAGTAAATGCAGCACAAGTCGGAGGAGTTCCATCTGACCTTTTCAATTGGGAACTGAGAGTAATGGGGGCAGTTTATGAAGTTTTGGTTCTTCACGCCTGGAAGGAGGAAATGGAAGGAAAGGTGTCTGCCTGGACAGGCAGGGGTGGGCCTCCTTCACGCTGCTCGGAAATGAGCCGTGTCTTCCTGAAGTCCCCGACTCTCAATGGGTCAATCAGCAAACACTTAGTAAATGGCTGCCAGGCCCCTACGTTGCTGGAGGGCCTGGAGAGACAGAGACGAAAATGAAATCGTCTCTGTTTGCGGGAGCTCCCAGTTTCTGGGGTGAAGGGTGAAGGAATGGGGGACGCCGTGGACAGAACCATTGACAAGGATCAGTGAATGGGGAATTGGGAGGAGGGGGTGAGAGAAGGGCAAAGGGGGAGAATCGGGAAAGGCTTCATTTCCTCTTCCTGGGTCTTAGGTTCCTTTTCTGTGAAAAGAGGCTTGGACTGACTGCTTTATCAGGTCCCTTCTACCCCTGACATTGTGTTCTAAGATCCCTCTTTTCTCTAACGTTCCGTGTTCTAAGATCCCTCTTTTCTCTAACGTTCCATGCTCTGAGATCCCTCTTTTCTCTAACGTTCCATGCTCTGAGATCCCTCTTTTCTCTAACGTTCCGTGTTCTAAGATCCCTCTTTTCTCTAACATTCTATGTTCTAAGATCCCTCTTTTCTCTAACATTCTATGTTCTAAGATCCCTCTTTTCTCTAACATTCCGTGTTCTAAGGTCCCTCTTTTCTCTAACATTCTATGTTCTAAGATCCCTCTTTTCTCTAACATTCCGTGTTCTAAGGTCCCTCTTTTCTCTAACATTCTATGTTCTAAGATCCCTCTTTTCTCTAACATTCCGTGTTCTAAGATCCCTCTTTTCTCTAACATTCCGTGTTCTAAGATCCCTCTTTTCTCTAACATTCCGTGTTCTAAGGTCCCTCTTTTCTCTAACATTCTATGTTCTAAGATCCCTCTTTTCTCTAACATTCCGTGTTCTAAGATCCCTCTTTTCTCTAACATTCCATGCTCTGAGATCCCTCTTTTCTCTAACATTCCATGTCCTAAGATCCCTCTTTTCTCTAACATTCCATGCTCTGAGATCCCTCTTTTCTCTAACATTCCGTGTTCTAAGGTCCCTCTTTTCTCTAACATTCCATGCTCTGAGATCCCTCTTTTCTCTAACATTCTGTGTTCTAAGGTCCCTCTTTTCTCTAACATTCTATGTTCTAAGGTCCCTCTTTTCTCTAACATTCCATGTCCTAAGATCCCTCTTTTCTCTAACATTCCATGCTCTGAGATCCCTCTTTTCTCTAACATTCCGTGTTCTAAGGTCCCTCTTTTCTCTAACATTCCATGCTCTGAGATCCCTCTTTTCTCTAACATTCTGTGTTCTAAGGTCCCTCTTTTCTCTAACATTCCATGTCCTAAGATCCCTCTTTTCTCTAACATTCCATGCTCTGAGATCCCTCTTTTCTCTAACATTCCGTGTTCTAAGGTCCCTCTTTTCTCTAACATTCCATGCTCTGAGATCCCTCTTTTCTCTAACATTCTGTGTTCTAAGGTCCCTCTTTTCTCTAACATTCTATGTTCTAAGGTCCCTCTTTTCTCTAACATTCCATGTTCTAAGGTCCCTCTTTTCTCTAACATTCCATGCTCTGAGATCCCTCTTTTCGCTAACATTCCATGTTCTAAGATCCCTCTTTTCTCTAACATTCTATGTTCTAAGATCCCTCTTTTCTCTAACATTCCGTGTTCTAAGATCCCTCTTTTCTCTAACATTCCATGTTCTAAGGTCCCTCTTTTCTCTAACATTCCATGCTCTGAGATCCCTCTTTTCTCTAACATTCCATGTTCTAAGGTCCCTCTTTTCGCTAACATTCCATGTTCTAAGGTCCCTCTTTTCGCTAACATTCCATGTTCTAAGATCCCTCTTTTCTCTAACATTCTATGTTCTAAGGTCCCTCTTTTCGCTAACATTCCATGTTCTAAGATCCCTCTTTTCTCTAACATCGTGTTCTAAGATCCCTCTTTTCTCTAACATTCTATGTTCTAAGGTCTCTCTTTTCGCTAACATTCCATGTTCTAAGATCCCTCTTTTCTCTAATATTCCGTGTCCTAAGATCCCTCTTTTCTCTAACATTTCCTTTTGTAAGGTCCCTTACAGTTCTGACATTCTGTATTCTAAGGTTCCTCTTCTCTCTGACATTCTGTGTCAAGTCATTAACCTCTGTTTGCTTCCGTTTCCTCACCAGTAACAAAACAAAATCTGGCTTCCAGGGTTCTTGTAAGGATCAGATGAAATATTATTTGTAAAGTGTTTATCACAGTTTGCTTGGAGATCCTCTTTATCTCTGAATTCAGTAGTGGGGAGGGAGTTCAGGCTTCTTGGGCTTAGACGGCTAATTTCTGTGTCCTCTCTCTTCCCTTCTCCTTGGGAAATGATGAATTATTATTATTAATTATTCCTGAAGAAGTAGAGCTATTTTGACCTTGTGGGGCGGGGGTGAGCTAATGAGGGAAAAGAGGGCTGGCCTTGGAGTTAATCAGAGGACCTGGTTCTAAAGCCTGGCTCTGCTCTTTATCAGCAATGTTTTCTGCCTGGCACTGTGAGGGGACGTGGAATTATTCTCTCTGTTTTAGAAATGAAAAAAATTTAGGATGAGAGAGGGCAAGTGACTTGTGTAGGGTCATACAATCTGAAACAGTTTTGGAACCCAGGTCTCCCTCACTCCTCCCCAGTCCAGCACCCTAACCAGTAGATAACCCTGGCTCTCAACAATTCATCTTGTAGGATAATTTTCGAGGGAAGTGTTTTCTAGAATTTGGAATGCTCTAGAAATGTGAATGGATGCTTTTTTGTAATTAGAAATCACTTTGCTTGGTGTGAAGGAAGAAGGGGGAAGAGATGGGAGCACAGTGCAGAGGAAAAATCCTGACTTTGAAGTCAGAGGAGCTGTGTTCAAATCCTGCCTCCACGTTCTCTCTGTCCTTGGAGTTTCAGTCTCTACCTACCCAATGAGTGAATTGGATTAGATGGTCTGTAAGGTCTCTTTCAGATAAAAATTTGGGATCCTTCCGTTTACCTGCTGAGGTTCTGGCTGGTCCTCCAAGGGTTCTTCTGCTCTGGCTTAGTGGTCAGGATTCTTGACGGGGAACGGGATGAGGGTGGAGGACTTCTCCCATTTTTACTTTGTTCCCATTTGACTCAAGTAGGTCATTTGGCTTTCTTCATCTGGAGACTTTATGGTCCACAAGCTCTTTCCCTGATCTCTCTTTGTGTATTGAGGATGACTTGTCTCTTGCCCCCTTTTTCCTCTTCTATTACTCCCGTGCCTCAGGGTCAAATCCTCTAGAACTGGCTGGCCAAACTCTCGGTAATGAAAACTTGGAAGGGAGCTCCTTTGAGGGCGCTAGTCGGCGAGTGTTTATTCCCATTATATGGATAAGGAAACTAAGTCCCAGGGAAGTGAAGGGTTTTCTAGAAAAGACGTTTCAGTCCTAGGATTTAACTTGCTGACTCCAAGTTCAAGGTTCTTCCCACAGTATACCACACTGGTCCATTTGACTGTGAGTTCCCTGAGGGAAGGGATGGTGGCTGGCATTTTGTGGGTTCTTTTGGTGTTGTTCAGTCATGTACCACGTTTGGTGACCCTATTTGGGTTTATCTTTTTTTTTTTTTAACTTGACCTTCCATCTTAGAATCAATACTGTGTATTGGCTCCAAGGCAGAAGAGTGGTAAGGGCTAGGCATTGGGGGTCAAGTGACTTGCCCAGGGTCATACAACTAGGAAGTATCTGAGGTCAAATTTGAACCCAGGACCTCCTTTCTTTGGGCATGGTTCTCCATCCACTGAGCCACCCAGCTGCCCCACATTTGAGGTTATCTTTGCCAAAGATACTGGCGTGGTTTGCTATTTCCTTCTCCAACTCATTTTACAGATGAGGAAACTGGGGCAAACAGGGTGAAGTGACTTGCCCAAGGTCCCACCACTAATAAGGGTCTGAGTCCAGATTTGTACTTATGTCTTCCTGATTCCAGATCTGGTGCTCTATCCACTGTGCCACCTAGCTGCCTCATTGTAGGTGCTTATTAAATGTTTATTAACCAACTGATGTCTGACTCCATGATCATGATTTCTCCCAATTGTTTTCATTCCTTCCCTCCAAATATTAAAAAACAACAACTCTTACTTTACATCTTGGAATCAATACTGTGTATTGGTTCAAAGGCAGAAGAACAGTAAGAGTTGGCAATGGGGGTTAAGTGACTTGCCCAAGGTCACAACAGCTAAGCAGTATCTGAGGCCAAATTTGAACCCAGGACCTCCCATCTCCAGGCTTGGCTCTCAATCCATGGAGCCCCTCAGCTGCCTCCCCTTCCATCACTTTTTCTAACTTTGTTGCCATTAGGGATTGCTGTTCCAGGTGCGTAGTAGATGCTTAATAAATATTTGTTGACATGGAAAACTTCTTTGGAAATTTATTACATGTCAAATTAAATTAAAAAAACTTGTCAAGAGCGTGAAACAGACAATATCCCTGTGTAGTTAGGCTGCTGGATCGGTGCAGGATAGGCGTGATTTCTTCCTCGTAGAATCGAAATCTCTCTGCTTTTGCCTCTCCAGCACCTCGCAGAGATGTTGGCACGTGGCAGGCGCTGGATGAATGTTTTTGGAAACAAGCACTGGGTGCCTCAGTGCCTAACACTGTGCTGAGCACAAGGGTTTGAAAAGAGACAGAAGACAGTAGCAAACTGCTCCGGAGGGGCTTAGAATGGCACCGAGGCCCCAGGACGTACAGAGAGACGGCGGGGCAGAGCAGGCCACTCGGCCAGCATCGCCAGCTCTGGCTGAGTCTCCTTTGCTATGGCTGGACAAGGAGAAGGCCTGAACCTCTTCTGGGTCAGCCTCGTTCTGACCTGGCCCCCCTCCTGGACGTTCTCTGCCCCTATAGTCAGAGGGTGTCAGAGCCGGGAGGGACCTTGGACTATGACTCTGGAGAATGGGAACAAGTGAACTTAACCATCTTAGAAAAGGGCTTGGAAGGTTCTTAGGGGTATTTGGAGTCAAGGGACCCAAGTTCTAATTTTGGCTCTGCCTTTTCCTATTTGTGTGACCTGGAGGAAGTCATTTTGCTCTTCTTTCTAGACTCAGCTCATCCTCTATAAAATGAAGGCGTCAAGTTTTCAGATTCTTAAAAACTGAGGATGCCGGGGTAGCTAGGATGGGGAGCCAGGCCTAGAGATGGGAGGTCTCAGTAATTGTAAAGGAATGTAATGTAATTGGCAAGAAACGTTAAATAAAAAACAAATAACTTGTCGGGTCAGATGCTTCCTAGCAGTGTGACTCTGGACAAGTCACTTGACCCCATTGCCTAGCCCTTATTTACCACTCTTCTGCCTTGGAACCAATACCTGGTATTAATTCCAAGATGGAAGGTAAGAGTTTAAAAAAACAACAACACCTGGGGACTCTCTTCCCCCAGAATTGGTTTTTTAATATATTTTAATAGTGTAAGTATTAAAAATAGTAAAATATGAAATAGATGTACACACATATTTACCATATTAGAAATAAAAATATCTCAGTACGTGAAAATAGTTTTGATTTCAAGGACTCCCTGAAAGGGTCTCAAGGACCCTGGGCCACCTATGGAGGACTACTGGATTCGGTAATCTCCGAGGCCTCTGCTTCTAGCTCTAAATCTATGAATTTATGCTTCCAGTTTCTCTATTTACTTCCTAAATGACTTTAAGCAAGTCGATTAGGCGATCTGGGTCTCACTTCCTCTGTGGTAAAGGGAAGGGACTAGATTAAGGGTTCTTACTTACTCTGGGGGTGTTTTAAGAATATTTTGGTAACTGTATTTCAATATAATTGGTATGTGCACACACATATATGAGAGAGACAGAAAGAGAGAGAGAGAGGGAGAAAGGGAGAGAGACAGAGAGCAGGAGAGAGAGAGAGAGAGAGAGAGAGAGAGAGAGAGAGAGAGAGAGAGACAGAGAGACAGAGAGAGAGAGAGAGAGAGAGAGAGAGAAAGAAAGGAAGAGAGAGGGAGAGAGACAGAGAGCAGGAGAGAGAGAGAGAGAGAGAGCAGGAGAGAGAGAGAGAGAGAGAGAGAGAGAGAGAGAGAGAGAGAGAGAAAGGGAGAGAGACAGAGCAGGAGAGAAAGAGGGAGAAAGAAAGGAAGAGAGAGGGAGAGAGACAGAGAGAGAGAGAAAGGGAGAAAGAAAGGGAGAGAGACAAAGAGAGCAGGAGAGAAAGAGGGAGAGAGAGAGGAAGAGAGAGAGAGACAGAGAGAGACAGAGAAAGGGAGAGACAGCAGGAGAGAAAGAGGGAGGGAGAGAGACAGAGAGAGAGAGGGGAGAAAGGGAGAGAGCAGGAGAGAAAGAGGGAAAAAGAGGAAGAGAGGGAGAGAGAGACAGAGAGAAAGAGAGAGAGACAGAGAGAGAGGGAGAAAGAAAGGGAGAGAGAGCAGGAGAGAAAGAGGGAGAAAGGGAGAGAGAGAGAGAAAGACAGAGAGAGAGAAAGAGGGAGAGAGAGAGAGACAGGGAGAGAGAGACTGTGAGTGAGTGTGATGGGCCTCCTGTGCTGTACTCAGGTGGTGAGGAAGGCTTCCAGAGTTCTTGGTAGGTTTCTGCGGATGTAGATAAGTTTTTGATCTTTTGCTTCTGGAAAGTATGCCGCCAAGGCCCTGCTGATAAGGACAGGGAGAGAGACAGAGAGAGAGACAGAGAGAAAGAGAGAGAGACAGAGAGAGAGGGAGAAAGAAAGGGAGAGAGAGAGCAGGAGAGAAAGAGGGAGAAAGGGGGAGAGAGAGAGAAAGACAGAGAGAGAGAAAGAGGGAGAGAGAGAGAGACAGGGAGAGAGAGACAGAGAGAGACAGACAGAAAGAGAGAGAGAGACAGAGAGAGAGAGGGAGAAAGGAAGGGAGAGAGAGCAGGAGAGAAAGGGAGAGAGAGAAAGAGAGAGAGACAGACAGAGAGGCAGAGAGAGAGAAAGAAAGGGAGAGAGAGACAGAGGGCAGGAGAGAAAGAGGAAGAGAGAGACAGAGAGAGAGAGAGAGAGAGAGAGAGAGAGACAGAGAGAGAGAGAGAGAGAGAGAGAGAGAGAGAGGGAGACAGAGAGAGACAGAGAGAGAGAGAGAGAGAGAGAGAGAGAGAGAGAGAGAGAGAGAGAGAGAGAGAGAGAGAGAGAGAGAGAGAGGAGGGGGGGGAGAGAGGGAGAGAGAGAGAGAGAAAGACAGAGAGACTGTGAGTGAGTGTGATGGGCCTCCTGTGCTGTACTCAGGTGGTGAGGAAGGCTTCCAGAGTTCTTGGTAGGTTTCTGCGGATGTAGATAAGTTTTTGATCTTTTGCTTCTGGAAAGGATGCCGCCAAGGCCCTGCTGATAAGGCATCGGGAGGCTGGTGAGGGGAAGTGGTCAGCTGTGGCCAGGCCAGCCTCAGTCAGGGAGGTTTCCCTCGTGACCGATTTCACAGCCACAGTAACGTACGCTGGATTTCACTTTTGATAAAGGCGCTCACATTTTCTTCCCAAGTTGGCACCAACTCATGTGACTGCGGAGAAAGGGGCCCGTGGACGTGGGTCCCTTTGACTTTAGGTTGGCCGAGAAGGACCCGCTCCAGCACAGCACAGATTTCCCCTCTTCCCCGGCCCATTTGGTTCTGCCTCTTTTTGGCGTGTGCGGAGGGGTTGAGGTGGTCCCAGCAGCTCTTCTTGGACCCTGTGCAGCTCCTCACTACTTGGGTGTGTGACTGGTTTCTGCTCTGACTCAAAGGCTAGCCAGGATGCCCAGTTTCTGGGGTTCCCTCCAAAGCTGGCTAGAGGCCGTAGCTTGGGCAAAACGGTCCTAAAGCTTCTTCCCGAGCCATTTGTTTTGATTTCTGTTACTCTAAGGGAGAGGAGAACCATTGAGGGATTTTGGCTCATGGAATCCCCGTTGGGAGGGAACATGGAACAGGGGTTGTCCGAGCCAGAAGGGCCCTCACGACACGGAACGCTGGAGCTGGGAAGGACCCTGCGTTTCTTCTAGTTTGGTAGGCAAACCTAGTAGAGTCAGGGCTCCGGGCCCAGGCTATTCAGTCAATAGACTGCGAGCTCTCTAAGGGCAGGGACTGCCCTTTGCCCCTTTTTGTATCTCCAGTGCTTGGCATATTGCCTGGCACATAGTAGGCACTTTAAATGTTGACTGAATAGTTGTTAGCAAATTATTAGGAAGCTGGCTTGGCTCCTTTTCCAGGTTAAGAGGGAGAGATCCTTCCGTCTCTTGGTGATGAAGGTTTCTGTCATTTTTTGATCCAGGCTGAGTCTTTATCTTAGTGGGAAAGGACAGGAATGAGAATTTATGTAGCTCCTACTGTGTGCCAGGCAATATGCTGAGTGCTGTACGAGTATTATCTCATTAGATCCTCACAACAGCCCTGTTGTGAGGTAGATGCTATTATCTTCCCCATTTTACTTTGTTTAATTAATTATTTTAAAACATCCATACCTTCTGTTTTACTATCATTTTTTTTTAACCCTTACCTTCCGTGTTGGAGCCAATTGGCTCCAAAGCAGAAGAGATGGTAAGGGCTAGGCAGTGGGGGTTAAGTGACTTGCCCAGGGTCACACAGCTGGGAAGTATCTGAGGTCAGATTTGAACGCAGGACCTCTCATCTCTAGACCTGGCTCTCCATCCAGCTGCCCCTGATGTCACTGTCTTAAAAAAATTGTTTCCTATGAATCTTATGTCTTTGGGCTTACCTGAGTCCTAATTTCTGTGGGAAATAGTCAGGTTTCGGCAGTACTTGGCACTAGACGGGCAAGTTAGCCCTTGACTCCATGACTGTCCCTGATCGAGGGGCTGCAAGAGCTGCTCTGGGGTGATGCTGAGGTCTGCTCAAGAGTCTTAACCTCTCTAGAGTGGGGGAATCGAGCCACATTCTGCATTCATTAGAACAGCTCTCCTCCAGTCTAGGAGACCTTGGGGCTGCCAATTCTTGGGCTCAGGGCGGAAAAAGGAGGGTGGCCTCCTCGCAGGGCTTGTCTGGAGAAGAGAAAACTCAGGGGAGCCACCCAAGTATTTAAAAGGCTCTCGGATGGAAGAGGGATGGCAGAAGATAGAGCCAGCTGCAGAGTGTAGAAGGCAGAATGGCCATTTCAGAGATGAGAGTGTTGCATTGCAGAAATATTGAGTGGTGACAGGTGGTGAGTAGCAGAGCTGAGATTTGAACCTAGGTTTTCTGATGCTTGTTTCGTCTCCCAAAGGAACCAAGGAGAGATGGCCCATCACGGGAGCGTTTTGAACCAAAGGATGAGTGACCTCTTGTCGGGGTTGGGATGGAGGGGATATCTGTGTAGGAATGGCCTGATGTCTCAGATTCCTCCAATTCTGTGATTTTGGGTGTAGGTGGTGGGGCAGGAGGGAGATGGGGCAGGTGATGCCATTCTTGGACGGAAAGTCCGTAGGAATATAGGACCAGGTGTCTAGGATGCTCAGCAAGCATTTATCAAGCACCTACTATGCGCCTCACATTGGGCTACATGCTGGGCACATAAACACAAAGAATGAAGCAGTCTGTTCTCTAGGAGCTTAAATTATTATAGAGGAAAGAGAACACACATAGACAGATAGATAAATAGACAGACAGACAGACAGGTAGGTAAACAGGTAGAGAGCTAGGTAGGTAGACAGATAGATAGATAGACAGATAAATGGGCAGACAGATAGATAGATAGACAGATAGACAGATAGGTAGGTAGGTAGACAGATAGATGGATAGATAGACAAACAGACAGATAGGTAGGTAAATAAATAGGTAGGTAGACCAACAGATAGGTAGGTAGAAAGATAGATGGATAGATAGACAGACAGACAAATAGGTAGGTAGGTAAGTAGACAGATAGATGGAGAGATAGACAGACAGATAGGTAGGTAGACAGATAGATAGACAGACAGACAGATAGGTAGGTAAATAAATAGGTAGGTAGACCGACAGATAGGTAGGTAGAAAGATAGATGGATAGATAGACAGACAGACAAATAGGTAGGTAGGTAAGTAGACAGATAGATGGAGAGATAGACAGATAGGTAGGTAGACAGATAGATAGACAGACAGACAGATAGGTAGGTAGACAGATAGATGGATAGATAGACAGATAGACAGATAGGTAGGTAGAAAGATAGATGGATAGATAGATAGACAGACAGACAAATAGGTAGGTAGGTAAGTAGACAGATAGATGGAGAGATAGACAGACAGATAGGTAGGTAGACAGATAGATAGACAGACAGATAGGTAGGTAGACAGATAGATGGATAGATAGACAGATAGACAGATAGGTAGGTAGAAAGATAGATGGATAGATAGATAGACAGACAAATAGGTAGGTAGGTAAGTAGACAGATAGATGGAGAGATAGACAGATAGGTAGGTAGACGGATAGATGGATAGATAGACAAACAGACAGACAGGTAGGTAGATAGGTAGACAGATAGATGGATAGATAGATAGACAGACAGGTAGGTAGGTAGGTAGACAGATAGATGGATAGATAGACAGATAGACAGATAGGTAGGTAGAAAGATAGATGGATAGATAGATAGACAGACAGACAAATAGGTAGGTAGGTAAGTAGACAGATAGATGGAGAGATAGACAGATAGGTAGGTAGACGGATAGATGGATAGATAGACAGACAGACAGGTAGGTAGATAGGTAGACAGATAGATGGATAGATAGATAGACAGACAGACAGGTAGGTGGGTAGAAAGATAGATGGATAGATAGATAGACAGACAGACAAATAGGTAGGTAGGTAAGTAGACAGATAGATGGAGAGATCGACAGATAGGTAGGTAGACGGATAGATGGATAGATAGATAGACAGACAGGTAGGTAGATAGGTAGACAGATAGATGGATAGATAGATAGACAGACAGGTAGGTAGGTAGATAGACAGATAGATGGATAGATAGATAGACAGACAGACAGGTAGGTAGGTAGGTAGACAGATAGATGGATAGATAGATAGACAGACAGACAGGTAGGTGGGTAGGTAGACAGATAGATGGATAGATAGACAGATAGACAGGTAGGTAGGTAGGTAGACAGATAGATGGATAGATAGATAGATAGATAGATAGAAAGATCGGTAGGTAGGTAGATATAGGCAGGCAGGTAGGTAGGTGGGTGGGTGGGTGGGTAATAGATCATTTGAAATATTAAGTGGTTTTGAAATTTTTCTTGGAGAAGGGTCATTTTTTTGTAACTTTCTGCCCAGGAAGTAGATGAGATTAGCAAGCTGAAATCTTCAGAGGTTGCTGTAGAGACAATTTCCTTTCTTTCCACTGTAAATATGGAAATTCCTGCAGAGAGTCTCATTTCCTCTCCATCATTCTGCCCCTGAACATGGGGACGTGTGTGACCCCCATGCTGACAACTGGTAGCCTGGGTGTAGAGTCGGTGCAGATGGGACCTTGTGGTTGCTCATCCTGGATCTCATTCTCTCTTGTAGAAACAGTTAACAGAAGATGATGCCGATGACGAGGTGGAGATTGCCATTGACAACACGGCCTTCATGGATGAATTCTTTGCAGAGGTAGGTAACTGACCTGGTAAAGAAGACTTGGATTCAAGTCTGGCTCTGGGCACTTCTCTTAGACCTCAGTTTTCTCATCTGTGAAATGGGGTTGGTGGTTTTGCCCCATCTCCAGGATTGGCGCTCTGAGAACCTTAGAGAGTTATAGGAATGTGAGCTGATAGGCAATCATCCTTCTTTCAGAGCCTCTGTTGGAAAATGTTTCTCTAGTTTTTTCATCAGAGTCCTCTTATTGAAGCACAGAGATGATATTTTATTCCCTTTCTGAGGGGGTGGGATTAGCTTTCCCTCCTGGAGCTCAGAAGTGTAAAAGAAGGATTCCTTTCCCACTCTTGCTTGAGCAGAGCCTGGCCCGTCTGCCATTGGTCCTGCCAGGTCTGGCCCACATGTGTGGGCCTGATTGGGAAGCACTAGGATGGCTTCAGGGATTCCTTCCTTTCCTGTGTTCAGAGCCACTTGTCTGGCTGAAATCTCTCAGGAAGGTAATTCCCGAGAAGGGGAGACCCAGGAAGGGCTGGAAAAGGCAGGTCGTATTCTCTGAAATCGCTGATATCTTAGATGTCTGCAGTGGGGAGGGAAAGGGAGAATTGAGAAAGTGCCTTGGGGAGAAATTTGAGGTCTTTTAATTCAGCAAGCATGAATGTGGGAAGAGACAGGATCCACCCTAAAACAGTCCTTGCCTTCAGGAAACTTGTGTTCGAGCCTGTATCCTAGCAGGTACGGAACTATATTTTTTCTGCAGTCTTGGAGAACTGAACCTGCTAAAGACATTTTTGCCCAACACGAACCCCCTCTGGTTAGCCTGTTCTTATCTCTTGTCTTAAGCCATCTCATTATCAGCCATTTTTCTGTTTATTTGCAATAACAGCCTCCATCTCCTGATAAGCACGAGCGCCGAGCCGTTTCTGTTCAGTGTCCCCCTAAAACTAGGACCTCAAGAAAAATGAACTCTCCTCTGTGCCCCGTCCTGGGCTTTCTGGTGCGGGGCAGCCGGGTGGCAGAGTAGAATGCCAGGCAGGGAGTCAGGAAGATTGGCGTTCGGATCCAGCCACAGACGCTTACTGACCGTCTGACCTTGGGCAAGTCACTTCACCCCTATTGCCTCGCCCTTACTGTTCTTCTGCCTTGGAACCAACATTCAATATTGATTCTACCATGAAAGGTTGAGTTTTAAAAATATATATATATTTTAAATTTAACACGATAGCGCCACTACTATCGTGCTGATTTGTGTCCCCTTCTAAACTCCGTTCTCCTCTCTTCTCTGTATTTTAAAAATGTTTCATGGACACTTTTCACCTATTTTCTTCCTTTTCTTGCATCATCATCCCTTCCCTCCTTCCTCCCCCGCAACTGTCCTCTCCTTGAATAAAATCCCTCCCTTTCATCCAAAATTTCTGTAGCCCCTTCAAGGGCTCTTTCAGCCCCAGACTGGAACTCCAGGACCGTTTCTGCTTCTCTTCTCAGCATGTCTCCCCTCCTGCCCCCATCTGCTAAATGCTTTCGGTCCAGGTACACGGGCGCTGCCCTCTGATAGATCTGCCCAAGGGCAGGCAGCTCGGGAACTGCTCCTTGTACTTCTCATGGACGAGACGTCCCCACGATCGCGGAGTCAAGCCCATTCCAGAGCACGTCTTCAAACCCAAGGAAGTGAGGTGTTTCCCCACTGTGGGTCCCTCTCTGAGAGGCCCCCCAGGATGGAGTGGCACACATTCCTCAGGCTCTGCTTTATTGCCGGAGGTACTGCTGAGATAAAAACTTGTTTTCTGGACTAGCTCCAATGAGCCACCCAGGATTGTTTGTCCAAGGGTTAACTTGATTGCTGCTCCCCCGGTGCAGAAGAATTCGTGCCCAGGCTTTGTCCTGTGAGGGGTGGCGGTGGGGAGAATGCACCGGCCCAGGGCCATCCTACGTTTGCTCAGGCTAATAAAAGCACAGATCCTGTTCTCAGACAATAGCACTAATTGAGGCATCTGTAAGAATTTTCTAAATCTTTTTTTCTTTATTAGATAATCTAGATAGGTACAAAAAGGCTTTATTAGTAGAGTGATTTTCAGATCATTTATGAAAACCAAACATCTTGACATGAATATAGCTTAGAAATCCAGCTGCTGAATGAATCCGTTGTAAAGTAAAGCAAAGAATATTAGGGGTAGCTGGATGGCTCAGTGGATAGAGCACTATGCCTGGAGTTGGATGGATCTGGGTTCAAATTTGACCTCAGACATTTCCCTGCTGGGTGATCCTGTGCAAGTCACTTCACCTCATTTACCTAGTCCTTGCTCTTCTGTCTTAGAGTTGTTACTAAGACAGAAAGTAAAGATTTAAAAAAAAAAAGAAAGGATCGGGAGTTTGGGTTTGAGCAGGGGGACTTAGTATAATTAGTAATACTTAGTAAAATTATGGCTCTGGAATTTGAGAACCCAGATTTGGTTTCTGTCTTTGAAGTTTGCCTCTGTGACGCTGTGCAGGTAACTTAATTTCCCTGGGCCTCAGTTTCCTCATCTGTCAAATGAGGGGGTTGGCCTTTGAGATCCCTTCTCGTTGGAGATCTCAGCTCCTGTGAGCTTGCCCATGTCAGGGTTCTGCTCTCACAAAGGAATTCATAGAGGAAACATGAAAAATTTAATTTGTATGAATGAGTCTGTTTCCCAGATTCTGTGATGCAGGGAGGGTAGAGAGGGGCTGGGACATTTGTGAATAAATTCTAGTAATAAATGAATTTTTTAAAAAAGAAAAAATGATTCGTATCTGATCCTTAGAGTCTTCATCTGTAAATGGGGAAAATACTAGTCTTATTACCCACTTTATTTGCTAGTGTTAAAAAAAAAATGGCTTTGTAAATCTTAAAGCATGGTATGCTGTGTGAATTGTAGAGAGGCAGACAGAGAGACTTGTATTGAGCAAGAATGAGAGAGTTTAAGTAAGTGGACCTTCTTTGGACAGAAGGAGTAAGAAGTCCCAAGAAACCTAGTCCTGGTCGAGGGATGTGTCTTCCTTCCAGCGAGGCTGGCCCACTGACATCTGGTGTGGTGCCAAGGCAGCTGGCCTACCAGGAAGTCTCAACCCTCCCTCTGACATGGATCCCTTCTTGGAAGCGAGCTAGAGGAGCGGACGAGATAGCATCAGAACTCTGTGACCATGTCCAAGGGTCCAGGAAGAAGCATTGGCTTGTCTCATGAGAGTGGAGATTTAGAACCAAAAGGGCCGACTGAGGCCATCGAGTCCAACCCTTTCAATTTACAGATGAGGAGGTTGATCCAGAAAAGTGACATGGTTTTTCCACTGTCAGAACTAGGAGCAAAAGGTGGAAGTTGGAAAAAAGGCAAATTGATACTCAATATAAGGAAAAACTTCCCAATAATTAGAACTATTATCCCATAGTCAATGAGCATTTATTAAGTGCTTACTGTGTGCCAAGGGTTGGGGATAAAAAGGTGGCATGCCCACTTGTTGGGGGTGTTGTAGAGTGGATTTTTGGTTCTTTTTGTGTTGGATGAGATGATCTTTTCCAACTCAGAGATTTTATGATTCTGTGACTTATGTTTGTTATCTAGTATGGTCCAGTGAAGCTGAGGACTTTATGCCTTCCTGAGAAACAGAGCATAAACATTAGCTCGAATCATGTGGCCTTGTACATACTTAATAAACTAACAAATAAAAAAGCATTTATTGAATTCTTTCTTTGTGCTGGGTGTTGTGCTAAGCTCTGGGGAAAGCGAATTAAGAGATGATCCATCAACCCATCTATCCTTCTTTATTTCCATAGGTGAACAGGTCACATCCACAAGAAAAGAACTCTTGTCTCCATTTATTAACCAAATTCTGTTAAAAAAAAAAGGGAGACATTCCTTGCAATTCCCAAGGATAAAGAAACTGCAAGAAGCAGCTGACTAGATGGTATCTCAGAACCAGATTTCAGATGTAGGAATACATGGTAATTCTCACTAATATATAGGAATTCATATAGTATGCGAATAATAAATTCTCACAATTTGAACTTGGGACCTCCCATCTCTAGGCCTGGCTCTCAATCCAGTGGGCCATCTGGCTGCCCCCTCAGCAATATTTTCTGATCTTGATGTACTTAACCTATATTATCTACAATAGGAGCATCTGGAGGATCTTCCTATCCATAGGTCTTCCATTTGTACACCATACTGGAAATGCTCCATGACTTGGCAATCACTCTTGGCCACATAAAAGTTAAAATTAAATCTCAATAATAAAAATATTATATTTTAAGAGATTTATTAATGTTCATTAGAAATCAAGGAATAAAAAAGATACAAAATAAAGACAATGTGTCCATGACTGATCAGCCAGTTAAACACCCACCTTACCACCACCAAGCTCAGGACAGGAAGTAAAGAGGTGGGACCCTTCACATCCTTGCCTAATATCCCCTGTCTACAGGAAGTATGTAAGGACAGGAAGTCAGTGGGCTTCTGGGAAATGTAGTTTTTTTAAAGGGTAACAGATTTTTTAATTACACAGTCAGCATATCTATAAGTCAATCAGTCAGCTTCATGGCTTGTTTACTATTGATAAGCAGAAGGTCACCAAACAAAGCCATCTAGTAAGCAGTCTTGGATAATTTTATTATATGCATGGGAGATACCTTATAGTGGTATCTTGCTCTCCAACCCCCCCCCCTCCCCATTCTTTTAGCCAGCAAACTGTGAGCACATTGGTATCATGTATTCTTTTTATATCTTTTATCCAGTTGTTTAACTCTAAAGATGTGGCTTAATGCAGGGTATCGTTTATGAAGGCTCTTCTGTTCCCTTTTCATACCTTTGGTGTGTATAGAAGTTATTCTCCTAAGGATTTGGTGAGATAGCAAAGTAGGCATCCTGGGAGGTATTGATATTTTGTTGGTTAATTTTTCTCAATTAAAGTCCATGATTTTTTCCAGATATTTGGCATTTTCCTTTTCAGTTATCTTTTTTTTTAAACCCTCACCTTCCATCTTTGAATCAATACTGTGTATTAGTTCTAAAGCAGATGAGTGGTGAGGGCTAGGCAATGGGGGTTAAGTGACTTGCCCAGGGTCACACAGCTAGAAAGTGTCTGAGGTCAGATTCAAACCCAGGACCTCCTATCTCTAGATTTGGCTCTCAATCCACTGAACCACTTAGCTATGTCCTGCTTCTCACCCCCCACTTCAGTTATCTTATGGGTTGAACCATCAATGATTTCAAGCTTTTGTCACTTTTAGCATGGCCCTCCTCTGCATTATCTTTAGTCATGTGGCACATCAAGGACTCTGTTGTTAGAAATCAAATGTGGTGACTCTCCTGCCATGAGTCAAGAAAATGATTTGCTATAGGAAACTTAGACAGATCTTTCCCCTTTTTTGTTTACGTGTTGTCCTTAGTCCCTCAGGGTGTTCTGACTTAACCGACTCTTTCACCAACCTTCCGTGGACTTGTTTTCCCCTTTAAAGCTTCGCATTGTCTTTTCAGGCAATACCGCTTATGATTTTCATGATCGTTTGAGGCAGTGTTGCTTATATTCTTTTTAGTTAAGATTTGATTAATTTGTATTCCAAATTGGCGTTGTCCTCGCATAATTAGAATCTGCTCCCCAGGACTCAAAATCCCAGCTTCCATGTTCCTGCTCATGTTATATACTAACATAGGGAAGAGATATGTTTCTTTTCCATCAAATGTGGCTGGGAAAACTGTCTCTACTCAGGCTTTTACTTTCATTCTTATATTTTCTTTTACTTCAAGAGATTATGAATAAATCTTATGAAATAAAATACTTGGAGTTATTGGATATTACTTTAATCTTCCACCTTCGCTGCCATATAGCTCTTCTTCATATCCCACTTTCTGCCTTTCCTGGTTGCTCAGCTTCTAGAGTCTTCCCTTTTATCTGCCATGGACATATCTTGTATGTACCTAAATCCTGGGCACACATACCACATACATGTGTTACATGTGTACTCTATGTCGTATATGTTACATGTTGCCTCTCCCGTTAGAATGTAAGCATTTTATGGTAGCCCTTAGCACAGTGCCTGGAATGGAGTAAATCCTTCATCAATGGCTGTTGAGAAGACTTGAATGACTGCTTGGCGATGAGGTCAGCCATTTGCTGATTCCAGTAGATTTTAGGTTCTTTTGGTATCCTCACTGCAATGATTAATAATAGTGTTTAAAATTCCTTTGCAAATTATGGTTGTCTGTGCTGGCTGATGTCTCTTTATTCCCCTTCTCATTTTTCAGCCCCATCAGCTTCAGAAAGATGGGACTCACCTTCCTGTGCTTGATTACAGATGAAGTCTCTTCTTCATCTTGCCTCTGTGTGTTTATGTGTGTGTGTGTGTGTGGTTAATTGGACTGAAGGATTCTGGGAAATTCCCTCCATCAATGCATGCCAACATTTGGTTAGGGGCAACAAGACGATCAGGTAGAACTTGAACCCTGTCATCTTTCCTTGGAGGATGAATTCCCTATTCTGGGTTCCCCACTGTATCCTTTCATTTTCCCTAATGAAGTAGAACTCTGAACAAAAGAGGACTTAATTTGGAAGCTCCATTTTGGAGAGCAAGATTTCTTGGAACAAGGAAGGTGCCAAAGAATCTGAAAAGTAATTTGCTGTGAGAGGCAGTAATGGGGTAGTGGAAAGAGTAAGAGGACCTGAGTTCAAGTCTTAGATCAGATTATTTCCATCTTTGTGCCCATAGAGCTGTTGTCTTGGGAGCCAGATGTAGATTCTCATTAAATAGGTTTTTCTTGAGCTAGTGTTCTTTCCATTGAATTCTGCTTTTATGCCTAGGGATGCTCTGTGTCCGGACAGAGCTCACAGCTCCGCCATGACTCAGAGAGTCCCCCCAATGAAATACCAGCCCCTTCCAGTCTGGCGGTTGACATTCTGGGGATGATGAGGCTGGTTCTTGGATAACTGCCAGATAGTTCAGTCCGCTTGGACCTGGCAAACAGACCTTGTGCTCTGCTGTCATGGTCTTCAAGAAGCCAGTGTCATCTCTATTGCCAACTGAGCAGGAAAAGGAGGCCTGCCAACGTGCTAAGAATCCTCTCCTTTCTCTTGGTCTTCTTGCAAGCCGCCTGAGCTGCACTCCAGGGCAACCTGCCTCCTCTTGAGTAGTAATTGGCCTGCTTTCCATTTCCTAATTCGGTTCCCTGACTTAATTGACTCCTTAGGGCAGAGGCAAGGGCTTTGGGAATGGTCCACTCTTGCCCATCCAGATGAGGGCAGCGATTAGAGTAACTTGGGTATAATTAGTTTGGTGGGGCAACATTACTGTGAAGTCTGACAGACTTGCTTTTGCTGAAGTGACTTCCTGGGGTGGCCTGTGATGATTTCCTGGGGAAGGGCAGGAATAATTGGCTTGGATAGAGATCAAGTAGTTTTAATAATTGCCGGGCTACGGAAGATGGGCTCATCCAACAGTATGTTTATGTTTGGGCTCCAAAAAGCCATCAATGTATTTCTCCGTGTAATAGTCTGTAGACCTTTAAATATATATGTACATGGTACGCTCATGTCACATATACACATATATCATATATGTATATGCACATACATGCATATAGAAACATAGGATAGTGACTTCTTGGGGTCATGCCTATCTGAGTTATTTCATTGAAAGTAAAAATCAAGTGTTACACATAATAGTGTTAGGAACTGTGCTCAGTGCTGGGCATAAGAAAGGCAAAAGGCAGTCTCTGTTCTGAGAGTCCAAAAATGAGAAGAGAAGATTTATCAGCACAATGTTATAGAATTATAATTTTTTTCCTTTTGAGTAAATGCTTTAGTTGAATTAAAGAGGTGATGGATGGTGATGAAGACAGACAATATGGCATCATGGATAGAGAGTTTGCTTCACATCCCACCTCTGATTATTTGTCCTGACTGTGTGACCCTGACCAAATAATGTTACTTCTGAGGGGCTGAGGCAGCTCTCTTAAGGTGATCAGTTACAGAACAGGTTTCTCTACTCTAGTAGAGGGGGCTCCCTATACTGATGAAATCAATCATAGGTTCTATTAAAGAAAAAAATAGTGTAAAAATGCTTAAGGTCCCAGGTGGATCCTGAGATCACAGAATTAGAGGTATTTGGGACTTCCTTATTTTACACACATATGGAGTTAAAGTGATCTATAAAGGCTTGAGGCAGTTGGCGTCCTCCATCTCCTTATTTTCCACCTGGCTCCTCTCCTGGTTACCTTGCCCTACTTTCTGCCTTTTCAGCATCCTTTTGGGTGTTGTCTTCCCAAATTAAATTGTAAACTCCTTGAGGGCAAGTTCTGCTTTAAAAAAAATTTGTATCCTCAGCACTCAGTACAGTGCTTAATACGTCTTTACTTACTGATTGACTTTGTCACCTTAGAGCAGAACGCTGGTTAGCTGGCACCTGTACAACTAGGGCAGCCAGGTGGTGCAGTGGATAGAGCATTGCGCATGGAATCAGAAAGATTCATCTTCCTGAGTTTAAATCTAGCCTGAGACTCTCACTAGCTGTATGACCCTGGGTAAGTCAATTACCTATGTTTGCTCATCTTCAGTTTCCTCATCTGAAGACAAACTAGAGAAGGAAATGGAAAACCTCTCCAGTATCTTTGCCAAGAAAACCCCAAATGTGGTCATTAAAGTTCAACACGACTGAAATGACTAAACAACAACATGCAGCTGGACCCCTTATGGGGATGGCATCACAGGGGCACACCTAGATGTTGTATTGTCGGGGACAACCAGGGCTGCCAACAGAGTCTTTTACAAAGTTCCAAGAAATCGTTCTGTAGTAGATCAATCAGGAAAGACCTTTCAGTTAGAGTGCTGGACTGACCTGGAAACTCCCCAAGTGGTGATGAACATGGTACTGGTTCACCCCCATTCAACAAATGTTGACTAAAGTATACGTAATTGGGCGTTCGGTCTCACTGAATATGTGACCAGTAAATATAAACACAGGCGCCAGAAATGTTAGTTTTTAAGTGCCCACTTTGTACTAAATACTGTGCTGTACTAGATGGTCACGAATGGCCCTTCTACCTCCAAGATTCAATGACTCAGTGGATTGAGATCTGGAAGAAACCTTAGCTCAGTGAGGGGAAGGAAATTTCCCCAACTTATACATCTGGAAAGATCTCCGAGAAGAACCCAGTTCTGACTCCAGATTCAGAGCTCTCTTACTGTCCTCCTGCCTGTCATTGTCAACCTGTATGCCAGGGGATTATTCTGAATAGGAAATACTTTTTTAGAGATTTTCTGAGAAAGCTAATCCATTAGGTAGGGACAACCTAGGACTTCTGATCTTATTATAACCCCAAACATGGCCTTTTTAATGTTGGTAGTGCCTGGGATTTTGTGAAAAGTGGGGCACTGAAGGGAGCTTAAGGGGTTATCTTTGGGTAATGAGGACATTCCTGGGCTCAATCACAGAGGAAACTGAGGTGGGTTCCCAATGGGATGCTGAAAGTCATGTCCATGCAATTTCAAGCAGGGAAGGTGGTGGGATCTGGTGTTAGAGAGCCAGTTTGAGATTTAGGAAAATTAGATTTAATTTTCATCCTCCATTAAAATTATACTTTGAGATCATAAGGAAAAGTATACAAAAATATTTATAGCCACATTCTTTGTGGTGGCAAAAAATTGGAAAAGGAGGGGATGCCCTTCAATTGGGGAATGGCTGAACAAACTGTGGTATATGTTGGTGATGGAATACTATTGTGCTTAAAGGAATAATAAAGTGGAGGAATTCCCTGGGAACTGGAACAACCTCCAGGAAGTGATGCAGAGCGAAAGGAGCAGAACCAGGAAAACATTATACACAGAGACTGATACATTGTGGTACAATCGAAGGTGATGGACTTCTCCATTAGTGTCAATGCAATGACCCAGAACAATTCGGAGGGACATGAGAAAGAACTGTGGGAGTAGAAACACAGAAGAAAAATAACTGCTTGATCACATGGGGCTAAGGGGGTTTGACTGGGGATGTAGACTCTAAAGTTTAGATCATTTAGAGTCTAAACAATCACTGTAATGCAAATATTAATAATATGGAAGTAGGTCTTGATCAATGACACAAGTAAAACCCAATGGAATTGTCCATTGGTGATGAGAGGGGGGGTGGAAGGAGGGAAGGGAAAAACATGAATCATGGAACCATGGAAAAATATTCTAAATTAATTAATTAAATAAAATGTTCCAAATTAAAAAAAATTATACTTTGCCTGGGGTGGGGTGACTAGAGGTCCCCAGAAAACATGCCCCAATGAGAATGCTGGAAAGTTTTGTGGGTGGATCTAGTGATGGATTGACTTGAGCAGCTCAGTTCAGTCTGGAGAGACTCATCACCCATCTTGATGTCACGTTTTTGGTCCCAGAATGCCCTGAAGACAATAGAGGGAGCCAAGTGGAGGGATTCATTCTCAGACTCCCAGAGAGTGTTGTCTAGTCTAACCCAATCACAACAGGAATCTTCCCAATATTAAACCTCTCCAGGGTTCCAGGGATTTCATTCCTAGGCAGATACTCCCACTGAGTCAGTGACAGATCCTCTATGTGTTTATTTCTTTCACCTCACAAGTGATCTTGTAGGGAACCAAGGGGGAAGAAGCTCTGGATGCAGGGTGTGCCACACACTGGGAGGGAGGAAGGGATGGAGACCTTTGGGCTACCAATTGGCTTTCTAGTTGCTGTAGGTTTCTTAATCCCTAAGGCAAGAATGCTCTTTAGTCATGATTATTTCTTTTCATTGCTTCCGTGCCTGGTGCCACCAGCCACCCTTTTGGGAAATGAGGCGAGGTGGGGCATCAGGCTTCTTCTCCACACTTGAACAAGAGTTCTCATCCGTATTTTTTAGAACCTTTTTTTGGGGATGTCTTATAGTTTTGCACTGAAGTCACTGGATGCAACTTTCCTAGCACCCTTCTGAGGTTTCTCTTCTGACTTAGAAGAAAAGTTATACAAACCCAACCAATGCAGCCACCATGTCCATTCCAGATCTATAGAGGCAGCAGAGTTGGGAGTCAAACAGAGCTGAATTCAAATCCTGCCTGTAATACTAGTGGGACTGGGTAAAATTATATAACAGCAATAATAGTGATAGCATTGATTTATTGCTTTAAGGTTTGCAAAGTATTTTGCATATATGATGTCATTTTATCCTCCCAACAATCCAGCATGGCAGGTGCTATCATTTTCCCCATTTTACTGGGGAAGAAACTGAGGCTGAGAAAGGTTAAGTCTCTCCTGTAAAATGGGTTGTTCAAATTAGAACTCACATATAAAGTGCTTTGCAAACCTTAAAGCTCAATAGAAATACTAGCAGTTATTATTTTTATGTGGCGCTCCTTCCCTCCTCTGTCCCCCAGCGCTCATACTCGCATCCATCTAGCAAGAGAAGTGTTACGAATCTTCTGTTCTTTGGTACCAACTCTGACGATCATAATTATTCAGCTTTCATTTCTTTTTTAATGTTGTTTTCATTTATATAATTATAGTCATTGCCTGTAGTCTGTTCGTGATTCTCTTAATCCTTTGAAATCGTCTATCATAAAATAGTAGATTTGAAGCTCTAAGGGACCTCAAATGGCATTCAGTCTAACTTTTATTTTTAAAAAAACCCTTACCTTGTTTAGAATCAATATTGTGTATCGGTTCTAAGGCAGAAGAGTGGTAAGGGCTAGGCGGGGGGTGAAGTGACTTGCCCAAGGTCATACAGCTAGGAAATATAGCCATCTAGCTGACCCCATAACCTTTTATTTTTAATTTATTTTTTAAAAACCCTCACCTTCCATCATGGAATCAATACTAAGTATTGGCTCCAAGGCAGAAGAGTGGTAAGGGCTAGGCAATGGGGGTGAAGTGACTTGCCCAGGGTCACCCAGCTGGGAAATATAGTCATCTAGCTGTCCTCATAACCCTTTATTTTTGATTTATTAAAAAAAAAAACCCTCACCTTCCATCATGGAGTCAATACTAAGTATTGGCTCCAAGGCAGAAGAGTGGGAAGGGCTAGGCAATGGGGGTGAAGTGACTTGCCCAGGATCACACAGCTGGGAAGTGTCTGAGGCCAGATTTGAACCTAGGACCTCCCATCTTTAGACCTAGCTCTCCATTCACTGAGCCACCCAGCTGCCCCCTCATAACCCTTTATTTTTACAACATAGGAAACTGAGGCACAAAGGCAAGGGTCACAAAACTGTCAGATTCTCAGGTAGGATTTGATTCCAGGTATTTCTTACTTCTCTCTTGGTCACTTTAGAATGCTATCTATATTTTGTTTAGGAGCAATATTTCACCTTGCTCATATACCATAGTTTGTTCAGCCATCACCCAATAAATAAGCACCCTCTTTGTCTCCAGTTTTTTGCTACAAAAGGTTCTGTTGGGAATATCTTGGTCCTCGCACGCCCTTGGGGTTTCCGCTTATTAGAGAGATGTCCGGGCAGTTCTTCTTGCATCTTATCTCCCATAGTTGCCATGGCTTTGAACTTTGGAAGAGTATTGTGCTCCTCTAGCTTGCAATGAGAAGAGAAGGAAGGAAAGGGGGCTGGGAGGGAAGAGAGGAAGAAAGGAGAGAGAAGAGCCAAGATAGCCACTCCTTCTTGTAGTTGCATTAGCCGGCCTCAGGACTGTCTTGTGACATGGTCCATCCCAAGGACAGAATGCTATCGTGGCCATTTTATGATCTTGTATTTGTGCAATCAGCTTTAGAAATGTGCCGAGGTCTTATCATCTCTCAGCCCGTGCCCACAGGAGCATGACTTGCTAGGTGTAACCTTCAGGTAATAGGCTTGCTATCTCTTAAAACTCGTGCCCAGGAAGACTCTTGGCTTCGTAGTTCACAACTTTGCCTTGATGGCTTAATAACTGCTTATAGATTGATTGATTGGAGCTCATCTAGTCTGACTCCTTCCCTTTTCAACTGAGGAAACTGAGGTCCACAGAGAACATGTCGCTAATAAAGAGCAGAGCTGGAATTTGAGACCAGATCCTCTGAATATGATGCTATCTCCTTCACTGTGACTTCATCTTCTTGGATACTTTTAACCCAGACTTTCTTAATCTCTAATGAGCCCTTGGACAGACTTTAGGGGATTAGTGGACTAGGACGAGAAAAGCAAGGGCATCTTTATTTTGCACTAACCTCTTACTAAAGTTAGCACTTTCTCCATTTATTTAAAAGTATTTTGAACAACACTGAGGTACCATCACACCTATCTGGTTGGCCAATATGGCAGTAAAGGAAAGTGGTAAATGCTGGAGGGGATGTGGCAAAGTTGGGACACTAGTTCATTGTTGGTGGAGTTGTGAACTGATCAAGCCATTCTGGAGGGTAATTTGGAGCTATTGCATACCCTTTGACCCAATAATACCACTATTGGGTCTGTATCCCAGAGATAATAAAAAAGGGGAAAGGATCCACTTGTTCAAAAATATTTCTAGCAGCTCTTTTTGTGGTGGCAAAGAATTGGAAATGGAGGAGATGTCCATCCATTGGGGAATGGCTGAACAAATTGTGGTACACGTTGGTTGATGGAATACTCTTGTGCTACATACAAGAAATGAGAAGCAAAATGATTTCAGAAAAAGCTGGAAAGAGCTGCAGGGACTGATGCAGAGTGGAATAAGGGAACTGGGAGAACATTGTACACAGTAACAGCAATATTGGATGATGATCATCTGTGTAAGCTTGACTCTTCTCCGCAATGCAATGATCTGGGACGATCCTGAAAGACTTCTGATGGGGAACCCTCTCCACCTCCAGAGAAAGAGATGAGGGAGATGCCTTCCACATCAGTGTGCTTATGGTTGGTTGTATTTTGGAGTGTTGGTTACATATGAGTGTGCTCTTACAACAATGACCAGTATGGAAGCATGTTTTGCATGACAATAAAAATAAAATTAAAAAACATTTTGAGAAGGGATCCATGGGCATCACCAGACAGACTGCCCAAAGGCTTGAGGACATCCCATAAAGTTAACCCTTGCTCTCTCTAGCTTTTCTTTGGATCTGTCTGCTTGATCCTCGTTTGAGTATTCCAGTTGCAAATTGGGCTTTGCCCAAATCCTTTTGTTCCACTGGGAGTGAATAGGGAATTAAAGGGACCCAGCATTCTCGGAAAGCATATTCAATTGGCCATTCCAAGATCTACTTAATGATTTCTGGCTGAACAAAGCCAGGAGAAAAGAGTGGACTCAGCAGGAAGCACTAGTAAGAAATCCATGGTTGTCTTCTTAATGATGAGGGTATTTCTGCCTCACTTTGTAGATAGAGGAGACTCGGCTCAACATCGACAAGATCGCGGAGAACGTAGAAGGAGCTAAGAAACTTTACAGTGTCATCCTCTCGGCACCAATTCCAGAACCAAGTGAGTTTTCACCCAGAGCTCATTCTCCGGGAGCTGTCTCTTTCCACCCAATGAAGCCAGCCTCAGTTTCCTACAGGGGCTGTGTCCAGAAGAGCTGATGAATTAATGATTATATTCATGGCATCTTCCATTTCATAATGCCTCACTTCCCCAGCCTTGAGTCCCTTCTAGGGTCTACTTTACCTCTTCAGCTTGTTCTCCCCTCACTCACTTAATATACAGCTTCTGCAAAAACGAGACTCCCGCTGGGTCCCCCCTATACTCCCTATAGCTCTTTTCCACCTTTGTGCTTTTTTTTTTATCCCTCTCCTTCCCCAATTTGTTACCATTATCCTATAGCTAATCTGAGCCATTCATTCTTCATGGCCCAAACCAAGTCCCATCTCTCCATGAAGTTTTATTTCTTTCTTTAAACCCTTATCTTCAATCTTAGAATCAACATAATATATAATATAATCAATAGAATTGCTAAGATAAGTTTTGAATTTGTTATTTTGGGAGGGTAAAGGAATATTTGATATAGTACAAGGTTAAGAATTAGATAGTTAGAAATATCCAAAAGGTAAGTATCATTAAAAAATGCAGGGTACAGGCAGCTGGGTGGCTCAGTGGATTGAGAGCCAGGCCTAGAGATGGGAGGTCCTGGGTTCAAATCTGACCTCAGACACTTCCCAGCTATGTGACCCTGGTCAAGTCACTTGACCCCCATTGCCTAGCCCTTACCACTCTTTTGCCTTGGAGCCAATACACAGTATTGACTCCAAGACAGAAGGTAAGGGTTTAAAAAAAAATGCAGGGTGCATTTTTTAAGACAAAAAAGGGAAGAATGTGGAGGAGAGATCCAATACTAAGTTTCAGATCCAAGGCAGAAGAGCAATAAGGGGTGGGAAGCTGGAGTTAAGTGTCTTGTGCAGGGTCACACAGCTAGGACATGTCTGAGGTCAGATTTGAACCCAGGTCCTACTAACTGCAGACCTGGCTCTCTGTCCCCTGAGCCACTTAGCTACCTATCATGAGATTTTCCTAACTATTCCAACTCTCAAAGAACTCTTCCTTCTCAGAACTTCTAAGGTGCTCACTGTCAAAACAACAGCTTTTGTGCTTAATTACAAACCATCTGTTATTATTTCAAACTATGTAGATATGTATATCTAATCTTTCTGAAGTGATCGTGAACCCTTAAGGCCAGGATCATGGCTTCCTCATATTTCCAAAGCGTTTAGGACAATGTTACAGATTCTGGGTTCATAGAATCCTAGATTTGGAGATGGAAAGGACTCTAGGGCTCATCTAATCCAGCCCTTTCATTATTACGGAGAAGGAAACAATCCCAGAGAGGGAATGTGATCTGCCCAGGTAAGATAGTAGGAAGTCACAGAGCTAGGTTGATGAAAGATGGTGAGATGTTCTCTCCGGAGACCCAGTGAGTTATCTCATCCCTTGGTTCGTTCATGCCCACGTAACCTTGGACAAATCATTTCCCTTCTCTGCGTCTTAGTTGGCTTCTCTCTAAAATGAGGGGGCAGGAATTATCAAGGTCTCTGAACCTCTTGAAATGAATCTTTCAGTTCTCCTGAGTGGATTGAGATAGCTCTTCCTCTCCTCTGTGGATGTTTACATCTTTAAGCCTCTTCTTCCTTCCCTCTTCTCCCCAACCAATTGTTTCCCTCTGTTTGTGTTTCTTCAGAAACAAAGGATGACCTAGAACAGCTAACTGGGGAGATTAAGAAAATGGCCAACAATGTCCGGAACAAACTTAAGAGTAAGAAAGAAATTGTGTCTTTGAGTCCCTCCTGACCTCTAAGCACTTCCTATCCCACTGTTGGAACCTGACTCCTGGCTGAGCCTTCCTCCCTGTTATCCCTCCTGCTTCTTTTCTGCCTCTGTGTTTTCTGGGAATGGTTTCTTCCCTTCCCCATCAGTCTTTCTTTCCCATGTACACTCTTGTCTTTCCATATCTCCTTCTATAGCATATTCAATATGGCGCATGGGGACAGATGAGGGTGGGACTTTTGACTTGGGAAAGTGCTGCTATACTAGGTCCTCTGAGTTCTCACTGGTGGGGATGACATGACCCAATCTGGGTTGGGTTAAGGGAGCCCCTCTGTTCTGGTGACAGTGGCTGTGTGTGCGTATGGTGGTTCTGTTGTCTAGCACCCTAGTTAGACCACTTCCACAGACCCTGTTCTCCATGGTTTACGAAGACCCTAGATAAGATGGAGAGCATCTGGGATGGGAAGGCCTTGAGGTCAGGCCATATGAGGACTGGTGAAAGAACTGGGAGTATTTGGGATGGAGAGGACCAGACATTGGTAGGGCAGAGAGGATGAGAACTGACTTGAAAGTATTGTGATGTGGAAGACCAATTAGAATGATTCTTCTGGGCCCAGAGGAAAGAAGTAGGAACAATGGGAGGAAGTTTCAAAAAGGCAGTTTTAAGCTCGATGACGGGGAAAAAGATCCTATTGATGAGACTCATCCCAAAGAAGAATGGTGGTGGGGTTCCTTCCAGTGGGGCTGCCCACTTTTACATGTTGCAGAGGCAATTCTATTTCAGGTACGGGTTGGACTAGATGGCCTGTGAGGTCTTTTTAACTCTGAAATTCTATGACTCTGTGATCCATTTCCAGACATGGAGAGGCACATTGAACAAGATGAAGTCCGGTCATCAGCGGATCTTCGGATACGGAAATCCCAGGTGCAGTGGTTAGCTTTTGGTTGCCTTTGCTCTCATGGGATTAAGTCAGAAAGTATTCACTGTGGGTCCAACCCTGTGCTAGGTGCTGTAGGAATGAAAAAAGAAATAGAAATAAATAAAACATTTTTATTTATTATATTTACATATATAAATTTTAATCATAAATAAATATAAAATAAATATATTATAAAAATAAATTTTAAAAAAGGTCCCTGCCCTTGAAGTATTTATTATCTGGTCAGGGATATTAGATTTGCCTACATGAAGCAACTGGAGGACACTTTAGAGAAGACAGCCAGCTCACGTTTATTAAACACCTACTGTGTGCCGGGCACTGTGCTCCAGGTGGAAGATACAAAGCAAAACCCAAGTAGCCCTGGCATCAGGGGGCTCAGTCTAATGGGGGAGAGAACCATCAAACAACTGTGCAAGTCACTTAAGTTCCATCTGCCTCATTGGCTTCATCTGTAACGTGAAGGATGATAATAGCCCGTCCCTCCCAGGGATGTGTGAGGAAGAATTGAGTTCCTATTTGTAAAGCGCTTCACAAACCTTGGGATGCTTTATCGTGTTAGCTGTTATTAAGACTTGCTTCTACAGGCCCCAGGAAGCCACTGTAGACAAGACAAATATTGGAGAAGCGTTCTTTTCTGAAAGATTAATCTGGCAGCTCCTATAGGATGGGCTGGAGGTTGGGGTAGAAACTGGAAATACAGAGATTGTCGAAGAGCCTGTTATGGCGATTTGAAGCGAGCCTAGATTAGGCTGGAACCAACGGGATTAACTAGAGGCCTCAGTCTACAGGTCTTAGTTCTTGGTTGGATACTAGTGGGGATGGAGGAAGGAGGGAAAGGAAAGATGCTGGGTCCAAAGAGGAAGAAAGAATCAAGGAAAGAGAGGCAGAAAGAGAATCCCAAGAGTCTGAGCTTAGAGCCCTTAGAGCAAGGTCTTCTTGCCTTCCCTCTTAGAATCAATCCTGTGTTGGGTCCAAGGCATTAGAGTGGGAAGGGCCAGGCAGGGTGATTTATCTAGGGTCACCCAGCTAGGAAGCGTCTGAGGCTAGCTTTGAACCCAGGACCTCTTGTCGCTAGGTCTGGCTCTCTCTCCACTGAGCCACCCAGCTGCCCCCTCCCTGTCTAGTCATAAGGGGACAAAATGAAGCTTGGGGACATTAGAAGTAGAAGCAAGGGCTAACCAAGAGGAAGTATCCGTAGCCTCACTTCCTCTTCCTTGTCCCCACAGCACTCCGTCCTCTCCCGGAAGTTTGTGGAGGTGATGACCAAGTATAACGAAGCCCAGGTGGACTTCCGGGAACGCAGTAAAGGCCGCATCCAGAGGCAGCTGGAAATCAGTAGGTTCTCAGAGCGAACGTGGGCCCCGGCCTGCCCTGTGACCCACTTGCCTGGCAGGCCAGGATGTGCTAAGGCCGGGAGGTGGCCCTGGGTCAAGGCAGCCCTGTGCATTGTTGTTTCCCAGGGGTTACACCGCCCCCTGCTGGAGAGAGCAGAGAAGGCAGCCGAGTTCTAGGCCAATTTCAATTTATTATAGCATCATAGATAGATCTAGACCTGCAGACCTGTAGGGGGTCTGTGAAGGCTGCCTGATCGAGCCCCCCTTTTCTTTTATTTATTTCCTTTTTAATTCTTCTTAATAAGGAAATGTTTACTGAACAAGAATAATCACGACATGACAACCTACCCATAAATGTGGGTTTCTGCAGGCTCTCTGACCCATGTACACTGTCCTTTGGAGCCAGTGTGCGTAAACATAAAATTCCAGCCAGGGGGGGCATGTGAAGGGAAGCCCCAAATTCTGGCCTTGTGTCATGCATATCCTTGAGTTCCTTAAGGCTCCCTGGGCAATGCTATGCCTCTCCTGGACCTATCTGCCTTCTCCCTGAGCTCCCCTCTTTTCTACTGTCTCCCCCTCCCCCCCTTGTTTTACACACGAGGAAGTCGAGACTCAGTGAGCTTATGGGAGCTGTCTGAGGTCACACAGCTAGTAAGTGTCAGAGCCTGAATTTGAACCCAGGCCTATCCGCCATATTGGAATGCTTTTCCCATCCCTCGACTTTTGTCCTGGCCCTAGCTGTAGAGAGGGAACACAACCCGCTCCCCTTAGCCCTAGTTTCCAGGAGGCCTGCTAAGGAATCTGTTCTGGTCTTCTGTGTCTGACACTCTCCTTCCTTTGGCATAAAGCCGGCAAGAAAACCACAGATGAGGAACTGGAAGAGATGTTGGAGAGCGGGAACCCAGCCATTTTCACTTCTGGGGTGAGTGTCCTGAGAAGAAGGGGGACGTTGTGACAAGGAAATCACTTTTAAAAGACTGATATATATTAATTTAAGGTCACCAAGGAATTTAGCTATGTAATTCCTAAATGAAAACTCAAGTCAGCCGTCAACCTTTTATGGAGTTTTAATTACAAACAGGAGGAAGAAAGGAATTAGAGATAGAGAGATAGAGGTAGAGAGAAAGGGGAGAGAAGGGAATAGGGCTTAAATACCCCTTCTGTTTAGGCTGGGCCAAAAGGCCCAAGCCCTTAGATAGCTGGGGCAAAGAAAGAGATCAGTCCCTATTACTCACATGACCAAAATGGAGAAACAGTCTCAGAGCCCCCACCTTCAGCTTCCTTCAGAGCAAGCTTCTCCGAGCATCCTGCAACCACTCCGACCAACTCCTAAAACCCCCCCTCCGAGTCTTCAGACCCCTCTCTCTTTTAAGGAAACCATCCAAGTTGCCTCCCCTCAGTTCTCACATCTACCAGTCACTGTCCATCAATTTCCCTGTGCCAATGGAGGCTCTAGCTTAACCCAGGACCGCCCAGAGGTCTCTGGCTTTGCACATGTCTGTTGAAGGTCATATTTTCAAATAATTAAATCTTTGATCCTTTGCTACAGCCCTTCCTAAATCCTGTTAACCTGAGTAGGGTAGAGATTGGAATAATTAAATTTTGATCTATGCTGCAGCCCTTCCTCAATCCTGTTAGGACTGAGTAGGGTGGAGATTGATTCCAAGTATCTCCATTGTATCAATTCTAAAATCAATCATGACTCAAAGAAATTCCTGTTCTATGCTTAAGCATAGGTCAAAGTCCTTTCCATTGTTCAGCAAAAGGTTTCTGTCCTAAAGTAATCTTAAGAAGGGAGGAGGGGGAAACTCTCATGCCAATGGGGTTCACATTCCAATAGCCAAGACCCACTATCAATAGGAAATTTTTCAAGTATGAAATTTCCCAATGGTGAGATTTCCAACATTTATAAGTCTAAGAAATTTTGAGGTTTACAACGTCTAGACTTGATGGAGTGGGGATCCACCAGTCAATCAGGCCATTGAATCGATCACTGACATTTAGTAATCACCCGCTCTGGGCTAGGCACTGTGCTAGCTGATGGGGAGACAAAGACAAAAAAGAAATGATCTCTTCCCGTCTGGAGCTTCCATTAGTGTCCAGCGTCAAGAGGCAGGGAGGGACCTTCATAGAAACAGATGGAAGAATCGGAGTTTGGGAAAAGTGAAGGCCTGATTCCCACCCTCTTCCCACTCCTACCCACCTTCTAGCTGAAAGTGGCCACTCCCCCCACTCAATTCTCCTGGAGCTCTTGGTCTCCTCTTCTTATATTCCCCTGGTCCTAGCCTAATGGAGACTGTAAAGCTGCTCCAGGGTTGGGCCTGTCCCTTATTTCATCTCTGTATCCCCCAGCCCGGGACCTTGAACTAGAGGCAATGTAGCCTGATGGTGAAAGAGCCATCCTGGGAGTTAGGAAAATCTTTCCCAGAGTCTCATAGCTTATGTATCCAAAGCAGAACTTGAACTCAGGTCCTCTTGACTCCATGGCCATATTTCCCTTGCCTTGTACGTAGGAGATGCTAAATCGCTACTTGACTAAAGGGTGTGCATATGTAGCCTGGTAGTCAGACTGCCAGGGCCTGGGCAGCACATGTAATGGGGACGGATGTGTTACAGATCATCGACTCTCAGATCTCTAAGCAAGCACTCAGCGAGATTGAAGGGCGGCACAAGGACATCGTCCGGCTGGAGAGCAGCATCAAGGAGCTCCACGACATGTTTGTGGATATCGCCATGCTAGTGGAAAACCAGGTAACTTGCCATTGGGCAGGGGCAGCGACCAGGAGGAGGGCACCGCCTAGGACCCAGGAAAGGAGGCAGGAAAGGGATTCAATTAAGCAGTTCATCTCAGAAAAACCAAGAGGAATTCAGGGCCTCAGGTGGAGGCAGCCAGATGGAAGCCAGGTCCTGGCAAGAGGACCAATATGGCGTCATGTGAAGCTCATGGAATTTAGTCTTAAATCCTAGGTCTGTCTCTTCCTGGCCATGGAACCAAGGCCAACTCATCTCTTCTCTGAGGTTCTGTTTCCTAATCTGTAAAATAAAGAAACTGGACAAGAATTTCCCTAAGGTTCTTTTCAGCTCCAAGTCTTGTGTTCCTGGCCGGGCCACAAAGTAGACACATGATTGTGTCACTTCTATGAACCTCAGTTTCCTCATCTGTTAAGTGGGGATTTGTTAAATGTCACCTTAACTCCTCAAAGGGTGGGTTGGAGGAAAATGTTTCGGGACCTATAAGTATTCCAGCTCATAGGTGAGCCACCCACATGGGCTATTGCAGTCTCTTCATGCCCACCCCTATATGGTTCTTGTTTGTGTTGTCCCATAAGTTAGTTTGCTACAAGGGTCCATCCAATGTGCCGGAGGTCTTCCTCTCTTTGGAGGGTCAACTGTTAAGCACTACACAAATGGAGCTGCCATTGCTACCATTATTATCATTAATTATTCCTTTCACCACAAGGCTGTAAGGCTTGGCTCTCTCCTGTTGACCGGTTAGCAGAGCTAGTTCCCAGGACTCCTGTAGGGCAGGAATCCCCCCTTCTCTCTTCCTCTTTGTAGAGTTTACTTGACCTCAGATGCCAGGGACCCCAGGTGTTCCCCTCTAGACCTTAGCACCCTCTTCTCAAGTTCTCCTCCCCCACTTTCTGTTTTCTACCCACAATGCCATGCGAGGATCGGGCGTGAGACTTGGGGAATGGTGAGTGAACTCTTCTTCTTTCCTGGCTAGTCTATAGTGATGGGGGAGGCTGAGAAGGTCTTGGTGCATGGGGTGTGGGGCCTTCAACCTCTGCATACCAGGGAATGGACTGAAGAGAAGAATTAAAGTTCTTTTTCTAGGCATTAGAAATGGGGGCGATGAGTATACGAAAGGGTTAGGGCAGTGATGGCAAACCTTTCAGAGACTGGGTGCCCAGAATGCAAACCCCTCCCCCCTTACCCTAGACAGGGGAAGGAGGAAGCACTTCCACTAGGCTGCTGGGCAGAGGATGGGTAATGGGAGAAGTGTCTTCAGGCTGTGTGGAAAGGGAGACGGGAGCAGCCCTCTCCGGCATGCTGCCATAGGTTCACCAACCCGGGGGTGGGGCATCTCCTTCAGAGACTCCTTCCTGGGAAGGGAGAAGGAGGAACCTACTACAGCAGCTAGGGTAGGCCAGAATCCCCAGTCACTTAGAGTAGAGGTGCTTGGTCTTTTCTGTCATGGATCCCTTATACAGCTTGGTAACATCTAAGGTTCCTTGCTAAGAATAAACTTTTCAAATGTGTAAAATAAAACAAGATTACAAAGGAAGTCAATGAGTTGAAATACAGTTATTAAAAAAAAAAGTTTATGGACCCCAGATTGAGAAAGCTAGGTGGGAAGGGGCAGCTGGGTGGCTCAGTGGATAGGGTGCTGGGCCTGGAGTCAGGAGGTTCTGGGTTCGAATGTGGCCTCACACACTTCCTAGCAGTGTGACCCTGGGCAAGTCACTTGACCCCCATTGCCTAGCCCTTACCACTCTTCTGCCTTGGGACCAATACTCAGTATTGACTCCAAGATAGAAGATAAGAGTTGGGTTTTTTTTTTTTTTGGTATTTTTTTAAAAGAGAAAACCACGGTCCCCTTAAGGACTGACCCTTTGGTTAAGAAAGAACTAAGTGATTCAGGAGGGAATGGTATTCTAACTCGCTCTTGGAGTGTCATCCAAGGCCTGTAGGGGAGGAAGTATGGGCCAACAGAGCAGCGGACTTGGCATTCAAAGATCTGGCCCTTTTCCTTGACAATGGGCATCTCTGCGCCAGCCTCAGCATCCTTATCTGCAGAGTGAGGATCAAAATATTGTAGTCCAAACAAATAAAATAAAAACAAAACAAACAAGCAAAATCCTTGTAGTCTCTGCCTTGGAGATTATGAGGATCACGTGAGAGAATGCATCTGGAGCCCTTAGTAAATGCCTGAAGATAAAGGCTTTTTGCATTAAATTCATTTCCTCTCTGGACCTCAGTTTCCCTGACTGTTAAATGATCAGATTGGACTAGATGATGCCGTAGATGCCTTCCAGTTTTAAATCTGATGCCCTTTGGGCAAGGAATTTCTTCTTCCTGGGCCTCAGTTTAAGGCCTCTTCTAGTCCTAACTTAAGTGGAAGCCGGGCTGTCAAGATTCCTGAGCTCAGTCTACTCTTGACTCTGGGGGAACAGCCACGGGGCAGTTTCCTCTCGGGGTCAGCAGCCCTGAAGAGTGAGTGGGATGGGTTTTGTGCTGTGATACGACCAATATCTGTCTTTGCAGGGGGAGATGATAGATAACATAGAACTGAATGTGATGCATACAGTGGACCACGTGGAGAAGGCTCGAGATGAGACCAAGAAGGCCGTGAAATATCGTAGTCAGGCCCGGAAGGTGAGAGTCCCTTGGGGCCTTGCGTGAAGAGAGCACCTACCTCTGCCTGCTCTTTCTCTTTCCTCTTTTCTGTCATGCCATCTCTGCTTTCTGCTGCCGCTGCCTCTTCCATTCTGGGAAAGGGAGCCATGATTGATCGCATTGAGAACAACATGGACCAGTCGGTGGGCTTCGTGGAGACGGCTGTGGCTGACACCAAAAAGGCCGTGAAATACCAGAGTGAAGCCCGGAGGGTGAGATCCTCAGCCTTATCCTCTCCCTGGTCAGCCCTTCCTGTCTGTCCATCCTCTGTCTCCGTCTTCCCAGTAGAATCACCACCATCCCTTCATTTCCATTTTGGACTGGCAGGAATCTTATTCTCACACGGACTCAGGCAAACAGGTGGCCCATGTTGGACCAAGAGTCCCATGAGCTAGGTTCGAGTTATAGGCTTTCTGCTGTGTGACCTTAGAATAAGTCACATCCCCTCTGGGACTCAGTTTTCTTAACTATATACAGTGAGGACCTTCCAGATGATAAGAGGCCCTTGGTTTTCTCATCTATACAACAAGGGCCCTTGGTTTCCTTCTCTTTCTAATGGGAGTCCTTGGTTTTTTCATGGGTACAATGAGATTTGGAGTCTGTACAATGAAGGCTCTTGGGCTTCCTTATACATCTGGGGCCCTCAGTTTCCTCCTCTGTCTAATGGTTTGATTTCCTCATTTGTGTCAGAGAGTTTAAATGAACCTATAAGTGAGAACTCATGCTTCAAAGGCAGTGATTGGGTGTTACACCAAAATCTCACCTCTCGTTGGGCCTGATTGGTAGCTCTGAGTCTTTCAGCACATGATGGCCTTGAACTGTCTTGTCCTCAGACAGGAGGACTGGACCTCTCTCATCCCAGGCACTTTGTAACTTCAGCGATCAGAATGGCAAAGTGGACTCAGGCAATGAACCAGCCAGCCTGGCTTCAAATCTCACTTCTGGCACGTTGGTGGCATTTTAGAGAGGCCACATGGGTGGCATCATGACGTGGGGTCTGGTGACTTGAGCTGTGGTCGGCTCCGTCTTTTACTAGCTTGGTAATGCAAGCACTGGCCAACTCCAGCATACAATAGAAATAGAAACAGTTCCGTCAGGACACTTCCCCTTCTCAATTCCTTCCTGACCAGGACTTGGTATCAAAAGACATTTTTGCTCAGGTGGCGGCAGTTTCTCACATTTTTCGACCTGGTTTCTTGGCCTTTGGCACCCTTGCTTCCTCTGCCTTTTCTAAACTTAACTGTTGTCTATGCTGGGGTTCTGGGAGCCAGAAACTTCCTCATCAGAGTACTTTTGGGCTATTCTTTATCAGGCCTTCTTAATATGATCTCTTTGTAGTCCATTTTATTAGCATGCCCTAGGGATTCTGGGGTAATAGTAAACCTCGTCCTCCCTGCCTCCTTGCAGTTTATTATTCCCTAGAGAGAAATGAGGGGCAGTTTGGTGTGGTGGACAGCGTACAGGATGTGAATTCAAGAGAGACTTGGGTTCAAATCCTGCCTCTGACACTTGGAAAGTATATGACCCTAGGCAAGTCACTTAATCTCTGAACCAATTTTCATTTTATCTGTAAAATGGAGGTATAACATCTGTTAAACCTGATTGTTGTGAGGATCAAAGGAAATTATATATGTTAAGAACTTTGTAAAAGTTGGAAGTGCTATTTAATGTGAGCTATCAGTAGTAGTAGTAGCAATAGCAGTAATAGCAGTAGTAGTAGCAGCAGCAGCAGTAATAGTAGTAGTAGTAATAGTAGTAGTAAGTAGTAGTAGTAGTAGTAGTAGTAGTAATAGTAGTAGTAAGTAGTAGTAGTAGTAGTAGTAGTAGTAGTAGTAGTAGTAGTAGTAGTAGTAGTAGTGGTAGTAGTAGTAGTAGTAGTAGTAGTAGTAGTGGTAGTATCACTACTGTTCAAAGTGGGTAGCTGTGGGGCATCTAGGTAGCTCAGTGGATTGAGAGCCAGACCTCAAGACAGGAGATTCTGGGTTCAAATCTGGACTGAGACACTTCCTAACTGGGTGACCCTGGGCAAGTCACATAACCGCCTTTGCCTAGCCCTTACTGCTCTTCTGCATTGGATCTAGTATACTCTTTTGATTCTAAGAGGGAAGATAAGGGTTTAAAACAAATACAAAGAACCAAGGTGGGCAGCTGCCTGATTCTCTAGGCTATGGACAGTTACATCTTTCAGTGCAGAGGTGACTAGCATGAATGGGCTGGCCTAGAGCCGTAACGAGGGCAGTGCAACAGAGATTTGTCTCAGGGCACCAAAATTTAGAGTGCATTGACAGCAATAGAAACAAGTGAATGTTCCATCTCCTCATCAATAATATTTAGTTAAATCAGGAATTTCCCCTCAGCCAAATCTGTTTACTCTATGGAAGTGGCCTCCTACAACCTGAGCTGAAATTGTCTTAAAAAGTTGCCTCGAGAAGTTCTTCGGTGTTCCTCGCCTCCGATGCCAGGTTTGCTAATTCAGGGCTCTGGCTCAGCTCCCGATGAAAGGACCGCAGGCGGCCAGTGAATTTGCCCTTCTTGGTTACTCATGATAATTTCTTCTTCCTCTTCTCTCTTGTGCCTCCCCTCCAGAAAATGGTAATTATCATTATCATAGTTGTGGTGTTGCTGGGCATTTTAGCTCTGATCATCGGGCTTTCCGTCGGGCTGAAATAGCAGCAGCTCCCGTTGACTGCTGGCACTGAACCGTAAGTAGCACGGACCAGGCTTTCTTCGGGGGTCTCTGCGCTGTCAGCAAGAGGACTAACTAACACACCCTTGATCCCAGCATCTACTCATCTCTCTTCTGCTTCAAGCCCGGGCCTGGTATTTTGAATTCTCCGCTTCATCGCTCTTGTTCTGGGTCTCTCTCTTTCCTTCCTCCCAGTGTCTCTGGGGAAAGCACGGGCTTTCCAATGGTCTTGGAGCTTGGGGTCTCCTCTCTGTACTCTCTGGCTTTCTCTGTGAGTGCTCGATTTGCTCGTCTGCCCTTTTCCCACACGAGTGCAGCTGTGCACTGACCTGCCCTTTGGGGATTGGTTTCTGGGCTCTTCCTTGACTCATCACATTGGCATTCGGGGGGTGGGTGGGAGGTTGTTTTAAAATGATGCTTTAGCTCTCTTGTAAATATGATTTTGAAAAATGTTTGTTGCTCTGTTTGGCACCTACAAAGTGTGTTGAGAATCTCAGAGGAGGGCGAGAGAAAAGCCTGGAACTGTTTCCTTTTTGTTTGCTACTGATATCAATCCGATCAGCTGATGAAGGAAAGGCAAAGTGTGTATGTGTTGGGGAAGTAGTGACTTGGGAGCCAGAATACCTGGCCCTGAGTTCTAATTTTATTAGTGTGTGACCTAGGATTAGTCACTTAATGATTTAATTTTAATTTATTTAGTTGAGATTTATTTTTATTTACTTTTATTATTTAATTTTAATGAATTAATTGAGAATATTTTTCCATGGTTACAAGATTCTTGTAGTTCTCTCCCTCCCCTCTCCCCACTCTGCCCCTGTAGCTGACACCCAGTTCCACTGGGTTTTACATATGATTTATTTCCATATTATTGATATTTGCAATAGGGTGATTGCTTAGAGTCTACATTCCAATCATGGGATGAGTCACTTAATGGAAACCTCAGTTTCCTCCTCTGTAAAATGAGGGATAACAATAGATGCCTTACCCACATCCCGGTTATTGGGAAGAAGGCCTGATTTGTACCCCCCTCTCTCAAAACAAGCAAACCCTTAACCTTCTGTCCTAGCCTCAATTCCAAGTCTCACTCCGCTCCTTCATGAGCAGCCTCTCTGGTTCAGGCGACTTCCTTCTTGTCCAACTCTTCTGCCTTTCTTGGGGCCCGAGAGTGGGGGCTGTGGCAGGCCTCTCACTCTCAGGGCTGGACCTTCTGCTCTCTGGAGGCAGAGGAGAGATGACGTGATGTCCTGGGGGAGGGCCGGGGGCCAACAGAAGGTCGAAATATGAATGAATGAAACTGATGCCGGCCGGTGCTCCTCTGCTGGGAAGAGGCCGGAATAAATCCCAGACTTCTGGTCTCTGGGTTCCGTGGCTACTTCCTTAGACTTAGTAAGCTTCCGTGAAATCAGGGCTTTCAGGTATTCGAATTAGCCTTTATGGGAGTCAGGTTGGCCCTCATTAATCACAGGACACCCATAAGTGACTGAGCGTAGAGTCTGGAATTCACAATGTGATGGATGTAGAACATCATGGTCAGGAGGCTAACACGACTCTCCTTCCCAAACAGAATCTTTTACAATTTTGTCTTCTACCCTCTCGTTCTGAGACCTCGTGCTTGAGGTTCCTGAGAGGCAAAGGGATATGGCTATTAGAGTCCTGGACTTGGAGCCAGGAAGACCCGAGTTCCAATGTGACCTTAAGCACTAGCTGTGTGACTGTGGGCAGGTCACTTAACCAATGTCTGCCTCAGGCTCCTCATCTGTAAAATGGGGCTAATAATAGCATCTATCTCCCAGGTTGTTGTGAGGGTCAAATTAGATATTTTTTAAGTATCTTAAAAAATGTTTTAAAGTGGTTATTATTTAAAATAATGATAAAATCCTGCTGATCTGACTGCCTGGACCACCTTAGAGCTTCTGATTCTCTTGGTGAAGAGTAGGAGATGCACTACTATCATCTTCTAGGTCAGGGACGGGGCATTTCTTTCTCTCTGTTTGTTTCTTTTTGTCCCCTCTGTCTCTATCTTCTCCCCATCTTTCCTGTGCTATTCTCGACTTGCTCTTGAACAAAGGGAAGGGGTCTACACTAAATGATTTCCAACGTTCGTCTAGACTCTGAAGCCTCTGCTCTCTGGTGCCCCTTGAGCTGACCCATCTCTGAGCAGAGGGCACGTGAATTAGGAGCATCCTCTCCTCTAGGAATGGGGACTTCTCGTGCCCTGCTCAGTGACTCTCTCACTTCCTGGCTGTGCTTTGGGTTTTTGAGTTGAATCTCTGCCTCGTTGTTAATGGACTCTCCCCTGTGCTGTTCTTCCCTTTTTCTAGTAACTCCTTCCTGCCCCTGACCTCCTTGGCCTGCTGCTGCGTCCCGCTGATCCTCACCGACCACCTGTGCACTGACCAGCATCTGCTCCCCTGCCTCTCCCAGCACCTGATCCCATCCCACTTGGATCCTTGCGCCTCTTCCTTTGGACTGGATGGGAGTTGCCTCTCAAAAGTCTCCAGGAGGGAGCAGGACATGTGCCTTTGTGTCCCTGTTAGCCCCCCCATGGGTCTGGTTTGCCATTTGCCCAGTCCAGGAGCTGTCCAGCCTGTCCTGACCCAACTGTAAATCTCTTTTTGGAGATTGAGTGTCCCACTAACCCATTCTCCAGCTGTGAAGTGCCTCCCAAGCTTACTTTTCTGCAGTTGCAACTTGGGAGCCCCCTTCAGATGCCTCCCAGGATGCTGCGTTCTACCTCATGGAATACTCTTCTCAGGAACTGCGTTATTTTTTTTCTTTATTGCCTATTTCTTTAACAAATGTTTAAGAAAACACAAAGCAGAAATCAATCTCACTCCGCCGACTGGCAAAGGGAAGGCACAAACCTGGGTCTCCACCCTGGCGTTGTGCTAGCCCTGATTTTTGTAACACTCCTTAGAGACTGGAATTAGGAAAGAAAAGAAACTGGTATGATAAGACGTGGGGTCTCGAGGAAGCCACCGTCCCTTGACACCCAGCTGTGGGCTGTTTGTCCTCTAGGGCAGCCAAGAGGCCGGTGTTGACTTCTAATTCCCTGGTGGGTCTGTATCTGTTCTCACGTGTTTACCTAAGGAGGGAATGTGATGACACAAGCCTCTGAGGTCATCGTTTGCCAACGCTGAGCCCATCCTTGGCTGTGTTTTGGAGTCTGTGTCTTGGAAACCAGCTGTTGTCTAGTGGAGAAGGTCATGGAACTTTCCCTCTACTGGCTGGGGAGAACTCAAATATTTGAAAACTGGCTTATGGAGGAAGAGTTTGAGGCCTAATCCTGAGGAATATCACAAGAGAAGGGTGGGGTTCGGGGCTTCTTGCCACTTGTTTTCCCTCTGTTGTTCCAAGTGCTTGGGGCAGTTTCAATGATTCTGCAGATGACCGTACCAGAAGGAACTGGAGGGGATGTAGGGGGAGTGGAAGAATTGGGATCTTTTGCCCTTTAGGCTTCTCACCAATTTGGCTCTTTGCCCCAAAGAGATTGGCAAGTAGCCAGTGTAGACTCTTAGTTCCTCATGTGTGTGTGTGTGTGTGTGTGTGTGTGTGTGTGTGTGTGTGTGTGTGTGTGTGTGTGTGTGTGTGTGTCTGTGTTTATGTGTGATCTGGAACTTGGAGAGTAGAGGTTTTGGGTATAGCCTCTAGAATTAGCTTGAGGGACTTCTTTAGGGAAGTAGATGAGGGAACAACTAGTTCTTTGCACAGATTTGGGAGGAACCTTGATGGAAACATACTCTTCCTGAGGGCCATTTTCTGCATGAAAAATCTAGGGGGAATCCCTAGGTTTGGATATCCTCATCTCAAGAACACCTGAGTCCACTGGCTTGCTTGTCTACCAGACCCTTGTTCTCTTTGGCCTTGATACACAGGTCCAGTTTGTAGTAAGGATCCCTAGAAACCAAGGACCATTCAGGGTACCATTCAGAGATCTTCTCTCCCAGAGAGAATCGCTTGGGTAGGGGTAGGACTTTGACCAAATGGCATTTGCCGTTAATACACTTTTCTCTTAACAAAGAGAGTTTGGTCTTTCCCTCATCATGCCAAGAGGGAGCTAATGGTATTAAAAATCTTCTTTAGACCGTTCTGAAGTAGGCTGTTGTGTCCAGAAGTGCTCATCATGTTGATAATATATTTATGCCAACAGAAGCTGTTAGATTTCTCACTGGTGCGTGAGATTTGTCCCCATACTCCTTGCTCCTAAGTATCCTTTATTGACTTAACCCTTAACCTTAATGGCTCCAGGGATGGAGCACGATCTCTAATCCAGGCTACTGTCCAGTAGGTCCTTTGCAGTCTATTCTAAACACCCTTCAATATATAGACAGAGCCATGGGGGTTTCAGCACCATTCTTGCCCAAGGCTGTGAAGTCTGGCATTCAAGAGAGGGGCCTGGCTTTGGTGCCAAGAAGGAACAAACTCCAGTTATGTGCCTTTGGTCTCATGTATGAGGCTGGGAATTGTATTGTTTGCCCAAAGGGTTTTTGGTCTTTTTTTTTAATGGAAACTTGATTATTTTATTGTTAATTTAAATAAATGAGTTTATATTGATTGACAGAATGCCTTCTCTTTCCCTACTGTCCCCTATGGATGACCAGTGCTAAGTATTCCACCATGATGAATGCTATTTTCAGGTTTTGTTCAAATCCTACATGTTCTGGTACAATGAGACTGGACTTGAACTCAAATTAGTGCCTGGTTTATATGGGTGTCCTGCTAGGTGCTGGGGAATGCAAAGATTAAATGACAGACCCTGCCCTCTGCGAGCTTATAGTACCCTTGCAGTAGGAATAGAATGAGGTGCAGATGTGAGATATTTGGGAGCCCGTTGATAGATTCTGAGCCTGAGTGACTAGATTGATGTAATCTGTGTCAACGAAAACAGAGAATTTGTGGGGAAGGGAGATTTCTCTGCCAAGTTTTGACATTTTGACAGTGGCACATCCTGGTGGGGATAGCTAATAGGCGGTAATTGAAGAAGGTCTGAAGCTCTGGGAAAAACTGAGAATAAAGATCTAGACTTGGGAGACAACTACATACAGTTGGCCGTGGCAGCCGTGGAAATGGATGAGGTGATCAAGGAGAGTGTAGGGGGACTGAAGATGGCCAGGATACAGCCTTGGGGGAAAATTACATTTAATGGGTAGGAGCTAATGTGCCAGAGGAGAGTGATGGGCCTCAGAAAATCAGGAAGACCTGCCCCAGACTCTTAGTATTTATATAGCCTTGGGAATGTCTTGAGCTTAGGTTCCTCCATCTGTAAAGGAGGATGTTGAAGTAGATGCCTCTGAAGGTGTTTCTAGCTCCAACTCTAGCATCCGTATCATTTGTCTTGGGCTTTCCGTGCTTGGAGTAAAGTGCTCAATGGCAGCACCTTGAGTTCCAAAAGCCAGTTCCATCTTTGTTCTCTCCTTCCTCCTCTACTAGCTTAGTTGCCCTGAGATGCCCATAGAGCTCCCTTTGTTCAATGGTATCCTGTTGCTTCTTTGCTTTTTCTTCCCTTCTCTTGGATGAGCAGAAGAAGATTATGATCATGATTTGCTGCGTTATCCTCGCCATCATCTTGGCCTCCACCATTGGGGGCATCTTTGCCTGAAAGCCCACTTTGACCTTGACCACCTGCCTCAGGTGAGCCCTCTAAGGGGAGGGGATGGAGAAGCAGCGTCTCTTCCATGACTGAATGGACTGGACTTCCATTTGGCTGGATGGTCTGGTGGCAGTCACCATCAGGTGATACAGATGGGAGGTCTGGGTATGGAACCTGATTCTTGGGTCCTCGGATATTCATAGAAGGATGCCTTGTTGAGGATGACCTACTCTCATGGAGGGAGTATCAAGCAATCCACCAGCAATTATTCAATTTAACTGTGTCAGGCACTATGCCAAGTGCTGAGACTACAAAGACCAAAATGAAAGTTCCTGCACTCAAGGAATTAAAACCCTACAGTCAGAGAAATCTTTCAAATGGGGGAAAAGGGTGGACTGGTGAGAATGAAAAGAGCAATAAAGTCCGGGGATAGTGGAGACAGATGCCAAGTGGCTGTGTGGTCCAATGAAAAAGGCATCACTTAGGTTGGTTGGCCTGGAGTCTGGTTTTCAATGTCCAGGCCTGTTATCTATGTACTGCAGGTAAGTCATCTTCTCTGGTCTTCTGCTCACTTGCAAAATGGTCATTCTTTATTCGGCAAGCTTGATGCACGCAGGCATTGGGGACAAAAGTGAAAGCAGTCCTTGCCCTCAAGGAGCTTGCATTTGGGGGGCAAACAGTACAAGCCTAGCAGGGGATAGTAGTATTTACCTTCTAATCAAAGAAGGAAAGGTGGTCAACTTTGGGAAGAAAGTAGGCCCAAGGTGACATTTTAATTTCTGCCAGAAAGTTTCTCACTTTGGGATATTTCAAAGGAATTGGGACCAAGTGTTACTAAATCAACCCTACCCAGTTGGGATTTAGCAATACTGACGGACATTGCTGCTATTTCATGATTTCAGCCAGCTTTGCTCGTTTTTTTTCCCTTCCTTTAGATGGATCCTGGATGAACATTTCAGTTCCTCTTTCCAACCTTGTGGATTGCAGATGTCTCAGTCACTCCGCCTCTCCTTTGAGAAGTTCTGATTGGTGGCACCGGACAACCACCAGCCAAATGTCTACTTTTTTCATTTTGTATTCTGTTAGAAGCTTGGAGGGCCAGGATCCAGAAACCCACTGGACTCCACATGGGGAACTGGCTGCAGGGGAGGTTGAGGGAAAAGTCAGTCAGGCTGGTTGGACTCAAGTTACTCCTGGGAAATGGATAGTGGAAGAGATAGGCAGTTAGGCTCAATAAGAAAGGACATCAGATAGGCCTCTGGATAGCTCTATGGGCTCTGTACCTTTTACACTATGGGTCAAATGTAAGCCTTCACAACAGCTCCAACTTCAGAAGGACCTTGGGACCATGGAAAGAGAGCTGGTTCTCAAGCAAAGGACCCAAGTTCAAATCCCACCTCTGACCCTTGCTATTAGTGTGATGTTGGGCAAAGTGCTACTTCTCTGGACCTGAGTTCACCCATCTATAAAATGAAGGCCTCAGAGATTTCTTCTAGTTCTTGACCTATGTGTGATCAATCTCGTTTAACTTTATTTAGGGTAATTTCTGTTGCCATTAACCTCTTCTCCCCATCTTCCGCCGCTATCCCATGGCCCACTTGTTTCAGTTAATGATGCAAGATGAATAGAAGAGATTCTTTAAGAAGTGGTATCTGCAGCCCCCTCTCTTTTTGGATTAGCCAAGCATGCCTGCACCCCGATCTAGGAGATGAAGAGACGGAGGCTCAGGCTCTTGTGTTGTTAAGACAGTGTTAGGATGACGGTTTTTCTTTAGTTAACTGGGAATATAGTGTTCCTTTGGTTCTGAAGGTGGAGCAGGTTCTTTTCCTTGGGGGACGTGGATTTATAGCAATCCATAATAATGTCTTGCTAGTGTGGCTATTGGATAGAGTGCAGAAGTCTTGAGAATCAGGAGCCACTGGGCTTGAATTCTCTTAGAAACTTCCTAACCTTGGACAAGTCACAATCTCTGAACTGATGACCTCGGAGGTCTCTTCCAGGTCTCACTGTATGAAAGAAACTGTTCTGTCATCCTATGGCTCCCCCTTGTGACTAATGGCCTTTTTAGAAAATGAACTGCTATTGTTGGGGGGCGGGAGAGGCTTTAGTAAATAGGAAAACGCCCAATAAACAGAGCAAAACAAACCAGCTTAATCTGGGACTAAATCCATAACTTGGGTCTTGTTGCTAGTCTTTTTTTTTTCCTTTTAACTTTTACTTTGTTTTAGTAGTAAACATTTAAGACAGAAGGACAAGGGTTAGGCAAACACAGCTAGGAAATGTCTGAGGCCAGATTTCAGTTTCTTTTGACTCTAGGCCTGAAGCTCTATCCATTGTGCCATCTAGCTGTCCCCATAATGTAGTCTTATCTGAGACAGCCAGTTACAGAGAACTGGATTATAGATCTAAGAGACCTCAGATTCCTTCATTTTATAGATGAAGAAATTGAGGCTGAGAGGTGAAGCAAATTGCCCTGGGTCACACAGCTCCCAAGGGTCTTTTTTGGTTAATAAAACACTTGTTTGGGTTTTGGATATTCAAAATAATGAATTTTTCTTGAATCCCAAAAGCTTATTCAAAAAGATTATATACATATATTGTCTTCAAGTGTTGATTTAATTCAATCTTTAGATTAAGAGCTATAAGGGATTTTAGGCCAATTTAACTTCCTCATTTTACAGAGGGGAAACTGAGGCTCCTGGAGGTCAGGTGGTTTGCCTGAGGTCATACAATCCTTCTAAGCAGCAGAGATAAGGTTTGGGCCCAGATCCTGACTCCACATTGAGGGAGGGAATGTTCTTGTCCTTGTACCTGGCTGCCTCTACTTAGGACCTAGTAGCAGACTGATGATGTTGCTTCCTTCCTTCTATGACTTGTCTTCCAACCTCTTCCCTGCTGGCAACAAAAGTTGACCTTGTTGATCAGCAATTTGGTGTGTAGCCATAGAAGGAAAGCCTTTAGTTCCCACTTGTGGCCCCAAGGTCTTCCAGCCACATGAGGCCATGAGTAGGGACTTCCAAGATAATTCATCTACAGAAACGGGATTGTTTGTTATGAAAGGTTCCGCTGCAGGGTACCTTAAGGAGCTGTTCTTGTGCATTTTGGTAAGATGGTCACCCACTCTTGGAGTAGAACTCATAAACTGAAGGGTTTATATCTCAAGGCTCAAGTAAGCTGATTTGGGGGAAGAGGCAGAGTGCTGGGGTTGAGGGAGACCTGGGGAAATAGTAGCTGTGTGTCCAGTCACTTAACGTCATCTTGAGTCTGCTTCCCACCTGTACAAAAAGGTGATAGACTAGTCCAAGTCCAAGGTCCTCTGTCTCTACCCTTAGCTTTCTCTGCGGAGACATCCACAAAACTTAAATTTCCAGAATCTGAAAGTCTGGCACTTAAATATCAGATTTGTGCCATCTACATCAAATGTGCTGTTCTCCCCTCCTACTTGAACATCTAGTGGTTCTGAATTCCTTTAGTTCTGGGGGGGTGGAGGGTATTCACTCAGCCCCCGAATCACATGGTAGACTGAGGGCATTACAGGCACAAAAGCAGGAGCTGCCAGTGATACCACACGGAATTATATATTTTGAATCAACAAACACGGTGATTGTATGATGCAGTGTGCTAAGGGATAGGAAGACAGAAAATTAAAGGTGATTGTGTAAGATTATGGATCCTGTCGTTTACGAAGAGTTTAGGGTCTAAGCGGGTAGCTTAGAATCTAGTAACGGAACTGATCTCAGGGTTAGATGGATGAACACAAACGTCTAACCCTGTTCCTTTTAAGATATTCAGCCCTCCTGGCCTTTCTGTTCTATCTCACTGAGATTAAGTCTAGAAGGACTAGTTTGGCCTAGATAGCGGAATAATTTCTCTGTTGCTGTATCAAATATACAGTTGTCAAGTATGTGAATTTAACTAATAAAGTCACATCGAGTGAAGACAGCTGTGCCCAAGGTTTGTGTACGGGGTCGAGGGAAGTGGTTATGCCATAATTTGAAGACTTGGGAGGAGTGTGGGGAAGGGGTACAGGCAAGGTTTCTGTTTTATTCCTCCTAAGACTGTCTATCCTGTTTCTTCATACTTTCAGCCTCAGTTTACTACTCCCTATTTGAGTTACTGATGCAGGGAGGCAATATGCCAGAGTGGAGAGAGGGCTGCCCTTAGTGTTAGGAAAACCAAAGTTCCAATCCCACTTCTGACACACTAGCTGTGCAACCATGAGAAAGACTGTCTTTCTTTGCATCCCCAGTGTTTAGCAGCCTCTGGCACACAGCAGATGCTTAATAAATGTTTACTGATTGATTGACAACCTCTCAGTGTCCCAGGCAACTCTTTAAGGTTAGAAATTAGTGAAATTTATGTTGCATCAATGGAGGGAATTTCTATACTGGGAGTTTCCCGGAACTGATGATCTCAAAGATTTAGGGAGAACAAAATAGCAGTTCTCAACCTGGGGGGGGGGGGGGGGGGAGGGAGGAGGGGTCCTGTGAACTTTGTTATTTTAAAAAATATTTTGATGTATTTCCAAAGAAAAACATGAATTTGAGGGTTTTTAATAGGTGCCACTTTACTGCCAAACAGGTTTAAGATTTACAGGAAAAGTCTAAGAACCCCTGAGATTCCTTGTCGGTGAGGAAACTTCTATTACCAAGGCAGGTCAGCTTGTCTTCTAGCTGCCAAGAGCACTCAACAGTTTTGTGTCTTGCCTGAGGTCATGAAGGTATCAGAAGTGGGAGCCAAATCAGGCCTCCCTAGCAGAAGCCAGGACCCAAAAGAAGAGTCATTTAAATATTTCCAGAGTCCCTTTATAGGGGACAAGACTTCTCCTGCAAGACCAACTCATCCATTCCACGAGGTGCACTACAGGGCTCCCATCCCAAGGCTTTTCTGGGATCATCCACACTGCTAGGGCTGATCACAATTGTGGTCATAAGGAGAAGTTGGAGATGAATACAGGTGGAGCAGCTGCTCTTGCAGTCACTAGACACGTTCAGACAAGTAGAACTTGCCCCAGTAGCGGCCCTTCTGGGTCAGGTCATAGGGGCTCAGCACTTTCCTCATCCCTAGCATGTTGGCAGTGATAATACGCTCAAAGGTCCAAGGGTTCTGATTGTTGTGCTCCCTTTCCCTTTGTTCCTCCCGCATCTTCTGCAGAGACTCTCGGCTCACAGGCTTGGCTGGAAAGGGCAGCTTGTGTGCCACCTGCTTGAGAACGTGTTTCACCTCACCAAACTCACAGCGGCCACCCACCTCCACGATCAGGCGACCAGTCTTGACTGCTGTCACATAGTGATCAATGGCACCTTTGCCACCCCCCATGCGCTGGCCCATACTCTTCCGGGTGATGGGTTTGTAAGGGGCTGGGACACGCCAGATGGCAAACATATTCTTGGTGTCCAAGGCACGGTTGATTGTCAAGCGCATCATTTCAAAATGGCCCCAGTGGAGGTAACCACCACCCAGTGCCTGAAAAGGAGACAGCAGTTAGGAAAACAATCAGCATGCATCGAGCACCTACAATGTGGCAGATACTGTGCTGTGTTAGGGAATTTGAAGACAACATTGCTAGTCTCTAACCTTAAGGAGCTTATACTCCACTGGGAGAATGCAACATGTTCAAATTAAATAAATTAAAAAAATACAAAGGAATTTTAGAAGGGAGCACTAATGACTAGGATACTCAAAAAAGGTCTCTGTGAAGGGATAAGGGCTTCCAAGAGGAAAAGGAGGAAGGGCAAGAGGGATAATCTATGCAAAGGCACAGATGTGACAGAAGAAAGGTTGTGTGTGGGTAATAGCAAGTCCATTTGTTTGGAATGCAGAATTCGTAGGAGTAGGGAAACAGCAGGAAGTGGGCCTGGAATTAGGCTGAAGGCAGACTGTGAAGGGCTTTCGACAAGAAACATCATTATGCCGATCTTGTCCAAGGTATTTGGACAAAGGCAAAAGCAACCAATATTTTGTTATGGTGGAGATGCTTCTATTCCTTTTATGTTCCTCCTTTGGGATTTTTTTCACTCTTCACCTGTTTATCCACCAGAAGATGAACAGGAAAGGAGAACTTAAATTCAAAAAAGCACCTACTAAGGATGAAGCATGATGCTGCCCTTCTCCATCAAGATGATAATGTGGAGACAAAGTGGAAGGTGAGATATAGAAGTGAGCTTGTTATGAAGGGGAAGGAACAAATATTAATTAAATGCCTCTTAAATGCCGAGCATAGTCCTGAAAACCCCAAGGAGGAGTGGGGGGAGGGGAGGGGGGAAAAGGTTGAGAGAGATAGAAAGAGGAATTAGATTAGATTAGAAAGAGGCCAGGGAGAAGGACAGGACAGAAAACATTCCAGCCATAAGGGCATGTGGCAAAGGGCCAGGACATGAGAGTGTGATATGTGAGCAGAGGAAGTTAGAATTGGAGAGATGAGGCTCATGACCTAGCTTATCTATACCATTCTTGGACCCTCTTTTCCCCCAATGCTGACTTGGTTTACTCACCAGGATACCAAAATTACCCTCGGTGAAGTCAGTGGCTACAGTGGATGGCCCTCGGATGTCACTCAAATTCCTAGGTTCTCTCTTCACTTTTGGCACGAGCGGCATCCGATCAATATATTTAAGCTTGGGCTTCTCAGGGATAGGAACATCTAAGGAAAGAGCATAAATAGCAAAGGGTCATATCAAGGAGCATGGACCTCCAGGCCCAAAGATTCATTGAACAAGGTTATAGGTTGGTAGTTATATAAGAAAGGAGAAGTTTCTATGTGCCCAGCATTCCCTAATGCTTCATTTCAGCACTAAGGTCACCTGGAGATCTTGAAGGCTATGTCCACATGGCTTAAGCTGGAGGAAGTCCTACCCAAGCTAGAAAACCTTTCAGTGTGGATAAGGCCCACCATCATATTGTTTTGGTCAAGAAAATTAACAAATACCTTATATAAAGTGGGAAAGGGCTGCCAGTTGGACTGGAGGAAGGAATGCCTGCAATAATGAAACTAGACCCCAAATATATGCATACTGGTCAAGGCAGCCTCTTAAAAAACATTTTCATTTATAGCTTTTGTTTTCATATCTCTTTCCCTTTGTACCTCACCTTCTTCCCTCCTCTTAGATGATCATCTCATGACAATTTCTTTAGAAAGGAAAAAGGGGAAGAAAAAAAATCTATTATTGTATATAATATTCTACACTTGTAGGCCCCCATCTCTTCAAAGGAGTAGGGGAAGTGAATTCTCATATCTCTTCTTTGGGGCTAAGGTCATCACTAGACCTATCAAAACTATGACACTGAAGACAGCAGCCCTCTTTGGGCCTTATAGCATGGCTGGGCCTAAATATAGCTAAGAATGTGTAAGCTTCGCATAAGCAAGAAAGAGAGGGAGAAATGTGTGTGTGTGTGTGTGTGTGTGTGTGTGTGTGTGTGTGTGAGTGAGGGTTCAGCACAGCACTGAGAGAAGGTGCTTAATAAATGCTAGATGGATTGGACTATGTTGCTTCAATCACTGAAGAAGTGACAATGCCTAACTGTGACTACCAGGTGAAGAGATAAAACTGAGATTAACCAGAGAATGGGACCTCTTACCTTCATAGGTAGGTACTGGGAGGAAGGTCTTCATGCCAGCACTGAAGAACTGGGCAGCCCCAGGACCTGAAAAGCCAAACCATTGGAAAATGGACTAAGAAACAAGGAGAAACACACACATTCACCAAAACTTGGGTGCTGAGATGGTACTAGCCTAAGACCCCAGGGACAATTCTTGGGGTTTTGTGCTCAGGTGCTGATACTTCTTACCCCTTGCCTCACGGCTAATCCTTTCTTTCTTTCCCAACATGGTATCATGAGAGTTGGCTGGCAGAAGTTGGGATACTCAGTGGTAGAGAAAAAGAGTAGAATGTGAACTCTATTCCTCTGAGGAGACATGGCTTTACAGAGGAAACAAAACCCAATGCCCTAGAAGTCATGAGCTTTTTGTCTGAGGGCAAACTTTCCAATGACAAGAATCTCACTATCTCACAGGGCACCAGTTCTTAATTTGGGGTCTATATAAGTGTCTAAGTTTTTTTTTTTCCAATTACTCCATTTCTATATAATTGGTTTCCTCCTGTAGTCCTATGTATTACATTTTCTGCACTTACAAACCTGATTCTGAGAAAGGGTCCATAAACCTCCCCTGACTGTCAGAGGGCTCCAGGTCACAGAAATGGTTAAGAACCCCAGCAGAAGGATGACCAAACATATCTGCTATTTCCCTTGTACTGGGCAGAGGGCTAGACTTGGCAAGTCAAACAAGAGGCATTGTGCCATCATTAGGTTCCAAGGTCAGTGAGTCCTGCCATCTTCCCCCTCCCTTCCTTTCATCATCTCTACACGCTTGCCTTCTCAATACATACCTACCATTCACCTCCCTTCCAACCTTCCATTTGGGGGTATCCCTTTTTTCCTCCTCCCATTCTCCTTTCCTAGAAAGGGGAGCTATAGTAGTTTAGAAATCAAGCCCTGAGAAATGACAGCTTTAAAACTCGAACCCCCAAACCTAAGTAGCTGTTAAGAGCTGACTCATTTCACTTGAGCCTGTTTCTTCAACCCCCAAATGAGGATGAATCTTGGAGCTATTACTTGACCCTAATGCCAGGCCTGCCTTGTGAATCCCCAGAAGGCTCCGGATTCATGGCCTAAACCGCTTATGAGTGCTGTCTCCATCCTAGAATGTGAGCTTCCAAAGGGCAGGGATTGTCTCGCTTCTGTATTGTATTCACAGGTGCAAACAGGGCTTGGAAAACAGTGTTTAATAAATGCTCATTCACTCACTGTAGTGTTGCTGTTACTGTGCCTAGTATAGACCCACCCCCAACAACCTCATTTTACAAAACACCGAGGGGGGCGAGCAGCGTTGCCTAAGGTCACATAATCCCAATATAGACCAACAACGCCGCTCTGGAGTGAGGGTGTTGGCTCCATTTTGCAGATAAGACAAGTGAGGCTCGGAGAGATTAGACATTGCCCAGGGTCACGCAGCTTGGGAAATTCGAAACTCCGTTCATCACATTAAAAAAGTCAGCGTTCGGCAAGGCAAGGTGGGGAGTGGCGGAAGCAGCGGAAGGGGAAGGAAGGACCGAACGCCGCAGACCCTAGAGGATCTTGGGAAGTTCGGAAGGATACCTGACCTGCAGGATGCAGGAACAGAACAGGAGGCCTGACGCGCGCCACTTGCCGCCACATGATTGCGAGCAGAAGTCCTCCGGGGTCCGAACAGGACAGTGTCACCGTAGACAGTGGAAGCAAACGCGCGCGGAACGCCTGGAGACCGCAGGACGTCAGGAAATATTCAGTAGACCGCCATGTCAGACCGGAATTTGCATCATGAATCCACTCCTTCCGGTTCCTTTTTCCTCCAATCCGCGCTCACTTTCTAGGTCGGGAGAGTCGGGGAACACGTCGTATCTGATTGGTAGATAGGGCGGAAGGGGAGGGAACCTGGGCCCCACTTGTGAGTTTCGTATGGGAGGATTCCTGCGCTTTTACTGGTGGCCTCTGTGACTGATCTAGTTCTAGCGTTTGCTCTCTATTCCTTTTTCCTTGTTTAGCATCATCTCGGGGCCCGACTGTTTTAGGCTCCAGGGCGTTAACCTTCACGGTGTAGTCCTTAAGCCGTTTGCACTGCGTTTCCTCCCCTCCGATTTGCCCGATTCCCAGCCTTTGGCCCTCGAGATTGCTGTTTGCCTTCTCTCCGCCTTATTTCTTGACGTCACCTTTGGGCCTCAGATTCCTGTTCTGCAAAGAGGCGAAGCTAGTGGACCTGTGGCTCCTTTCATTTTGGAGTCGGAGGACTCGAATTTGAATCTCATTTGATTCTTTTATATATTTTGGAGACCTTGGGCGAATCACTTATCTTTTTGGTCCTCAGTTTCCTGATTTGTAAAACGAGGTGGGAGGTAGATAACGCCTAAGGACCCTTCCAGCTATAGGTCTATGGAAATTAATGAAACACTTTCTGTTCTCATTCCTCTCCCGTTTGTTCAGAACCTTTTTACTTATTTCTCCCCCCCCCATCCTCCAGCTTCTAAAGTGGTTTCCCTAAAGCACACCTCCGATTGGCCAGGGCATTTTACACCCAGAAACTCAGGCAAACTATTATCAGGGAAATTCCTTTGCTCTCTTAGACCCCCAACCCAAAACACCAGACCTCAATTACCCTCCTTTGATAGCCCCATGGAATTGAGATGGACAAAGAGACACATCCCATTCGTCCTCCAAATCTCGACTACCACCCCCATACCCTCGGGAAAACCTCCCAACCCATGGCTCCAGAGTCACACCCTCACTGTTGTAAAGAGTATAAAATCCACAGAATTGATTAGGGATAGGGTGGGGTGGAACAGCTTTTCCATCCATGCTGTTCCATTTAGGAGGCAGGCTTTTCCACCTATGCTGCCCTCCTGGCCAGATTCAACAATATTTTCTAAATTAATAAATTTCCCTTTTTATTTTTGAGCTAAGTTTCGGAGTCTTGCATTTTTGCCAAAGGTATCCTTCCTGAACCCCAGGATTTGAACTTAGGAAGAAGAGTCTTCTTAACAACAGGCCTCTATCCACTTTCCCACTAGCTGCCTCAGATCTTTTTAAGAGACTAAAGTCTGTTTTCTCTCTCAATCCAAGTTGAGCTTACTCTTTTGGTTGCCTGGAATGAATGAATGAAAAAAAATTTAAGTGCTTATAATTGGGGAAGAAAATTCTGTACTCTTGAAGTTTAGGCATAAACCCACCAGAAAAAAAAAAATTAAAATTTAATCTAAGCATTTCTGCTTACAGAACAAAAGATGGACATAGCTCCCCTTCATCACTACCTATCTCTCTGAAGCTCATTTTCAGGTTATGGTGGTATTCTTAAAACAACAGATAATTTCACAATTAGATAAAACATAGTTATAGTGCTCATTTCAGTTACTATTTACTTCATTTTTTAAAAGACCCTTACGGTCTGTCGTAGAATTGATACTAAATATCTGTTCCCACTCAGAAGAGAGGTAAGGATCAGGCAATTGTGGGTAACTAACTAGTTCAGGAAGTGTCTGAGTTCAAATTTGAACCCAGGACCTCGATCTCTAGGCCTGGCTCTCTGTCCACTGAACTACCTAGCTAACCTCAACATTTGCTCCATTAAAGAGTAGTAATCAATTAACTTTTGGTGTGACACACCTTTGGAAAATAATTTTCCTAAAGCCAATCCCTCTTTGACCATTCTGGGTAAGAATTTTCCTTTCCAATGTGGTAAACTAAACGTGAAGTCAAGAAATGTTTCATTAACTCAAGTAAGTGTAGAGACTTCTCAGTCTTCTCTGACTTCTCTGATCATTAATCTAATCTGGTCAAGCCAAATCAATCCAAAACTTTTTGTCTTTGTCCAGTCACCACCCTAATGACTTCATGGAGGAGTCCTTTTTGGGCTAATCTGGAGAGATGAAAATAGGACATTGTATAACTAAAGAAAGACTCATTAAGAATTTCTCTTTTAGATTAGCCCAAAGTTTTAAGATTAGGACGATTGCAAAATTCTTTCTTAATATTTCTAAAAGAAGGAGCAGGGTGGCTTTAGCTAGCTTCCATATTATGTGGGGGTATAATCACCTTTTAATATAAAAACACCATTAAATGGACATAGTCATGGGATGAACAACATGCCACCACAAGGGAGCAGTCTTTTACTATGAATCAATTTTTGACATCAACAAGGTGTCCTGAATTACAGAATCAAATTTCACTGAGGAAATGAATTGACTTCATCAAGTGTCAAGTGTCTAGCCATCCTCAAGATATACACGTATTTTTTTCTGACAACCTTTTTCTTTTGACCAGACAATATGCCAGATTGGTCCCTTCCCGTCTCTTTCCCCCCATATTAAGCTGTTATATTTTTTAACTTTACCTTGGCAGAGTTGCTACCCTTGTTTCAAACAAAAGCTCTGTATTTTTTTTGGAGGGGGAGGGTGAGATGAAATAATAATAATAGATAATATTTATATAGTGCTTTAAATTTTGTCAAATGCTTTCAAATCTGACAACTTTGGAAGGGAAGTGCTATTATATTAACCCTGTTTTAATAGATGAGGAAACTGAGGTAGAGCTGAGATTGCCCACAGCCACACAAGTGTTTGAGGCAAGATTTGAACTTAGATCTTTGTGACTCTCTGGGTCCAGGACTCCATCAACAGGAAGTCAAGCAATTGATCAATGCATTTTTCATTTCTGTGGGATCATTGCTGATCTTTTTTATTAATTCAAAGATATTTTATTTTCCAAATTACATAGAATCACCATTTTCCACATACATTTTCCAGATTATAAGATCCAAATTATCTCCTTCCTTCCACCTCTCATAGGTGGAAGTATTTTGATCAGGAAATACATGTATTATCAAGCAAATAATCAGCCTCCTTCTGACTCCACCACTTCTTCCTCTGGAGTCGGATAGCATTCTTTGTCACAAGTTCTTCAGAATTGATTGCTGACTTTTGTAAGGCAGGAACTGGTATATCTACATGTCGTTGACATAGATCTGCCCTACTTCTTCCCCGGAAAAAGATGATAAAAAAGTGAACAGTGCAGATGTCATCTTAGTACTGTGTGAAGTTGGCTGTGATGTGTTCATTGTCATAGGGGACATAGTAGCTGACTCCTGTGGGGGGGAAACCCAAGAAAGAATTGAGGTAGAAACTGTGTGTGTAACTCCTCCACGAAGAATGTCCTTTCAGAGAGTGTGATCCAAATAGTCTTTTTAGTACAATTTTCAGCTCTTAATAACTCAAGACTACACTAAGACTTTTGGGAAATCCAGTATTTTTTCTTTCTTTCTTTTTTAGAAGCAAACAGGGTTAAGAAATTTGCCTAGGGCATATAGCTAGTAAGTGACTGAGACTGGATTTGAACTCAGGTCTTCCTGACTTCAAGCCGAGTACTTTATTGATTGTACCAACCAGCTGCCCTAGATATCCAGCATTTTCAAGGAGGAATGAACATCGCATCATCATTTTTTTTAAACCCTGACTTTCTGTCTTAGTAACAACTCAGGGTAAAAGGCTAGGCAAATGGGGTTAAGTGACTTGCCCAGGGTCACATAGCCCCTATGCTGTTATTGAACAAACACTTTTGGAAATACCAGGGCTTATTTAGCTCAACGATAAAGCCAGTATGTTCTTCCACACACTTTGGGGCTAGGTATTACCACTTGGTGCCTTTTTTATGGGAGAATATCCAGGGATTTCCCATAAGGCCATTTTTCTCTCAATCCCTGGACTTCCTTCCTTCCTTCCTTCCTTCCTTCCTTCCTTCCTTCCTTCCTTCCTTCCTTCCTTCCTTCCTTCCTTCCTTCCTTCCTTCCTTCCTTCCTTCCTTCCTTCCTTCTGGCCTTCCATCCTTCTTTCCTTCCGTCCTTCCGTCCTTCCTTCCTTCCTTCCTTCCTTCCTTCCTTCCTTCCTTCCTTCTGGCCTTCCATCCTTCTTTCCTTCCTTCCTTCCTTCCTTCCTTCCTTCCTTCCTTCCTTCCTTCCTTCCTTCCTTCCTTCCTTCCTTCCTTCCTGGGAAGTATCTGATTTGAACCTAGGGTCTCCCGTCTCTAGGTCTGGCTCTTAATCCACTGAGCCACCCAGCTGCCTCCCCCCCCCCAACCCCCCAGTCCCTTTTCTGAGTGTTTTACCCACTAGTAACTTTTGTGAAGTTGGTGGATGGCTTCGATTATCCTCATACTCCCCACTCAATGCCCCTGGTTTTAGCCTTCACATACCTTGGTCCAAAGGGATTTTGCCACTAAGAAATTGCCAGTAGGTCCTGTGGTTTTCCACCTCATAAATGTTGTTGATGGAGGTGACATAGAGGCCCCAGGATGTCATTTTGTATTCAAATCTGCAAGGAAGATGAGACCTCAGATGATTATACATCACAGGATTAGTCATAGAATAAGGAAATAGAAGAAACAGATGGATTCTAAGTAGTGTGGAAATATTTCATTGTATATAAGGGATCTATGATTTTGTCAGGCAGTAATGGTAATCTCTAGACTGCCTGCCAAAGTCATCGATCCTTCATGTAGAGTGGATGACCTCTGGGGAGGCTGGGTGGTACAATGGAGAGAGCACTGGACTTGGAACCAGGAAGATCTGAGTGCAAAAGGGATCTCCAAAACTTATTAACTATGTGACCCTGGATCAGTTAGTCAATCCTTATTTGCCTCAGTACCTCATCTGTCAAATGGGGACACATTGGAGAAGGAAATAGCAAACCACTTCAAAATCTTTGTGGAGAAAACTCTATGGTCAAAAGCCCATGAGGTTACCTAGCGTTGGACACAACTCAACAACAACATGGATAATTTTTAGGTCAGTGGTTCTCAAACATTCCTTTATATTTTTAAAAAATATTGAGGACTTTCCAAAGAGCTTTTGTTTATGGGGGTTACATTTATGATTATTTAATTATTTAAGTGATTAAAATGTCTTAGTATTATTAAGAAAATACTTTTGACCTCAAGGATTCCCTGAAAGGGTCTTGGGGACTCCCACTAGTCCCCAGGACCCGTGCTGCTCTAACGGATACAATTCAAAACCTTGTTGTGACGAGGTGGACGGTCTTTCACAGTTTGTTGGTCTCTTCCGTGACCTCTGAATCGCTAATGAACAAAAAGCATCCTTTAGGCCATCTGATGGTGAGCCTCTCTGAGTATAGGTAAAGGCATGGCAGACATATTGCCTGCTACTTATGGCAGAGACGTGTAAAATTTAAATTATATCTCTAAGAACAAAAATATTATATTTTATGAGGTTTATTAAGGATCATTAGAAATCAAGGAATAAAGAGGATACAAAATAAAAACCACGTGCCCATGGCTGGTTAGCCATTTTCAGCTATCCCCATTCACCACCATCACTGCTGATGCTACATCATTCAAGAAAAGAGAGCACGTGGGAGGCGTTACTGCCAGTTAAATACCAATCATGATCTCACCAATGTGGAGATGCAGGAGAGATTATGGGGAATTCTGGGAAATACCAAGGACTTCTGGGGAATGAAGTCTAGGGTTCAAAAATCTCCATTTATACAGATGCCAGAGAGAATCAAAGTATTCAGTAATGATGGCAATGCTATTTAGCTGTTTATAGTGCCTTAAGGTCTGCCAGACCCTTTAAACTTTGCCCTCTTATTTGATCTTTACAAAAATCCCATGAGGGAGGCAGTGCAAGTATTTTCTTTTTATGAATGAAGAAGATGAATCTCAGAGACTTGAGATGAGCATCACTCCTCATCCTAAATTCAGCTTTCTTCCCGCCACACCAGGCTGCCTTGCTCTACAGGTTGTCTTCTGCTTTAGTCGTTTAAACCTCTCCCAAGGCTTTTGGAATGACCTATCTTTGAGGACCCCATTATTATTATTTTTTTAAAACCCTTACCTTCCATCTTGGAGTCAATACTGTGTATTGGCTCCAAGGCAGAAGAGTGGTAAGGGCTAGGCAATGGGGGTCAAGTGACTTGCCCAGAGTCACACAGCTGGGAAGTGTCTGAGGCCAGATTTGAACCTAGGACCTCCCATCTCTAGGACTGGCTCTCAATCCACTGAGCTACCCAGCTGCCCCCTGAGGACCCCATTATTATTCTATTCCACTTCGCTTATTCTATTGATGTATTATTGTCTGAGAGTGATATATTGTTATCGATATGTTATAGTGAGTATATTGATGTATTATCTGAGGCAACGGAGTATAGCCTCTATCTACCATTATACCTACTACATCAGTGGAAATGATATGAAAGATGGTCATCTGCTTAACTGTTGTAGCCCAAGGACCATGGCAGAGTGTGGGACATAGCTGTTGTTCAGTTATTTGCAGTCATACCTAACTCTTTGTGACTCCATTTGGGGTTTTCTTGGCAAGGATAGGAGAGGGCTATGCCACTTTCTTCTCCAGCTCATTTGACACAAGAGGAAACTGAGGCAAATAGGGTTGGATGATTTGCCTGGAGTCACACGGCTAATAAGTGTCTGAGGCCAGATTTGAATTCAGGAAGATGAATCTCTCTGAGTCGAGGTCCAGCACTCGATTCACTGAACTACCTATGTGATTCCACTCACTCACTCCCTCCTTCAGAATTGTGGGACTTTGGGAAAGTCACTTAAACTGTCGTCCAAAGTGCTCTGACTTTTCTTGTTGGCTCCTCATTTGGCACTTGTTCATTTATTGCCTTGTATTATGCCAGGGCCAGTCTCGTGTCCCTAGTTCAATTGCAAATTCCTTGTATTGCAGGGACTGTCTCTTAATTTTTTTCTCCCCTAAGGGTCCTAGCACAGTCCTAACCCTAGAGAATTAGAGTTCATATCTTTTGCAGGCATTCACAGGGAATGTCCAAAGCCTTCTGGGGGAATCATTCACCCCATCTTATAATGAATAAGAGAATCTGCATTATCTTTATCATCTGTAACACTGTTTTCATATGACCTTTCTTTCAAGGTAGCTCAGTCTATTTCATATTGACTTATTCTCATTTCTTTCCTGGGAGGCTGGAGAGGACCAACCATCACTATCCCTATTTGACTGAGGGAGAAGCTGAGGCCTGGGCACATTGAGCATCATAGACCTTAAGGCCCTCTAGTCCAACCTTTTCACTTTACAGACAAGGAAACTGAGGCCCAACAAGGCTAACTGTTTTGTGGAAATTCTTAGTAAAGGAAAACTTGTTCAATGAATGATAGATGAGAGAAGAAAATGGCACCCAAGGAGGGCACTTAGAAGGCATTACAGGCTTTACTCACTTGAATGTTGGGTTTTTGCGCTGGGCTTCTTCTAGAACAACAAGGAGGACTGATCCCTTTTTCACGCTGACTGTCTCTGTTTCATTGAAGATCAGTTCCACCCCCCTCAGTTGGTTATTGATTGTGTAAGTCACTGTGATATTTGAAGCCAAAGTCGAGACAGGGCTAGAGTTCCTAGGGAGGCTTTGTCTCACCTCTTGATCTGTAGAGTAAGGAGTTAGGCTTTGTAAGACTGTGGGGTTTCTGTGTGCAGAGGCTATACTTTACTGGCATCGAGAACTTTTTCAAAATCATTTTAAGAGGCAGGGAAGGGCCTGGGTAGACCTTCTGAGTTATTCCAATGAAGAGTCACAAGTTAAGCTATTGCTTTTATTCTTTTTTTTTTTAAATTTATTTAATTAGTCAATTTAGAACATTATTCCTTGGTTATAAGACTCATGTTCTTTCCCTACCCTCCTCCCAACCCCCTCCTGTGGCCAACAAGCAATTCCACTGGTTTTACATGTGTCCTAGATCAAAACCTATTTCCATATTATTGATAGTTGCACTAGGGTGATCGATTCGAGTCTACATCTCCGATCATAGCCCCCTCAACCCATGTGATCAATCTTGCTTTTATTCTTGCTAAGACAGAAAGTCTGGTAGAAGCTCCTTTGATTCCCCCCCCCCCCCCCTGTTTTTATTTTTTAAAGAATGTTCAAATTGGGTGTGAGATCTTGTGCCCTTTTATTATATTTTATAAACATAATTAGATCTTTCTTAGAGGACTCTAGTAGTGCATCTATAAATCAAAGAGTCATCTCAATAGTGTAGAAAAACTCAGCTATGGAGTTTCAGGACAAATTGAAGGGGTGTGGGGGCCCAGGGCTGGAGGCATCCAGAATGTTCTGACAGCGATGCTGTGGCTACTTAGAGCTTGAAAAGCTTGAAAAACTACGGGAAACTTGGACTAGGAAGATAACTTGGGCTCTGAAGATTGTTTGGGTTAGAAGAAACTTGCCTTATGCTAGTCCTTGGTTTCTGCCCCTTTTGTACTGGTGAGACAGTAGGTGCTGATTCTTGAATGAGGAGGTACCTTGGTTTTTCAGCTGCAGGGACATGTTGCTAAGTGTGCAACCACAAGGAATCTCAATAGGAAGGGAGGGTGTAGATGGAGGTAACTGCCTTTTATATTATTAAGGATGGACAAATAAGCCATTTCATTAGACTGTGAGCTCCTTGAGAGCTGGAACTGGTTTTTTTTCCTTTTTCTTTAAAAAAAATCTCTCTTTGTAGATCAGAGCTTAGCACAGTGCCTGGCATTTAGCTGACTGACTATTTGACTTGATATCTGTGGGGGAGCTCCCTAGTCTTGTTTTGAAAGACCCTGGATCTTGAAAAGGATGCTTACCAGTAGAACAGGCAACGTAGGGCACATCTAAATAAGTTTTGCCATACAGGGAAGGAAGGATCTGGGCAATGGACATGGGGTTATCAAATCTATTTTGCTCAATCTCCTTGAGCACTGTTTCCATAGTCTTCCTGCAGTTCCACTTCTCTCCAGGTTGCACAGAGAGGGCCTGAGAAAGGAAGAAAAATATTGTAGAGTCAATATGGAGCACTAATAGGTCATTTGTAAGGGAGGAGATTGTTTGAGTCAATCAATTACTCCACTCTATTGAAAATAACTTACAAAGGTAGATGGTTCAGTGGCTTGGAGATGGGAGGTCCTGGGTTCAAGTCTTGCTAAGGCACTTCTTAGCTGTGTTATCCTGGACAAGTCACTTAACCCCCATTGCCTGGCCCTTACCACTTTTCTGCCTTAGAACCAGGACTTAGTATTGACTCTAAGGCAGAAGGTGAGGGTTTAAAAGAATAAAGTAACTTACAAGAAACTTTAGCCATTACACCTTTATCTGCTATCTGCTATCTGCTAAGAAAAACTCTATTAAATCAAGAAGCACTTGTATTGATCTACCGAATGCCTTATCACAACCTGTGGATCTTCCACAAATTGGCAAGCCAGATCATGTCCCAGCTTTGCAGTCAGTCTAGGAGTTCCAGGTGAGCCCCTGAGAAGGAATTGTTTGCGGACTGTGATGGGGAAAAGGACCCGAGTCTCTGCTTCCCTGCCTCCTTGAGCACAGCACGACCTTCTGAACTTTGGGGACTGGACTATTTGGGCTTCTCATTGGGGTTTGAGGATGAATTAGGCTCCCTGGAGAAAGGCAGCATCAGAGCCTTAGAGAAAGCTTCACTCTTTATCCATGGAAAGCTTCATGGGGACTCCACGGAGAGGGGAAAGGACTGCCCACATGTGCTCTTCAAGTCGGAGCCCAACTGTCTCTGGACTGTATGTTTCTTTGTCTTTGTCTCTCCCTCCCCTGTTTTCTCCACCTTCTCTTCTCTCCTCCCTTGTCTCCCTCCTCTTTCCTCTCTGTCTCTGTCACTCCCTTGCCCCCATCTCCCTGTCTCTGTGACTGTCTCTTTATCTTTGTCTCTCCCTCCCCTGTTTTCTCCACCTTCTCTTCTCTCCTCCCTTGTCTCCCTCCTCTTTCCTCTCTGTCTCTGTCACTCCCTTGTCCCCATCTCCCTGTCTCTGTGACTGTCTCTTTATCTTTGTCTCTCCCTCCCCTGTTTTCTCCACCTTCTCTTCTCTCCTCCCTTGTCTCCCTCCTCTTTCCTCTCTGTCTCTGTCACTCCCTTGCCCCCATCTCCCTGTCTCTGTGATTGTCTCTTTATCTCTGTCTCTCCCTCCCCTGTTTTCTCCACCTTCTCTTCTCTCCTCCCTTGTCTCCCTCCTCTTTCCTCTTTGTCTCTGTCTCTCTGTCACTCCCTCCCCTGTTTTCTCCACCTTCTCTTCTCTCCTCCCTTGTCTCCCTCCTCTTTCCTCTCTGTCTCTGTCACTCCCTTGTCCCCATCTCCCTGTCTCTGTGACTGTCTCTTTATCTTTGTCTCTCCCTCCCCTGTTTTCTCCACCTTCTCTTCTCTCCTCCCTTGTCTCCCTCCTCTTTCCTCTTTGTCTCTGTCTCTCTGTCACTCCCTCCCCTGTTTTCTCCACCTTCTCTTCTCTCCTCCCTTGTCTCCCTCCTCTTTCCTCTCTGTCTCTGTCACTCCCTTGCCCCCATCTCCCTGTCTCTGTGACTGTCTCTTTATCTTTGTCTCTCCCTCCCCTGTTTTCTCCACCTTCTCTTCTCTCCTCCCTTGTCTCCCTCCTCTTTCCTCTTTGTCTCTGTCTCTCTGTCACTCCCTCCCCTGTTTTCTCCACCTTCTCTTCTCTCCTCCCTTGTCTCCCTCCTCTTTCCTCTTTGTCTCTGTCTCTTTGTCACTCCCTCCCCTGTTTTCTCCACCTTCTCTTCTCTCCTCCCTTGTCTCCCTCCTCTTTCCTCTCTGTCTCTGTCACTCCCTTGCCCCCATCTCCCTGTCTCTGTGACTGTCTCTTTATCTTTGTCTCTCCCTCCCCTGTTTTCTCCACCTTCTCTTCTCTCCTCCCTTGTCTCCCTCCTCTTTCCTCTCTGTCTCTGTCACTCCCTTGCCCCCATCTCCCTGTCTCTGTGATTGTCTCTTTATCTCTGTCTCTCCCTCCCCTGTTTTTTCCACCTTCTCTTCTCTCCTCCCTTGTCTCCCTCCTCTTTCCTCTTTGTCTCTGTCTCTCTGTCACTCCCTCCCCTGTTTTCTCCACCTTCTCTTCTCTCCTCCCTTGTCTCCCTCCTCTTTCCTCTCTGTCTCTGTCTCTCTGTCTCTGTCTCCACACTGTGCTCATGCCCATATCTAAATCTGCTTCCAACAAACTGATGACCAACCTTGGCTCCGAGGCTACGGGCTGATCCTTTGGGTGGGTCTTTCCCCCCAGTAACTAGCTAATATAACAGCAAACATTCACGTAGCACTTTAAGAACAGCAAAGCACTTTTACGTATGTTACCCCAGTTGATCCTCACAACAATCCTTGGAGGGCGATTCTATTATTATCTCATTTTATATATGGGGAAACCGCCCGGGGTCGTATCGTCTGCAAGTATGTCAGGCAGGATTCACACACGGGTCTCTTTCCATCATGCCACCCAGCAGGCATCTGAATGAACACAGCTAGCTGGCCCTCCTCCGTTGGTGTCTTTGACCTCACATTTCTACTTCGAAATCTCATTACGGATCAGGCCTGGTCTTGGCAAATGAGTCTTCCTTCTGCCATAGGATTCAGGGCATTCCGTTGAGTCCGCCTAGACCCTAATGATTCCCTTCTCCTATATTACCTACCCACGTGATGTTGGGGAAGTCGTGTAACCCCTCTGGGCCTTGGTTTCCCTATCTGTAAAATGGGGAGGTTGGACCCGATGATCTCTGAGATCCCGTCCAGCTCTAAGCATAGGCTCCCATGACCCTAAGCCTCGGACTGCCAACTGCTTCCTATCAGAACGGTGATAACTACAGAACAAGAGAACGGGCTGTGTCACCAAAGCCCTGAAAAAAGAAAGGCCAAGACCTTGGTTATCAGTGTTTGAATTAGAGCCTGCCTTTTATTAGAAAGTGCCGGGACTCATAGGAATGTATAGGGCAGGTGATGAAGCTTCAAATACAAGAGAACCGATACCAGGAATGATGGGAACATTTCCTGCCTGGTCTAAAGGGGAAGAACGGTCACTAGAGGTTAGCAAAAAATTAAATCTGCATCATAGGCGTGCTTATGGCACATTGGCCTCTTCTGTAAAATGAGGAGGTTGAATTAGATGGCCTGGGGTTTCCTTAAAGCTATAGATCTAGAAATCTACAATCCAGCAGTGTCCAGGATTTCCTGGAGGAGCTGTTAAACCTTTTCTTTTCTCTTTTTAAACCCTCACCTTCCATCTTGGAATCAATCTGGTGTATTGGTTCCAAGGCAGAAGAGTGGTAAAGGCTAGGCAATGGGGGTCAAGTGACTTGCCCAGGGCCACACAGCTAGAAAGTGTCTGAGGCCAGATTTGAACCCAGGACCTCCCATCTCCAGGCCTGGCTCTCCATCCACTGAGCCACCCAGCTGCTCCTTGAGTCAATTTATTTTTTTCAAACCCCTGCCTTCTGCCTTAGAATCAAGACTGTGTATTGGTTCCAAGGTAGAAGAGTGGTAAGGGCTAGGCAATGGAGGTTAAGTGACTTGCCCAGGGTCACCCAGCTGGGAAGTGTCTGAGGACAGATTTAAACCCAGGACCTCCCATCTCTAGGACTGGCTCTCCATCCACTGAGCTACCCAGCTGCTCCCTAAACCTTTTCTGATAATGAATGAGAATTGAATTTTTATTATCTTTATAATTTAAAACTTAGATTTTTTTTTTGTATAATCTTCCTTTCAAGGAATCTCCAACTACATCCCATAGAGTCATCATTCTTATCCTGTGAGGTTGGGAAGGATCCACCATCATTACTCCCATTTGACCAACAGAGAAATAGAGTCAAACACCTTAATGATCACAGGTTCATTGAGATAGGGTTGGAGGCTGTCTCATCCGATCCCCTTATTTTACAGAGGAGGAGATGGAGGCCCATGAAAATGAGGTGACTTGCTCAAGGTCATACAGATATTTTCATGGGCTGGCTTTGAGGCTCAGAATTCTTATCAGAGAGCCAGAACTTTTTACACTGTGCCACACGGCCTCCCCACAGAGGAGATATAATGAAGGAATTTGGTGGGTATCACACAGTTAGACATTATTGGAGTCATGATGAAAAATTTCCCAGCTGCCCATTTCCAAATGCTGGGTTTTCCCCAGTGGTCCTTTATTGGTTACCTGCATGGCTAAGCCTGTGCTGTAGGATCCCCCAATGAGGCCATTGTCTTCAATTCTGCCACTGATGTGCTTTACCATCTTTGTTAATACTTGACCAAATAACTGATTGTATTCATCCTCCGGGTCTTCAGGAATCTTATTGCTAACACAAGTCAAGGCCAGGGTCGCCATGGCTCCAGTATCTGCAGAGCATACGACATGCAGATTGCTAGTCACATGAATGCTCTCCCATCTCCTCTCTCTTCCCTTCTTCTACCCCTTCCCAATGCCTGTGCTCCCTCCCTCCCTCCCTCCCTCCCTTCCTTCCTTCCTTCCTTCCTTCCTTCCTTCCTTCCTTCCTTCTTTCCTTCCTTCCTTCCTTCCTTCCTTCCTTCCTTCCTTCCTTCCTTCCTTCCTTCCTTCCTTCCTTCCTTCCTTCCTTCCTTCCTTCCTTCCTTCCTTCCTTCCTTCCTTCCTTCCTTCCTTCCTTCCTTCCTTCCTTCCTTCCTTCCTTCCTTCCTTCCTTCCTTCCTTCCTCCAAATGAATACTCATTGTATTGGTTCCAAGGCAGAAGAGTGGTAAGGGCTAGGCAATGGGGGACTTGCCCAGGGTCACACAACTGGGAAGTGTGTGAAGACAGATTTGAACCCAGGACCTCCCATCTCTAGGCCTGACTCTCAATCTACTGAGCTACTCAGCTGCCCCTTCCTATTATCTTTCAACACGCCTAAGGCTCCCCATCATTAAAAACCATCCTTAGACGCTATTCTTCTGTCTTCTCAAGCTATGTCTTAATTCCTAACTATGGATATTCTGACTCCCAGATCTAAATACTCAGCCCTAGTGTTTCCCCTGAGTTTTGGTCCTATAACACTATCTGGAGAGCGAGCGTTTCAATCTGGATGTTTCAAAGGTCTTTCAAACTTGTGTCAAAAATAGAATTCTTTATCTGTAAAGGTAGCTAAATGATGCAGAGGATAGAGTGCTAGGCCTGGAATCAGGAAGACCTGAATTCAGATCTCACCTCAGACACTTACCAGCTTAGGACAAGTCATTTAACCTCTGTTTTTGTCTCGATTTCCTCAACTGTAAATGGGTATTATAATAACATTTATCTCCTGGGGTTATTGTGAGGATCCACTGAGATAATATTTGTAAAGCACATAGAAAGTGCTTAATAAAAGATATTACTCTTGCCAAACTCATCTTTCTTCTAGGCTTTCTTATTTCTGTCAAAGGTCCCACCACTCTTCTAGTCTCCCAGGTTTAAAGCCTTTGCATTTTCCTCATTCCCTTACACTCACCTCACATATTTAATCAGTTGACAAGACTCTTTCTGTCTCTGCAATATCATTCTTATTTACCTCCTTCTCCCTTTCTAGTTACCATGTTAATTCAGGGCCTCATTGCTTCTCCCCTAAACTATTGTGATAGCCTATTTGCTCCTTCTCTCAAGTCTCTTCCTACTCCCTTCCATCATCCATTCAGCTGTCAAAGCTGCTTTCCTTAAGCATCAATCTGACTTTTACTTTTCTCTGTAATACACACTAGTGCTGTGATGATGAACTTATGGCACGTGTGCCAGAGATGGCATGCAGAGACCTCTCTGTAGGCAGGCACAGGCCCCTGACTTGGTCAGCTTGGAGCCTGGAACCACCTGGAAGGCATTCTAGCCTTCCTCTACTGTCTCAGGGTATGAGCGAGGCTGCCCTCAATGACTCCAGGGGTTGATCATGACTAGCCTGCTGTGCACAGCTGTGGCACCCTGCCTTTGATGCTGCAAAGGCAGGGGTGGGTGGGGCACTGCATGCAGTCAGGGAGTGAGACAAGCATTTGGGGGCAGGGCATAATATGGGCAGTCTGGGGGGTGGGTGGGGTAAGGCATGGGGTCCTCAAAAGATTTGTCATCACTGCAGTAGTGGCTTCCTGTTGCCTCTAGGATCAAATAGAAACCTCTCTGTTTAGCCTTTAAAGACCATCACAGCCTTGCACCCAACTTATTTCTATAGCCACATTATAGATTATTCTCTTTTCAACACTCTGGGATCTGGTTAAAAATCTTCCCTGGAACTGATACTTAGTATCAATTCTAAGACAAAATATAAGTTGGTTGTTTTAAAAAATCCCTAACATTCTGCCTTAGGATCAATATTATATATTGGTTCCAAGGGAGAAAAGTGGTAAGGGCTACGCAATGGGGGTTAAGTGACTTGTCCAGGGTCACATACCTAGGAAGTGTCTAAGGCCAGATTTGAACCCAGGACCTCCCATCTCTAGGCCTGACTGTCAATGTGTTGAGTCACTTATCTCCTCCCAAGGTAAGGGTTTTTAAGGAAGAAAAGAAAAGTACTTGTTGAATTGACACAAATGAAGTAAATTTTAAGAGGCCAAATAAATATCATTTGTCATTATTTTTGCTGGTATTTTTCTTTACTTTGGACTCTCAAATTGCTTTTTACTTAGCTTTTTTTTCATTGATTCCTCTTACATTTATTCTACAAATATATGAATACATAGCAACTTCCTCTATTTGAACAAAAGCCTTTTTAGAATAGGGATTGTTTCATTTTCTCTCTTTGTATATCTAATACCTATCTAATGTATAAGTGGAATTTTGAACCTTTGGACTTCATCCCCCAGAAGTCCTTCAGTATTTCCCAGAATTCCTCTCCTCTCTCCACCACTTTCTGTGGCCACATTTGTTTTTAAGTTTGCTGTAACTCCTCCCTCGTGCTCTTTTTCTTTTGGCCAGGCTGGGTTCAGGTAGTTCTTTTACTTTAGTTATTATTAATAAACCTTAATAAAATATAATAGTTATGGAATATTAATTAAAAAACCCACATTAGGTACTGTGTACAGTGCAGGGATTGAAGAGATTCTTGCGAATGAATGACTTCATTTGCTCCTAGTTAGGAATAATCCTCTCTGGTGGCCCCACATCCAATGCTTTGGACGTGCTCCTGTGTATTACCTCTTTGCCACCAGATGATGCTCTGCTCCTCCTCTGCTCTCATCTCTGGGTTGCTACTTACCTTTGGTTTCCAGATTTGCCATTTACTATATTTTCTCCTAGCCCACTTCCAGCTCAGAAGGGTTTGGAGCAGCTCCTCACTCACCCATGTTGAAGGGGGAAACATTGGCTAGCAACATCTTGGAAAGTCTGACAGCTAGTTCCAAGGTCCCCTCTTGATTCTCTTGGCACAGAGCCAAGAGTCCCAGGCTGGGTCCGTAGAAGACTGAATGTGGGTCTTGTGGACCTGGAAAATCAATTGGGACATGAGTATGGCCAGATTGGATCAGTGGGATTGTTCTGGGAATGGAGAAAGAGAAAATATGTTCATGTGGGATTGCCAGAAAGTTTCTCTATGAAGGAGAGTTGTGGGTAATGGGTAGATTCCTTCAGTAAAGGAAAGGAGCCAAAGAGATGGAGCATCATTGTCCATGATGCCGCCTCCTCCAGTGAATCAATGCCTCCTCATCTCCTTTCATTTGATCGGTAAGGAGATGGCGAGCCAGAGCTGATTGCCCTGCCTATAGTCACACAGCTAATAAGTGCCCAAAGCAGGATTTGTATTCCATCTCCAGGGCTTTATATCCCTAGATGCCTCCACCTTTCTATGAAGGAGCAGACTTGTAGACGAACCTCACATCACCTGGTAGGATTTGTAACCATCTCCAGAAAGAACAGGGAGAAAGAATTGGTGGCCATAGTCTCCTCTTTCCTCACCCGCTTCTCTGTCCCCTTCTTCTCTGGGGTTAGAGTTTGGGGAGAAGGTCTAGATCATTTCCTCCCCCTCTCCCTTCTGCTCCCCTCTTACTTGAAGATGACCAATTCTCCATTTTCTTTTTCAGCACCAAGACTCTGTTCCCAGGATTTTGGCAGGATGAGGCGAGAGCCATGACGTTGAGGGCCAGCTGGCCAGTGGTAAGATCTGCAAGGGGGGCAGGAGCAGGAAGTCACCCTTTGATTCAGGCATGAAAGCCTCTTGGCCAAGGGAAAATTGCTCACTTTTACTTTATCCAGATAACTTTTATTTTCTGAAAGTAACTCAGTTTGTGAAATGGCTTTCCTTAGGAGAAAAAGAAAAAGAACTAGACTGGCTTTGCCATTGAGAAGATGTATTCAAGCAACAAATTAGTGAAGGACCAGGAAGGGTTTTCCCATGGATCATAGTTCTACAGCTAGGAGGGACCTCAGAGGCCATGAGCTCCGAGCCTCATTTTACTGATGAGGAGGTTGAATGACTTGCACAAGGTCACACAGGTAGGAAGCATCAGAGTTGGGTTTTGAATCCAGGCATCCTGGCTCTTTCTACTTGGTCATGAGACTGCCTGGAAGAGATCCTAGAGTTATTCTGCATAGTCTGGAGGGCAGAGGTAGAAGCAGGGGGTGATGGAGTTTGTTTCCTTAGGGGAGAGAATTTACTACTATTGAGAACTGTCTGAAAATGGAATGGGAGAGCTTGTACAAAGCAGTGATTTGATTTCACCAGAGGTATTCAGGCAGAAGCTTTGTGATGATTTGTGAGGTGTGCCTTGTAGTGAGACAGTGTAGCACTGATGGGTTTGGAATTCAAGTTTGAACCTAAAATAGAGCTGAGCAGAGGAATTGCTCCCATTTTGCAGGACCCTGGGGTTTACCAAAGGGCTTTCTTCACAGTTGACCTAAGAGGTTGGGAATTTTATTTTATTTTATTTTATTTTTAAACTCCTGCCTGCCATCTTGGAATCAAGACTGTGTATTGGTTCCAAGGTAGAAGAGTGGTAAGGACTAGGCAATGGGGGTCAAGTGACTTGCCCAGGGTCACCCAGCTGGGAAGTGTCTGAGGCCAGATTTGAACCTAGGACCTCCCATCTCTAGGCCTGGCTCTCCATCCACTGAGCTACCCAGCTGCCCCCAAAGGTTGGGAATTTTGAAAGAGTGTCACTGAGCTTGCCAATGTGTGTTACCTTCTGGGTCGGTGGACAAGATCATATGAGTGAGGAGCCTCTGGGCCTCTGCATTGTGGCCCCCAACCAGGTTCATGGCAATCAGGATGCTGGGATTGGGAAAGGATGATGGAGTCACGGAGCTCTCCATGATATCCTGGAGGTCTTCCACCAAAGCTTGCTTTTCTGGGGGAACAGCTAAGAACCAGAAAGCAGTTGCTCAAGCATCTACTTATTCTTCTTCCCAGAGAAACATTTTACCCAGGATAATGTTATCGTAAGATCATAGATTTAGAACCCAAAGGGACCCGAGAGGCCATCTCCTCCGACTCCTTCATTTTACAGATGAAGAGATGGAATCCCAGAGACATCAAATGACTTGCCCAGGGTCACACATGTAGTAAGAGGGATTAAAGTTCAATTTATTTAGCTTCAAATCCAGCACATTTCCCCAAGATATTTACTTTGAAAATCTTAGAGAATCAGCAAACTGAGATAATTAATAGCTTCAGTAAAGTAGAAGGACACAAAATAAACTTTAAAAAATCACGAGGGGGAAGACACTAACACACGCAGAACAAATACAGAACTCACACTTAGCAGCCACTTCCCAGGCAAGAGCTATTTCTCATCTCTTCTCCCCCTCTCGCCCCAATTTTCAAATGGAAGATGACCACACTCACAGCATTCACTCCTTGGGAAGGCGGAGGCCCCCCTCATAGCCCAGCAGAGGCTCAAGACAGGGATTGCCAACAGGATCATCTTTCTTGCTCTTCTGCTGGGACTCTTGGACCACAAGACCATCTCACTCCTTCTTTGTTTCTGCAAAAGTGGCCCTTGCCTCCTTCCCTCGCCTTGTTCCCTACCTATTCCTTTGTTCGTGTACGCTGACCTTCAACCTCTTCCATTCACTGGACGTTCTTTTCTCGGGTCCTTATCAATGTTTACCTTCTCCAGACCCTCCAAGGCGACTTTCTGGCAGCTTATCCTGGGAAGGAAGCATCTGGGCAATAGACATCGCGTCTTTAGGAGACTCTCCAGAGTTGGTAATGATGATAATACTAACAACAGCAATTGACAAATGGTCAAAGGATATGAACAAGCAGCTTTCAGATGAAGAAATCAAAGTCATCCATAATTATGTGAAAAAAGGTTCTAAATCATTATTTTTTCTTAAAATTTATTTTTTCATAAAATCCCCCACTTTACGTCTTAGAATCAAAACTGTGTATTGGATCTAAGGCAGAAGAGTAGTAAGGACTAGGCAGTGGGGGTCAAGTGACTTGCCCAGGGTCACCCAGCTGGGAAGTGTCTGAGACCAGATTTGAACCCAGCACCTCCCCTCTTTAGATTTGGCTCTCCATCCACTGAGTCACCCAGCTGCCTCTTCTTTATGATAGGGAATGCTCTCCACCTGCAGAGAAAGAACTGTTGGAGACATCTTTTGCATCAGTGTAATTATGGTTTTATTTTAGGGTTTTGGTTATGTATGAGTTTGCTCTTACCACAGTGATCAATATGGAAGTGTTTTGCATGACAATAAAATAGAATTAAAAAAAGTAATAAACGTGATGGGTTAAAAAGAATACCAGCAACAATAATAATAACCACGAACAATTCTATGGTGCTTTAAGGTTTGTAAAATGCTTTACTTTTGTTGTCTTATTTGATCCTCACAATAACACTGTGAGGCAAGTGCTATTACCCCCATTTCATATATGAGGAAACTGAGGCCAAGAGAGGTTAAGTGATTTGCCCTGGAACACACAGTGTTTACGAATTTGAACTGAGGTCTTCTAGCATCTAAATCCACTATTCTAGTCACTGCAAAATCTAGTTGCCTAATAATATTAACCTCACAATAATGACAGCCATAATAATAGCCATAACCTAATAGTAACACAGGGCACCTAGGGAGTTTAGTGGATAGTGGCTGGCCTTAAGTCAGGAAGTCATATTCCTGTGTTAAAATCTGGCCCCAGATATTTATTAACTGGGTGAATGTGGGCAAGTCATTTAACCCTATTTGTCTCAATTTTTTCATTTGTAAAAATGGGCTGGAGAAGGAAATGTCAGAGCACCCCAGTATCTTTGCCAAGAAAACCCCAGTTATCAAGTTAGACACAGGTGAAAAATGCCCCAAACAATGATAATAATGAGTATAATGGCATTTGGGGACAGGTAGGTAGTGCAGTAGATAGAACATTGGAAAGGGTGTCAGAAAGATCTGAATTCAAATCTGACCTTAAATATTTACTAGCTTAATGACCCTGGGCAAGTCACTTTAAACTATTTGACTCTGCCCCATATCTGTAAAATGTGGACACTCTGAAGAAGGGAATAGCAAACCATTCTAGTGTCTTTGCCATGAAGGCTCCACGGACAAAAGCCATGGTGTCATGTAGAGTCAGACATGATTGAATGAGTGAAGAGCAAGAACAATACAAATAGCAATTACCTCAGCATATCCTTTGAAATTCAACAAATAAACTACATGGGAGATGGACTACTAATCCAGAGAAAACCATTGCTCACCATCACCAAGATATCGTATTGATTCATTACCATTAATTTATTTTTTTTAACAAACTCTGTTTTAGAAGAATGGTAAGGCAAGGCAGAAGAGTGGTAAGAACTAGGCAATGGGGGTTAAGTGACTTGCCCAAGGTCACACAGCTAGGAAGTGTCTGAGGCCAGGTTTGGACCCAACACCTCCTGTCTCTATCCAATGAGCCACCTAGCTGTCCCCATTGATCACAATTTAAGAGTTACGTTTTGATAGCTGCTGCCACGTTCAATATTCATACTCTCTAAGCTATGTCGAATGAAAAGCCTTCAAGATGCAGAACTAAAAAAGAAGTCAAAACCACAAGGGAAGCGTTCCATTTGGTCCTCTTGCCTCCTGCTGGAGTCTGGAGGATACTTCCATTGAGCCTGTCGAGGGAGGGAGTACATCCCGCCATTTTATTCCATGACAATAAGCTGGGATTTTTTATTTCTTGGTCAGACGCCTTTTATGTCTGACCAAGCTCCAAGTCTCCATCAATCGACTTCTTGGCTGCCTCCTGTCTTTGCCCTGGGGAGCTCTGCTGCTTAATTAGTTTGGTCTCCTGCCCTGTAAGTGGCAGCTAGCCTGGCAGTTGGTGGGTATAGCTAGCCCCCGTCTATGTCTCCAGCTGGGCTAGAAGCAGGAATGGTGGCTGGCGAAGTTGTGACACTCTCAGGGCTACTGGGCTTATCTGACTACTGGGGGTATTTGGTCAGCAGTTGATGGTAGTAATGTGTCATTAATAATCAATTACCCTAAAAACTACATTTCCCAGGAGCCCTCTGACTTCCTGTCACTGTGTGGTAATTTACATAGAGAGATGTATTGAGTGAGGTTGCTGGTCTCATCCTCTCGGCTTCCTGGGTTGCAACCATGGTTGTGGGTGAGCGGGGTTTTTGAACAGATAGATTAGCCATGGGCACGTGGTTTTATTTTGTTACCTTTTATTCCTTTATTTCTAATGATCATTAATAAATCTCTTAAAATATAATATTTTTATTATTTGAGATTAAATTTAACTTTTGCAGTAATGAGGAAAGTGAATCCCTTCTCCATAATGATTTCTGTCTTCATTGATGCCTTCTATTGGGGACTGAACTCGAAGCAGGTCTGGTGGTTTGGGGGACACAATTATTTCCAAGACTCTTGTGTTCAAGGTCTTAGTCCCATGTTGGTGAACCTATGGCATACGTGCTTGAGTGTGCCGGAGGGGGCTGCTCTCTTCCCCCTCTCCATGTGGGCCTGAGGACATTTCTCCCATCACCCATCCCTCTTTCTAGCAGCCCAATGGGAGCACTTCCTCCCTCCCCTGTCTGGGGTAAGGCAGGGGGCTCATATGCAGCATGAGGGTTGCAGTTTAGGAACTCCATCTCTAAAAGGTCTGTCATCACTGTCTTAGTCTATTTCCAACAAGATCTGAGAGAAGATGGCCATCAAGGTGGCAGTAGTGGCTTGACCTGCCTGGAGCACTTGAGCTCCTTGAGCTGCCTCATTCTTTTTTTCCCTAAACCCTTATCTTCCTTCTTGGAGTCAATTCAGTGTATCGGTTCCAAGGCAGAAGAGTGGTAAGGGCTAGGCAATGGGGGTTAAGTGACTTGCCCAGGGTCACCTAGCTGGGAAGTGTCTGAGGCCACACTACCTCATTTTTAAGTTTCACAACAATCTCTTGGGATTGCTTTAAGAGTTATTGTCCCCACTTTATAGAGGGAGAACCTGAATTTCAGAGAAGACAAGTGACTTGCTTGTAGTCACAAAGCCATGATGTCTAAGTCAAGTAAGGCGATTCTAATGAGGCATACATAGCATTTACTATACTGGGAATAAACTTGGCTATTAATCACTCTTGATCTCATGGACTTCAAGAAGGCCATTTTCTGGGGTCATGAGCTTTTTGGATGCATCTGGGAGCTACAGCAGTCGGAGTACTTCAGGGGAAAGGCAGAGAAGAATGGGATCTTCTTTCCTCCTCTCTCAGGCGGTGTCCTCCTGAACTTGAGGACCTGAGCCTGCTGCTGTGGCTGTGTGTGTCCCTTAGCAGCCATGAGGGGGATTGGAGGGACCAAAGACAAACCATCTGCTTCACAATTTTCCTGTGAGCCATTCCTGATGCTGGTCAATTGTGACCAATGAATTCTAGGTGTTTGCAAGGTCTTTCAACATTGAGACAGAAACATTTAAACAACACCTGGGTAAACTACAACAGAAAAACGGCAGCGATAAGCAACAGGGACAGGTTGCCCAACTAGGCTTCCCAGAAAACCAATTTGTCATTTGATCTCTTGAAAAAAAAGCGACCAAACAAAAACCCTTCTAATAGCTTCCATTCATCAGAATGTATACAAGCGATAATGAAGTTCAAAAGACATTTCCAAGAAGCATTTGAAATTCACTTACTGAGTGATCTGAGACAAAAGCAAGGTCAATATGAGCTAGTAATAAAGTAAGTCAATATAAAGTCTATTCTAAGATCAACTTCTGGCTTAGTCACGCATTCATAGTCCCTTGACTTCCCCCAGCCTCAGTTTCCTCATCTGTAAAATGGGGACATAGTAATTGCATCTATATTACAAGATCATTGTGAGCATCAAGTGAGACAATACACAAAGTGCTTTGCAAACCTTGAAATACTATATAATTGTTAGTTATCAATATTGTTAGTATTGCTATTTCTCCAAGTATAGTGTCATATCATCTGCAAAGAGTGATCATTTGGTTTCCTTGTTGCTTATGATTATTCCTTCCGTTTCTATTCCTTGTCTTATTGCTATAGCCAGCATTTCTTGTAGAATATCGAATAACTGTGGTGATAATGGACATCCTTACTTTGCCCCTGACATTGTTGAAAAGACTTCTAGTTTATCCCTATTACACATAATGCTTACACTTGGTTTTATTTATCTATTTATCTATTCATTTATTCATTCATTCATTTATTTATTCATTCATTCATTTATTTATTCATTCATTCATTCATTCATTTATCTATCTATCTATTTATTTATTTGTTTGTTTATTCATTCATTCATCCATCCATTTATTTATTTATTTGTTTGCTTATTTATTTATTATGAGCCCCTTCCCTTCCCTCTTAGAATCAATACTGTGTATTGGTTCTAAGGCAGAGGAGTATTAAGGGCTAGGCAATGGGGGTTAAGTGACTTGCCCAGGGTCATCCAGCTAGGAAGTGTTTGAGGCCAGATTTTACCCATGACCTCCTGTCTCTGGGCCTGGTTCTCAACCGACTGAGCCACCCAGCTGCCCTCTTACACTTGGTTTTAGATAGAAACTATTTACCATTTTAAGACAAGTTTCATTTATTCCTATACTTTTTAACATTTTTAATAGGAATGGGTATTGTATTTTGTCAAAAGTCTTTTCTATCTATTGATATAATGGAATGATTTTTGTTGTTTTTTGTTATTGATACTGATCAACGATGCTGATAGTTTTCAAAATATTGAACCAGCCCGGCATTCCTGGTATAAATCCCACCTGGTCATAGTTATTATTTTTGTGATATACTGTTAATTTCCTTGTGGCATTTATTTATTCCATCATTTATTCATTCATTCATTAATTCATTTATCTATCTATCTATCTATCTATCTATCTATCTATCTATCTATCTATCTATCTATCTATCTATCTGTTCAGTTATTTATTTATTCATTCATTTATCTATCTATCTATTCATTCATCCATTCATTTATTTATTTATCCATCTATTTATTTATTTATTCACTCATTTATTTATTCATTCATGCATTTATTTATTTATTTATTCATTCATCCATTCATTCATTCATTTATTTATTTGCTTATTTATTTATTCATTAATTCTTTTATTCATTTGTTTATTTGTTTATTTATTAAACCCTTACCTTCCGTCTTGGAGTCAATACTGTGTATTGGCTCCAAGGCAGAAGAGTGCTAAGGGCTAGGCAATGGGGGTCAAGTGACTTGCCCAGGGTCACACAGCTGGGAAGTGTCTGAGGCCAGATTTGAACCCTGGCTCTCAATACACTGAGCTACCCAGCTGCCCCTATGTGGTATTTATTTAAAACATTTTGCATGAATATTATTAGGGAAAATGGTTTACATCTTTTTTTTCTCTGTTTTTGCTCTTCTTGGTTTAGGTGTCAACACAAAATTTGTGCCATTTGAGGAATTTGGTAGGACTCCCCCTTCTAAAAAAATTATTCTTTTTTTAGAAAGATATTTTATTTTCCTGATTACATGTAATAACAATTTTTAACACCCCTTTCCCCAAAGTATAAGATCCAAATTTCCTTCCTTACTGTTTACCTTTACCACTCCTAGAGATGATAAATAATTTAATCTACATTATACATGTTTTCTCATGCAAAAAATATTGGTCAGTGTTATAAAAGAGCATAATATAAAACCAAAGTCTCAAAATAAAAACATAAATAAACTAATGTCAAAAAGAGTATTCTTTGATCTGCATCCCAACTCAAACATTTCTTTCTCTGAAGGTGGATAGCATTCTTTTGTCATAATTGTCCCGGATCATTGTATTGCTGAAAGTAGTGAAGTGTTTCACAGTTGATTGTCCTCCAATATTGCTGCTACTGTGTACAGCATTCTCCTGATTCTGCTTATTTCACTCTGCATAGTTCATGGAGGTCTTCTCAGCTCTTTTTCAAATCATCCTGCTCATTGCTTTTTATAGCACAAGAGTATTCCATCACCAACATATACCATAATTTGTTCCCCAATTGGGGGTCAATTTCTAATTCTTTGCCAATTCAAAAAGAGCTGCTATAAGTACTTTTGTACAAGTAGGTCCTATCCCCCTTTAAAAAAAAAATTATCTCTTTGCTATGTCGACTCAGTTGTGGTATTACAGGATCAATGGGTGTGCACAGTTTTATAGCCCTTTGGACATAATTCCAAATTGTCCTCCACAATTTTTAGAGCAGTTCACCACTCCACAAACAATGTATTAGTGTCCCAATTGTGCCACATCCCCTCCAACATTTGTCACTTTCCTTTACTGTCATATAGGTCAATCTGTTAAGTGTGAGGTTGCTCACACTTGTTATAATTTGCATGTCTCTAATCAAGAGTGATTTTAGAACATTTTTTCCATATGATTGTTAATAGCTTTGATTTCTTCATCTGATAATTGCTTATTCATATCCTTTGACCATTTGTCAATTGGGAAATGACATTTTCTTATAAATTTGACTTAGTTTTCTGTAAATTTTAAAAATTAGACCTTTATCAGAGAAATTTGTTATAACATTTTCCCCCAGTTTGTTGTTTCCCTTATGATCTTGGTTACATTGGTTTTGTTTGTACAAAATCTTTTTAATTTAATATAATCAAAAGAATTCATTTTATATCTTGTAATACTCTCTATTTCTTGTTTGATCACAAGTTCTTCCCTTCTTCATAGATCTGCCATGTAGATTATTCTGTATTCCCCTAATTCACTTATGGACTCTTTATGTTTAAATCATATACCCATTTTGACCTTATCTTGGTATAGCATCTGAGATATTAGTCTATACCTAGTTTCAGCCATATTGTTTTCCAAAAAGTTTTTGTCAAATAGTGAGTTCTCATCCTAAAAGTTGGGGTCTTTAGGTTTATCAAACACTATTGCTAAGGTAATTTACACCTGTATTTTGTATATCTAATCTATTCCATTAGTCCACCATTCTATTTCTTAACCAGTACCATTCTGTTTTGATGTTTGTTGCTTCATAGTATAGTTTGAGATCTGGTACTACTAGACCCCTTCCTTCACATTTTTTTCACATTAATCACATTAATTACCTTGACCTTTTATTCTTCCAGATGGATATTATTATTTTTTCTAATTGTATAAAATATATTTTTTTGGCAATTTGGTTGTTATAGCACTGAATATGTAAATTGTTAGGTAGAATTTAATTTTAAAAAATATTATCTCAGCCTATCCATGAGCAGTTAATAGTTTTCCAGTTATTTATAGCTGACTTCATTTGCCTGAAAAGTGTTGTGTAATTGTGTTCATAGAATTTCTGGGTTCGTCTTGGCAAGTAGATTTCCAGATATTTTATATTGTCTAAAATTATTTTAAATGGAATTTCCTTCTCTATCTCTTGTTGCTGAATTTTGTTGTTAATATAGAGGAATGCTGATGATTTATTTATTTTGTATCCTGCAACTTTACTAAAGTTATTAATTATTTCACTAGTTTTTAAGTTGATTTTTTAGGATTCTCTAAGTAGACCATCATATCATTCACAGAGTGATAGTTTAGTTTCCTTATTGACTACTTTAATTCCTTCAATTTCTTTTTCTTCTCTAATTGCTAAAGCTAGCATCTGTAGTACAATATTAGTAATAGTGGTGATAATTGGCATCCTTTCTTCATCCCTGATCTTATCCCCTTTACAGATGATACTTGCTGATGGTTTTAGGTAGATACGCTTATCATTTTAAGGAATGACCCATTTATTCTTATGTTTTCTAGTGTTTTTATAGGAATTTTATCTAAGGCTTTTTCTGCATCTATTGAGATAACCATGTGATTTCTGTTAGTTTGGTTATTGATAGGGTAATTATGCTGACAGTTTTCCTAATGTCAAGATGACCCTCCATTCCTGGTATAGTTCCTATATGGTCATAGTGAATGGTCCTTGGGATATATTGCTGTAGTTTACTTGGTGGTATTTTATTTAAAATGAAATTGGCCTATAATTTTCTTTCTCCATTTTTGCTCTTCCTGGCTTATGTAATGGTATCATATTTGGGTCATAAAAAGAATTTAGTAGGACTCCTTCTTTGCCTGTTTTCCCAATTAGTTTATATAGTTTTGTGATTAATTGTTCTTTAAATGTTTGATAGAATTAATTTGTGAATCCTTCTGGCCCTGAGGATTTTTTCTTAGGGTGTTCATTGATGGGTTATTAAATTTTTTTCCTGAGATATGATCATTTAAGTATTTTATTTTCTCCTTTGACAACCTGGACAATTTATATTATTTTATATATTTATATATATTTATATTATTTTTGAAAATATTTCTCCATTTAACTTAGATTGTCAGATTTATTGGCATAAATTGGGCAAAATAGCTCCTAATGATTGCTTTAATTTTCTCTTCATTGGTGGTGAAATCACTCTTTTCATTTTTGATGCTGGATATGTGATTTTCTTCTTTCCTTTTTAAAAATAAAATTAATCAATGCTCTATCTGTTTTATTCCCCCCCCCCCCCCATAATACCAACTCCTAGTTCTATTTATTAGTTTGATGGTTCTCTTACTTTCAATTTTATTGATTTCTCCTTTGATTTTTGGGGCTTCCAGTTTAATGTTTACTTGGTGATTTCTAATTTGTTCTTTTTCAAGTTTTTTTTTTAAGGTTGGGTGCCCAATTCATTGATCTTCTTTCTTTCTAAGTTATTGAGATAAGCATTTAGAGATCTAAATTTTCCTCTCACTACTGCTTTGGCTGTATACCATAAATTTTGATATGTTGTCTCCCATTATCATTCTCTCTAATGAAATTGATTATTGATTATTTCTATAATTTGTTTTTTTAACCCACTCCCTTTTAAGAATTAGATTATTTAGTGTCTGGTTACTTTTTGATTTGTCTTTACATGGAGCCTTTCATTGAATTATGATGTGAGAAGGATGCATTTATTTTTTCTGATTTTCTACATTTGGTTGTGAAGTTTTTATGCCCTAATACATAGTCAGTTTTTGTGTAGGTGCCACGTACTTCCAGCTCCTATATTTTTAGAACCTTGCTGGAGTCTTTATGGGGAATCTGAGCTCACCTAAGTCCTGACACATTCTCATCTTTCCAAGGCTATATTAATAATAAATAGGTAGCATTTCTATTGCTCTTTGAACCTTGCAAAGTGCTTTACAAATATCATTTAAGGTTTATAACATCCCTGGGAGATAGGTTGTATTATTAAAACCCATTTTAAAGATAAGGAAACTGAGGCAAAGAGATGTTAAGTGACTTGTCCAGGGTCATACAGCTAGTAAATATAGAAGGCCAGATTTGATCTCAGTTCTTACTGACTTAAGAGCTCTATCTACCCTACAACCCAGTTGTCTATGTTCAACTTCTAATTGGTGACTTTGAGTGTTATATGCCACATACCTTCTTTACCTGAGATTTATGCTTATCTACTTTTCTTGCTTCCTTTTATGTGATAAGGAAAAATCATTGTCTGTTCCTTCTTGCAGTGGGGGTTGGGTAGTTCAGGTAGAACTGCTTTTTGGAGGGATCTCTACACTGGTACATGGCGTTATAAGTATAGTGCCTTGCCTATACTCACTGTGGCCAACACATGGAATTGGTTGGGGGTAGTGTGGGGGCAACAATAGGTCCAAGTGTTCAAATTCTCTAGTGTTAGTTGCTAGAAATTTTACATTGTGTGAGAATTCTGTCTTTTATCTTTTGGTATATAACTACTTTATTTATTTATTTTTTAGAATCCTTACCTTCCATCTTGGAATCAATACTGTATATTGGTTTCAAGGCAGAAGAGTGGTAAGGGCTAAGCAATGGGGATGAAGTGACTTGCCCAGGGTCACACAGCTAGGAAGTGTCTGAGGCCAGATTGGAACCTAGGACCTCCCATCTCTAGGCCTGGCTCTCCATCCACTGAGCCACCCAGCTGCCCCTTATATAACTACTTTATATTGGGCTCATAATTGTTTTCTTTTGATGTTTTGAGTTTGGCAAACTTTGGAGAAACTTTTAGAAAGTGGCTATTTGGCTATTTTGCTCTGTCTGGCAGTGTTCATAGTAGACATGGTTTATTTGGTCCTGGTGATTTCCAAGTGCCAATGACATGAGTATATAAGAAATAAAGGACCCAGTTTTATCTCTCAAATGTCTATACAACGAAGGTACTTGTAGCTTACACATCAGTATCTGCTAAATAAGATGAGGAGGGAGAAATTCTATGAAGAATTCTTCAAGACCCTTCAATTGAAATGAATTTACATGTTGAGAATTGATGACTTCCAAGAAAAAGGGCACATTCCAAAAGGAGGCTGGTAAATGAGGGTCAGTCAAAAATGAAAATGAGCAAAGACTTTTAAATGATACACATAAGTTCTAAGCCTGTGACGGATGAATATTGTTTTTGAGAGAAGAGTTGAAAGATACCAAACAGCATCACAAAAAAAGAAAATTAAAAATGTCAATAATAATAGATGGCCAACAACTGTTTATAGATATGGGTGCCATTTCTAAATTAGTTATCCATATAGAATCCTTATTAAGTTCTTAATTCCTTGTTAAGTAAGAAATAAAATTTAGGGGGCAGCTAAGTGGCTCAGTGGATTGAGAATCAGGTCCAGAGATGGGAGTTTCAAGGTTCAAATCTGGCCTCTGACACTTCCTAGCTTTGTGACCCTGGGCAAGTCACTTAACCCCCATTGCCTAGCCCTTACCACTCTTCTGCCTTGGAGTCAAGACTCTATGATGGAAGGTGAGGGTTTTTTAAAAATAAATTAAAAATAAAGGATTATGAGGACAGCTAGATGGCTATATTTCCCAGCTGGGTGACCCTGGGCAAGTCACTTAACCCCCATTGCCTAGCCCTTACCACTCTTCTGCCTTAGAACCAATATCCAATATTGATTCTAAGATGGAAGATAAGGGTTTAAAAAAATAAAAATTTAACACAATTAGAAAAAAAAAGAATAAAAACCAGAAGATATAGTATGCAATAAAACTAGCTTCTGTATTTTATTGCTGCCTCCAAAAATGGGTACTGGATAAAGGAACAGAAATAAGACAAAAATCACTACCATTTCTCACAAATATTTAACTGATGCAAAGCAATCAGCAAAATGAAGAGGTCAAAAGAGCCTAAAAATCATTTTATCAAATAAACACTTGATCTAATTGTTTAATGGAGAGTTTGGTAGCCACTGATTCCAACCATTAGTCTAGAACAAAGATTCTTATTTGGGATTTGTGAATTAAAAAGAGGTACTTGTATTTTTAATATATCTGATTTCCCTTTTGGTCTCATGATGTAGAGCAAGAACCCCATCAACTGAATCTCTGTTCTCTGATGTATAAAATGAGGAGAATGGGCTAGATTATCACAAAGTTTTCTTCTGCCAAGAAGTCCCAGGATCTTGACTTACTTTGCTTCTTTAAGCTTCATTTTCTTCATCTTCTAAATGATATTCATAAAGATTCATTGTATAAATTTCCCAGGGTTGTTATTAGGAACAATTAGGAAAGCAGAGGAAGCACGATGCACTTTTAAATACTTATACCCATGCCAGGTTTTTATTGCCTAAATTCTCTTAATGGTGGGTGGACAAAAGTTGCTTTCTTGGATCTCCAAAGGTATCTTATTAGTGGAAATGGTTAATAATACTATTTTTCCATTGAATTTTTATTGTATAAGCAGGGAGAGAGGATAAAGCTGCTTGACTTCCCACAGATGCTGAGATGAGCAAAGAGAAAGGCAAGGGGTCCCTTGTTTCCCAATGGAATCTTGGGGCAGGAGAACACATAGATGGAAATGTTGGATATCATGGTTGGGCACCTCCTCTCATGTCTCTTGTCTCAGTATTTACTCAGCTTCACCTCTAGACGATCATCTGCAGAAACGACAAAGCTCCCAGCACCTGTAGAGGAAAATGAGAGGAAACTGAGTCAGATGATCTAAAACTGGGGTCTCCAAGTCACAGAGCAATCCCATAGATATTACCCACCCAATTTTTACCCTCATGGGCCCTTACTTCTACGGGACATTTCTATTTTAAAAAATCATCTGCAGAAACAGAGCTCTGCACATTATAGAATGGATGCTCTGAGAATTTCCTGCTATTCCATCATATCTGCCACATTTTTGCTTACCTTGACTCAGTGGCTGATCATTACACAGGAGCTGCCAGTAAGTTCTGTCGTTACTGTTGGCCTCAATACCACGAACAGAAGTGACATATGGCCCCCAGTCACTTGACTCTGTTGTGAACCTGGAGTAAAGAATCACATAATCTCATGGTTGGCTGATATCTGACAGGTCATTTTGTCTAACTCATACTTGAGTAAGAATCTGCCTCTACCTGCACAATAGGGAATCCACAATTTTCTCCTGTTTTTAAATTTTAAATTTTATTTATTTAATATTTATATTATATATTAATTATTATATATTTATAGATAATCAATTATATATTAATATAATAATATTGAAATTTATATACGTTTAAGTTTTTTATTTTTTTATTTTAACCCTTACCTTCCATTTTAGAATCAATATGATATATTGGTTCTGAGGCAGAAGAGCAGTAAGAGGTAGGCAATGGGGGTTAATTGACTTGCCCAGGGTCACACAGCTGGGAAGTGTCTGGGGCCACATTTGAACCCAGGACATCCCGTCTCCGGACTTGGCTCTCAATCCACTGAGCCACCCAGCTGCCCCCAATTATTTATTGGTGTATAAGGAGTCTAGCAACCTGGGAGATTGCAGGAAAACAGAAAAGATTGCCATCTCCACTCTGCCTTTCATTCCTATGTTGTTTCACCAACTTCTTGGGTTGTTTGAATGGCCCTGGTGTAGACGGTGCTCATGTGCTTTGTCTATTCTAGTGTTGCAGCAATCTTTTAAGATTATTCCTGTTAGAGGCTTCATTTTTATTAGATCAGACAAGATTACACACTAATTGAGGCAAAAGACATATTAAACGGGATAGGAAGACAAATGAGGGAATATTTGTAAAGTGCTTTGTAGATCATGAAGCATCTTTTAAGTGTTATTATTATTTTAATTATACCACAAGAAAAATCTCTTTGTACTCTGTGCTCATATATAGAATCTATGAAAATAAATAAAAAATATCTTCTATATAACTATATTCTATATATATATAAATATATAAAATATATTCTATATAACTATAACAGAAATAAATATATAAACATATTATACAAACATATAATAAATATATTCTCATATAAATATATTACAGATTAAGATATAGACATTATAAATATGTTACACATAAACATTATCAACAAATGAATACACAAATGAACAAATACACACACACACACACACACACACACACATACACGTTAGAACAAGCTTCCAGATAGGAGCTTTGATTTTCTCTTCTCTTGTGGCCCATCTTAAGAACCTCTGTTCTAGGGAATAGCAAGTACTGACCGAAATTGGTTTTTCATTCTGCTTGTTGGCCAGGCAAAAGTTTTGAGCAATTTTTAAGTGTGCCCTTGGGAATTCATTTCCCCCCTAATTTTCCCATAGTCAAATTCCTGTTTTTTCCTTAAACCCTCCCTTTCCATCTTAGAATCACGACTGTGCATTGGTTCTAAGACACAAGTGGTAAGGGCTAGGCAATGGGGGTTAAGTGACTTGCCCAGGGTCATACAGCTGAGGCCACATTTGAACCCATGACCTCTTATCTCTAGGCTTGGCTCTCAATCCACTGAGCCACCTCACTGCCCCCCAAATTCAAAGTGTTTTTAAGCACTTAAATTCCTAGTCACCCATATTGCTATTGCTTTCCTACTTATTGCTAAGATCTAGAAAGTCTTCAATAAACCTAGACTTGTTTCTTCTTGGGTTTCAGAACAGCTAGTTTCCTTATTCTGGAATTGTCCATTGAAGTAGGAAATCCATAGCAGAAGCTGAATTTCATACCAAAACCGGGTGTAGTTTTTCGCTTGCGCTGCCTCCATCACTTTCAGGAAGACAGAACCCTTGGGCACCGAGACAGAGGTGGAGTCGTTGATGTGGTCATTGATGAGATCCACCACTCTGTATGTGACGAAGATGTTCCTCGTGGGCTGGCGAGTGGGTTCTCCAGGTTTTGGAGTCCAGATGTGGAGGAGATCTGCCAGGGACAGAGAAGCAGATGGAAGAACTCTCAGATGTGTAAGGGTTGGGTGGCAAACAGAACACGAGAGAAAGGACGCTTCTTTGGATGGTTCTGGGCCCATTTCAACTGCATTTGGGTCTGTTTCCTCACCCCATCATGCTGCTCCCCTCAAAGCTTCCTGATTTGGTCAATTAAAACTCAACATTTTGGTTGTTCTGGAAGAGGTTAGCTGACTCATTCTCTGTCATTTGATCTCCTTGTCTCCTGACTTCATGGAATTTCTTGCTGATTGGAGCCCATTGACAGGGGAAATGCATCTAGAGCCCTTTTTTGTGTGTTTAAGAGCGAGATAGACAAACAGACAGAGACAGATTGAGGCAGAGACACAGAGACAAAGACATGGCGACAGAGAGATTATGAGAGAAACAGAGACCAACAGAGACAAAGAGGAGACACAGAGAGAAGACAACATCTTGGGGAGGGAGCCAGAATTCTATAACAGAAGGAATTTCTCTGCTTTGTGTATCACTTTGTGGAGGCACCTACAAAGAGTGATGGTGGTAGGCCTGTCTGATGGCCATGCTCTACTACCCAGAGTACAATTCTCATCAAATATGGGACGAATTTGAACCAGGGTTTTCCAGTGGAAGCTTACATCACAGAAATCCTGGCAGCTGAGTTCCTGTGACTCATTTCTTACCAGGTCTCTTGACTCTTTTTTCTACATTTATTAAGAGTTGAACAGAGAAGG